>NW_026061836.1:3739271-4050877 GCF_023897955.1 Schistocerca gregaria | reverse complement strand
ACACTAGATCGCGTGTTAAAGCAAATTATTAGTGGATATTCATTTATCTCAGTGTTTCTTCCTGTGGTATTGACTCGAGTGGTCTATTATGTGTAAGTGTGCTTCCATGGTTCGTCTAAGCCTCGCGCCTCATCAGCGTGTTTACATTTTGCGGCGTGCACTGCATCTGCAGCGGTTATAAGCTAAGTACTGACGAACTTGTTTGTGCTCTGTAATACGTTATTAAACTGAATAGATTGCAGTGGTGTTGCTTGCCATTTTTGGCGAAATAATGACTTAATAAACTCTTGTAATCGTTCGCTCGCTGTGTTTTATAGAGTTTTCAGTGTGTTGAAGTCGTTTAGTAAATTTCGTGCTTTAGTTTTCAACTGGCGTTTAGTTTAAATTTTTTGGTTTTAGCCAATAATTTTGTGAAGTTTTGCTGGTATTGGTATCGGCTGTGTTGTAGTAGTATTAATACAAGTAGCTGCTTTCTTAGTAGGCAGAGAATTTCGAGACCATAGTTGTTAGTTCTTAAATAGTGCTGCTTTTGTAACTGAACTTTGGTAACGTAGACGTATAGTTTTTTTTAGTAACTGTAAAATTTTATCGTGAGTGAGAAGTGATTGCTATGTCGTAGGTTTGTGAGTAGTGGATTAAGCTGTGGGATTTGTTCAAAGTATTTTCTTTGGGGGGAATGCGGTGGGGAAGCCAGTGGTCATTTGAGGGTGATCCTGTCCTGGGAATGTAGAATCTGTAATAGAAACAAGTTAATAGAGGAGCAGGAGCGTAAGATCTGTGCCCTTCAGGTGCAGTTACAATGCGCAAAGGAGGAACTAGATAAGTTGAGGAGGGTGAAGGGTGCTGGGGAATGGGAACTGGCAGTTGACAAGAAGATAGATAGGAAAAGGAGGTAGTCAGACAGTTTTACTTTGCATACATGGAATAGATACGACAAACTGTCAAAGTTGAGCGGAGAGGAGCCTCGTGTAGCTGTATATGGAGGTAACTTGCAGCCGTCCTCAGCAATTAGGAGGCCTTGGTTCTGCTGCTAGGTAGTTACCGGGTAGAGGTGTGGGCCAGCATTTGCAAGAAGTTTTGTGGAGTGAGTACCAGGTCACAAGCATTGTGAAGCCTAATGCAGGGTTGGCTCAGGTGGCTGAAAGCATAGGGGAGTTATGTAAGAATTTTACAAAGGAGGATCAGGTAGTGATAGTGGGTGGTGCTGGGAGCAGTCGCAATAGGGACAGGGGGTATGATGTCAGTGGTGACTTGGTTAAGATAGCTACTCAAACTGGTGGCACTAATGTGCTTTTCGTGCAACTGTTTCAGCATAATGATCGGCCACACCTTAATGCGGCTGTTGGGGGCGTAATTGTGGGGCTGGGGAGTGCAGTGATGGGAGAGGGCATGGATCACATCTCAGTGGTGCCAGTTGGGTCTATCAGTAGATGGGGTTTCACTAGGCATGGCCTGCACCTCAATAGGTATGCGAAGGAGAGGCTACCTAAGCTTATAGGTGACAGTGTAGTGGGTGGTGGTGGCGGTAGTGGTGTCACTCATGGAAAAATTCCTGTAGTATTTGGTGTTAGAGCTGCACCTTTTTAATACTGAAGTCAGCTGATTGGTATACCAGCTTAAAGGAAGTGCCTCTAAGGTTCAAAAATGGTTCTAATGGCTCTGAGCACTATGCAAATTAACATATGGGGTCATCAGTCGCCTAGAACTTAGAACTAATTAAACCTAACTAACCTAAGGACGTCACACACATCCATGCCCGAGGCAGGATTCGAACCTGCGACCGTAGCAGTCGCGCGGTTCCGAACTGAGCGCTTAGAACCGCAAGACCACCGCGGCCGGCGTGCCTCTAAGGGCTCTCCTCCAGAGGATGTAATGTTTCCAAGTAGAGAAGGAATTGGCATATTTCATCAGAATATAAGAGTTATTAGAGATAAAGTTAGTGAACTGCTAACAGATGTTAACGCTGAAATTATTTGTATATCAGAGCACCACTTCAATAAATTGATAATTTATAGGCTTCCTTTACCAGGCTACATATTACCTGTCTGTTTCTCAAGGAGTTCCTTGCGGGGTGGGGAGGTGTCTCCGTACATAAAAAACAGTACGTTACTTGAGTCCATAGACTTATCACGACACTGCACTGAACAGATATTTGAAAGTTGTGCAGCATTTGTTGAATTTAGTGAAACTCAACTTCTAATTGCTGGTGTTTATAGGGCCTCTAACTCAAACTTCAGAGCATTTTTGCTTAAGCTAGAGAGGGTTCTTGATTCACTTTGTAGGAAGTACCAGAAAGTAGTTATATGTGGGGACATCGATATTAATTTTGTATATGATTGTGCAAGAAAAAGGGGGGTTGGGTTGTTTGGGGAAGGAGACCAGACAGCGATGTCATTGGTCTCATCGGATTAGGGAAGGATGGGGAAGGAAGTCGGCCATGCCCTTTGAGAGGAACTAACCCA
Source organism: Schistocerca gregaria (assembly GCF_023897955.1). Classification (NCBI taxonomy): domain Eukaryota; kingdom Metazoa; phylum Arthropoda; class Insecta; order Orthoptera; family Acrididae; genus Schistocerca; species Schistocerca gregaria. The sequence goes on along the minus strand of NW_026061836.1, from coordinate 4,048,415 downwards.
GAATTTGCCGGGAGTGATTTAGGGAAATCACGGAAAACCTGAATCAAGATGGCTGAACGCGGGACTGAACCGTCGTCCTCCCGAATGTGAGTCCAGTGCCTTAACCACTGCGCCACCTCGCTCGGTCCCAAGAAAAATGATGTTGGTAGATCTCCTAAATTCATATGATCTGATGCCAACTGTGTTTTTTTTTTTTTTTTCCAACTAGGGTGCAGGCGAATAGTAGCACAATTATAGACAATATTTTTATTCGTTCTTCAATACTAGATGGGCATCCTGTTAGTAAAAAAGGGAATGGCCTTTCAGACCATAATGCACAAATTTTAACACTAAAAGGTTTTTGTACTCAACCCAATGTCATATTTAGTTACAAAGAACGTAGGAAAGTCAATCCAACAGCAATAGAGTGTTTTTAAAACTTGTCAAGGAACAAGAGTGGCAAGATGTTTATACTGCCAATAATACAGATGATAAATACATTGCTTTCCATGGCACATTTCTCATGCTCTTTCAGAGTTGTTTTCCATTAGAACATTCTGAATGGGGTACTAGCAGTAATAGACAGCACAGTTGGCTGACTAGTGGGATAATGATTTCATGTAGAACATAGGGCGACTTATATCAAAATGTTAGAAGTAGTCACAATCAAGCTAAATAAAAATTTAGTTTCAACAGGAAATCATACAAATTTCTTCGCAAATACCTTTCTGAGATTGACGTCTGAAATACTCCTCTGTGATACAAACAAGAGAGAGATTGAGTCAATAACTATATCACTGAAGACTAAGGACTCTCATGGATATGATGGAGTGCCTAGAAGCATATTAAAGTACTGTGCTGCACATGTTAGCCCTGTATTTAGCCATATTTGCAATTTTTCCTTTAGAGTTGGTCAGTTTCCTGACCGATTAAAGTACTCATCAGTAAAGCCGCTTTATGAAAAGGGAGAAAGGGATAATATAGATAATTTTAGACCTACTTCTATGCCATCAGTGTTTGCAAAAGTTACCGAAAAGGCTGTGCATGTAAGGTTAATTGATCACTTGATATCACACAATTTGCTGTCAAATGAACAGTTCGGTTTTAGAAGCCGTCTGACAACTGAAAATGCTGTATTCTGGCGTACAGACGTACTTTTATGCAAAATCGTAAGGTCCTAGCTCTTGTCCAATGCACCAAAGCCGACAAATAAGGGAATAACCGATAACTAAAACTTGAATAGTACTGCTTCTTACTGGCTACTACATCTTCTTAGAAGATATTTCTGTGTTATAATATGATGTTTTCAGTTTTCTCCGCATACCGCAACACGCGACATAATTTTGCAGACGATAAATGTAACCGTTTCAGAGAGAAAAGCGGCCAATGTGAAGATGTGGCAATAAAGTCGATTCGATAGCAAATGACGAAAGCGGGCAGATTTCTGAAGTTTTTACTACGTATGAACAGTTTCCACATTCTCCCGTGCAACGTGGTTTCCAGACGTGGTTTCATGCTGAATCTTTAGGTCGCCGGTCATGTGCAATGTACCAAAGCCGGCAAATAAGTGAATAACCGATAACTAAAACTTGACTACTACTGCTTGTTACTGGCCGATAAAATCTTCTTAGAAGCTTCTTCTGTGTTCTACTATGGTGCTTTTAGTGTGTCCGCATACAGCGGCAAGAGACATAACTTTGCAGGCGATGTATGTGACCGATTCAGAGAGAAAATCGACCAATATGACGATCTGGCGTTAAGTCGATTCTTTTGGCAAATGACGAAAACGGGCGGATTTCTCATGGTGTTACTACATATGAAAGCTTTTCTCATTCTCCCGTGCAACGTGGCGTACAGACGTACTTTCATGCAAAATCTTAAGAACTTAGCTCATGTCCAATGTACCAAAGCCGGCAAATAAGTGAATAAACCGATATTTAAACTTGAATAGTACTGCTTCTTATTGGCTATTACATCTTCTTAGAAGCTTTTTCTGTGTTCTAATATGATGTTTTCAGTTTTTTCTGCATACCGCAACACGCGACATAATTTTGCAGCCGCTAAATGTAACCGTTTCAGAGAGAAAAGCGGCCAATATGACGATCTGACATTAAGTCGATTCGATGGAAAATGTCGAAAACGGGCGGATTTCTCATGTTGTTACTACATATGAACATTTTTTATATTCTCCCGTGCAACGTGGCGTACAGACGTACTCTCATGCATAATCTTAAGGTCCTAGCTCATGTCCAATGCACCAAGGCGGCAAATAAGTGAATAACCGATAACTAAAGCATGTATATTACTGCTTCCTACTTTCGATTATATCTTCTTTGAAGCTTTTTCTTTGTTCTAATATAATGTTTTCAGTTTTTTCCGCATACCCCAACACGCGACATAACTTTACAGACGATAAATGTAACCGTTTCAGAGAGAAAAGTAGCCAATATGACGATCTGACAATAAGTCGATTCAATGGCAAATGTCGAAAACGGGCGGATTTCTCATGTTGTTAGTACATATGAACACTTTTCACATTCTCCCGTGCAACGTGGCGTACATACGTACTTTCATGCAAAATCTTAAGGTCCTAGCTCATGTCCAACCGTGCGACTGCTAAGGTCGCAGGTTCGAATCCTGCCTAGGGCATGGATGTGTGTGATCTCCTTGGGTGAGTTAGGTTTAAGTAGTTCTAAGTTCTAGGGGACTAACGACCTCAGCAGTTGAGTCCCATTGTGCTCAGAGCCATTTGAACTGATGTTTAATGCACCAAAGCCGGCAAATAAGTCAATAGTATAGTTCTGCTTGCTACTTTCGATTACATCTTCTTAGAAGCTTTTTTTGTGTTCTAATATGATGTTTTCAGTTTCTTCCGCATATTGCAATACGCGACATACATTTCCAGACGATAAATGTAACTGTTTCAGAGAGAAAAGCGGCCAATGTGACGATCTGGCATCAAGTCGATTCGATGGCAAATGACGAAAGCGAGCGGATCTCTCAAATTCTTACTACATATGAACAGTTTTCACATTCCCCCGCGCAATGTGATTTCCAGACGTCGTTTCATGCGAAATCTATAGGTCGTCGGTCATGTCTAATATACCAAACCCGGCAAATAAGTGAATTACCGATAACTAAATCTAGAATAGTACTGCTTCTTATTGGCGATTACATCTTCTTCGAAGCTTTTTCTGTGTTCTAATATAATGTTTTCAGTTTTTTTTCCATACCGCAACACGCGACATAATTTTGCAGACGATGGATGTAACCTGTTCAGAGAGAAAAGCGGCCAATGGGACGATCTGGCAATACATTCGACTCTATAGCAAATGATGAAAGCGATCGGGTTTCTTAGGTTTTTACTACATATGAACGCTTTCCACATTCTCCCGTGCAACGTGTCGTACAGACGTACTTTCTTGCAAAATCTTAACGTCCTAGCTCATGTCCAAGGCACAAAAGCCGGAAAATAAGTGAGTAACCGATAACTAGAACTTGACTAGTACTGCTTGTTACTGGCCAATTACATCTTCTTAGAAGCTTCTTCTGTGACTACTATAGTGATTTTAGTATCTGCGCATACCGCGGCAAGCGACATAACTTAGCATACGATGAATGTAACCGTTTCAGAGAGAAAAGCCACCAGTGTGACGATCAGTCATTAAGTCGATTCGATGGCAAATGACGAAAACGGGCGGATTTCTCATAGTGTTACTACATATGAAAACTTTTCTCATTCTCCCGTGCAACGTGGCGTAGAGACGTACTTTCATGCAAAATCTTAAGAACTTAGCTCATGTCCAATGTACCAAAGCCGGCAAATAAGTGAATAAACCGATATTTAAACTTGAATAGTACTGCTTCTTATTGGCTATTACATCTTCTTAGAAGCTTTTTCTGTGTTCTAATATGATGTTTTCAGTTTTTTCTGCATACCGCAAGACGCGACATAATTTTGCAGCCGCTAAATGTAACCGTTTCAGAGAGAAAAGCGGCCAATATGACGATCTGACATTAAGTCGATTGGATGGAAAATGTCGAAAACGGGCGGATTTCTCATGTTGTTACTACATATGAACATTTTTTATATTCTCCCGTGCAACGTGGCGTACAGACGTACTCTCATGCATAATCTTAAGGTCCTAGTTCATGTACAATGCACCAAGGCGGCAAATAAGTGAATAACCGATAACTAAAGCATGTATATTACTGCTCCCTACTTTCGATTATATCTTCTTTGAAGCTTTTTCTTTGTTCTAATATAATGTTTTCAGTTTTTTCCGCATACCCCAACACGCGACATAACTTTACAGACGATAAATGTAACCGTTTCAGAGAGAAAAGTTGCCAATTTGACGATCTGACAATAAGTCGATTCAATGGCAAATGTCGAAAACGGGCGGATTTCTCATGTTGTTAGTACATATGAACACTTTTCACATTCTCCCGAGCAACGTGGCGTACATACGTACTTTCATGCAAAATCTTAAGCTCCTAGCTCATGTCGAACCGTGCGAATGCTAAGGTCGCAGGTTCGAATCCTGCCTGGGGCATGGATATGTGTGATCTCCTTGGGTGAGTTAGGTTTAAGTAGTTCTAAGTTGTAGGGGACTAACGACCTCAGCAGTTGAGTCCCATTGTGCTCAGAGCCTTTTGAACTGATGTTTAATGCACCAAAGCCGGCAAATCAGTCAATAGTATAGTTCTGCTTGCTACTTTCGATTACATCTTCTTAGAAGCTTTTTTTGTGTTCTAATATGATGTTTTCAGTTTCTTCCGCATATTGCAATACGCGACATACATTTCCAGACGATAAATGTAACTGTTTCAGAGAGAAAAGCGGCCAATGTGACGATCTGGCATTAAGTCGATTCGATGGCAAATGACGAAACCGAGCGGATCTCTCAAATTTTTACTACATATGAACAGTTTTCACATTCCCCCGCGCAATGTGATATCCAGACGTCGTTTCATGCGAAATCTATAGGTCGTCGGTCATGTCCAATATACCAAACCCGGCAAATAAGTGAATTACCGATAACTAAATCTAGAATAGTACTGCTTCTTATCGGCGATTACATCTTCTTCGAAGCTTTTTCTGTGTTCTAATATAATGTTTTCAGTTTTTTTCCATACCGCAACACGCGACATAATTTTGCAGACGATGGATGTAACCTGTTCAGAGAGAAAAGCGGCCAATGGGACGATCTGGCAATACATTCGACTCTATAGCAAATGATGAAAGCGATCGGGTTTCTTAGGTTTTTACTACATATGAACGCTTTCCACATTCTCCCGTCCAACGTGTCGTACAGACGTACTTTCTTGCAAAATCTTAACGTCCTAGCTCATGTCCAAGGCACAAAAGCCGGAAAATAAGTGAGTAATCGATAACTAGAACTTGACTAGTACTGCTTGTTACTGGCCAATTAAATCTTCTTAGAAGCTTCTTCTGTGACTACTATAGTGATTTTAGTATCTGCGCATACCGCGGCAAGCGACATAACTTTGCATACGATGAATGTAACCGTTTCAGAGAGAAAACCCACCAGTGTGACGATCAGTCATTAAGTCGATTCGATGGCAAATGACGAAAACGGGCGGATTTCTCATGGTGTTACTACATATGAAAACTTTTCTCATTCTCCCGTGCAACGTGGCGTATAGACGTACTTTCATGCAAAATCTTAAGGTCGTAGCTCATGTCCAATGCACCAAAGCCGGCAAATAAGTGAATAAACCGATAACTGAAACTTGAATAGTACTGCTTCTTACTGGCAATTACATCTTCTTTGAAGCTTTTTCTGTATTCTAATATAATGTTTTCAGCTTTTTCCGCATACCGCAACACGCGACATAATTTTGCATATGATAAATGTAACCGTTTCAGAGAGAAAAGCGGCCAGTGTTACGATCTGGCATTAAGTCGATTCGAACGCAAATGACGAAAGCGATGGATTTCTCAGGTTTTTACTACATATGAACACTTTCTACATTCTCCCGTGCAACGTGGCGTACAGACGTACTTTCATGCAAAATCCTGAGGTCCTAGCTCATGTCCAATGCTATAAAGCCGCAAATAAGTGAATAACCGATCGCTTAAACTTGAATAGTACTGCTTCCTACTTTTGATTACATCTTCTTAGAAGCTTTTTCTGTGTTCTAATATGATGTTTTCAGTTCTTTTCCGCATATTGCAACACACGACATAAATTTCCAGACGGTAAATGTAACCTTTTCAGTGAGAAAAGCGGCCAATATGACGCTCTATCATTAATTCGATTCGATGGCAAATGTCGAAAACGGGCGGATTTTTCATGTGGTTACTACATGTGAACACTTTTCACATCCTCCTGTGCATCGTTTCATGCTAAATCATTAGGTCGTCGGTCATGTCCAATGTACCAAAGCCGGCAAATATGTGAATAACTGATAACTAACACTTGAATAACACTGCTTGTTACTGGCCGATTACATTTTCTTAGAAGCATCCTCTGTGTTCTACTATTTTGCCTTTAGTGTCTGCGCATACCGCGGCAATCGACGTAACTTTGCAGACGATGAATGTAACAGTTTCAAAGAGAAAAGCGGCCAATGTGACGATCTGGCATTAAGTCGATTCGAAGGATAATGTCGAAAACGGTCGCATTTCTCATGTTGTTACTACATATGAACATCTTTTACATTCACCCGTGCAACGTGGCGTACAGACGTACTCTCATGCAAAATCTTAAGGTCCTTGCTCATGTCCAATGCACCAAGGCGGAAAATAAGTGAATAACCGATAACTAAAGCTTGTATATTACTGCTTCCTACTTTCGATTACATCTTCTTAGAAGCTTTTTCTGTGTTCTAATATAATGTTTTCAGTTTTTTCCGCATATTGCAATAAGCGACATAAATTTCCAGGCGATAAATGTAACTGTTTCAGAGAGAAAAGCGGCCAATGTGAAGATCTGGTAATACTTTCGATTCGATAGCAAACGACGAAAGCGATTGAATTCCTCAGGTTATTACTACGTATGAACACTTTCCACATTCTCCCGTGCAACGTGGCGTACAGACGTACTTTCATGCAAAATCTTAAGGTCCTAGTTCATGTCCAACCGTGCGACTGCTAAGGTCGCAGGTTCGAATCCTGCCTGGGGCATGGATGTGTGTGATCTCCTTAGGTGCGTTAGGTTTAAGTAGTTCTAAGTTGTAGGGGACTAATGATCTCAGCAGTTGAGTCCCATTGTGCTCAGAGCCATTTAAACTGATGTCCAATGCACCAAAGCCGGCAAATTAGTAAATAACCGATAGCTAAAACGTGAATAGTACTGCTTCCTACATTCGATTACATCTTCTTAGAAGCTTTTTTCGTGATCTAATATGATTTTTTCAGTTTTTTCCTCATATTGCAATACGCGACATACATTTCCAGACGATAAATGTAATTGTGTCAGAGAGAAAAGCTGCCAATGTGAAGATGTGGCAATATAATAGATTCGGTAGCAAATGACGAAAGCTGGCGGTTTTCTGTAGTTTTTACTACATATGAACAGTTTCCACATTCCCCCGTGCAAAGTGGTTTCCAGACGTCGTTTCATGCAAAACTTTAGGTCGTCGGTCATGTCCAATGTACCAAAGGCGGAAAATAAGTGAATAACCGATAGCTAAAACTTGAATAGTACTGCTTCTTACTTGCGATTACATCTTCTTAGAAGCTTTTACTGTGTTCTAATATAATGTTTTCAGTTTTTTCCTCATACCGGAAAACACGTCAAAATTTTGCAGATGATAAATGTAACCGTTTCAGAAACAAAAGCGGCCAATGTGAAGATGTTGCAATAAAATAGATTCAGTTGCAAATGACGAACGCGGGCATTTTTCTCTAGTTTTTACTACATATGAACAGTTTCCACATTCCCCCGTGCAATGTGGTTTCCAGACGTCGTTTCATGCAAAATCTTTAGGTCTTCGGTCATGTCCAATGTACCAAAGGTGGCAAATATGTGAATAACCGACAACTAAATCTTGAATAGTGCTGCTTCTTATTGGCGATTACATCTTCGTAGAATGTGCTTCTGTATTATACTATGTTGCTTTTGTGTCTCCACATACTGCGGCAAGCGACATATCTTTGCAGACGATGAATGTCTTTACTACATATGAACACTTTTCACATTTTCATATGCAACGCGTCTGCTAGACCTCCCCTCATGCAAAATCTTAAGGTACTAACTCATGTACAAGGCACCAAAGTCGGCTAAATATTCAATTTTCGGTAATTAAAACTTGAATTGTATTGCTTCTTGCCGGCTACTACATCAACTTAGAAGCTTCTTCTGTGTTCTACTATGGTGCATTTAGTGTCTCCGCATACCTCAGAACGCAACATAGCTTTGCACACGATAAATGTAACCGTTTCAGAGAGAAGAGCAGCCAATGTGACGATTTGGCATAAAGTAGATTCGATAACAAATGACGAAAACGAACGAATTTCTCTGGTTTTTACTACATATGAACACTCTTCACATTCTCCCATGCAACGTGGCTGCTAGTCCTCCCTTCATGCAACATCTTAAAGTTCTTGCTCATGTCCAAGGCACCAAAACCGGCTAAAAAATCCAAAATCGATAACTAAACTTGAGTTGTACTGCTTCTTACTTGCTATTACATCAACTTATAATCTTATTCTGTGTTCTACTATGGTGCTTTTAGTGTCTCCGCATATCGCAGCACGCAACATAGCTTTGCACACGATAAATGTAACCGTTTCAGAGATAAGAGCGGCCAACGTGGCCATCTGACATTAAGTCGATTCGATAGGAAATGACGAAAACAGGCAGATTTATTAGGTTGTTACTACATATGAACACTGTTCACATTTTCCCGTGCAACGTGGCAGCTAGTCCTCCTTTCATGCAGAATCCTAAGGTCCTAGCTAATGTATAAGGCACCAAAGCCAGCTAAAAAGTCAATAATCAATGACTAAAACTTATAATTGTACTGCTTCCTATTGGCTATTACATAAACTTAGAAGCTTCTTCTGTGTTCCACTATGGTTCTTGTAGTGTCTCCGCATTCCGCAGCACGCGACATAGCTTTGCAGACGTTAAATTTAACCGTTTCAGAGAGAAGAGTGGCCAGTGTGACGATCTGACATTAAGTCGATTCGATAGCAAATGACGAAAACGAGCGGATTTCTTAGGTTTTTACTACATGCGATCTCTTTTCACATTCTCCAGTGCAACGTGGCTGTTAGTCCTCCCTTCACGCGAAATATTAAGATTCTACCTCATGTCCAAGGCACCAAAGCCGGCTAAAAATTCAAAAATCGATAGCTAAATTTGAGTTCTTCAGCTTCTTACTGGCTATTACATCAACTTAGAAGCTTTTTCTGTGTTCTACTATGGTGCTTTTAGTGTCTCCGCATATCGCAGCACGCAACATAGCTTTGCACACGATAAATGTAACCGTATCAGAGAGAAGAGCGGCCAATGTGACGATCTGATATAAAGTCGAATCGATGGCAAATGACGAAAACAAGCGGATTACTTAGTTTTTTACTACATTCGATCACTTTTCACATTCTCCCGTGCAACGTGGCTGCTAGTCCTCCCTTTATAGACATTCTTAAGGTCCTAGCTCATGTTCAAGGCACCAAAGCCGGCTAAAAAGTTAATAATCGATAACTAAAACGATTATTTTACGGCTTCTTACTGCCTATTACGTCAACTTGGAAGCTTCTTCTGTGTTCTACTATGGTGCTTGTAGTGTCTCCGCATATCGCAGCACGCGACGTAGCTTTGCACACGATAAATGTAACCGTTTCATATAGAACAGCCTCCAATGTGACCATCTGACATTAAGTCGATTCGATAGCAAATGACGAAAGCGTTCGGATTTCTTAGGTTTTTACTACATATGAACACGTTTCACATTCTCCCGTGCAACGTGGCTGCTAGTCCTCCCTGCATGTAAATTCTTAAGGTCCTACCTCATGTCCAAGGCACCAAAGCCGGCTAAAAATTTAAAAATCGATCGCTAAAACCTAAATTGTACTGCTCCTTGCTGGCTATTACATCAACTTAGAAGCTTCTTCTGTGTTCTACTATGGGGATTTTGGTGTCTCCGCATTCCGCAGCACGCGACATAGCTTTGCACCCGATAAATGTAACCGTTTCGGAGAGAAGAGCGGCCAATGTGACGATCTGACATTAAGTCGAGTCGATAGCAAGTGACGAAAACGGACGAATTTCTCAGGTTTTTACTACATATGAACAATTTTCACATTCTGCTGTGCAACGTTTCTGCTAGTCCTCCCTTCATGCAAAATCGTAAGGTCCTAGCTCATGTCCAAGGCACCGAAGCCGGCTAAAAAGTCAAAAATCGATAACTAAATTTTATTTGTACTGCTTTTTACTGGTCATTACATCAACTTAGAAGCTTCTTCTGTGTTCTACTATGGTGCTTTTAGTGTCTCCGTATATCGCAGCACGCGACATATCTTTGCACGCGATAAATGTAACCGTTTCACAGAGAAGAGCGGCCAATGTGACTATATGACATTAAGTTGATTCGATAGCAAATGACGAAAACGGGCGGATTTCTTAGGTTTTTACTACATATGAACACTTTTCACATTCTTTCGTGCAACGTTGGTGCTAGTCCTCCCTTCATGCAAAATCTTAAGGTCCTACCTCATTTGCAAGGCGCCAAAGCCGGCTAAAAAGCCAAAAATCGTAAACTAAACTTTAATTGTACTGCTTTATACTGGCTATTACTTCAACTTAGAAGCTTCTTCTCTGTTCTACTATGGTTCTTTTAGTGTCTCCGCATTTCGCAGCTCGCGACATAGCTTTGCACAAGATAAATGTAACCGTTTCAGAGCGAAGAGCGGCCAATGTGACGATCTGACTTTAAGTCGATTCGATAGCAAATTTATTTATTTATTTATTTATTTATTTATTTAACCTGACAAGATTAGGGCCATCAGTCCCTCTCTTACATCTAACCAGGCATTCTACTTATTTTACAGTCATATGTTGTAGTAGGCATGTTAAACTACATCTAATACAAAAAGTGAGATAAACAATTAGAAAGGTACACCTCGAAAAATACATTATTGAAGAGAAAGATTTCAGATAGGAGTGCTGGCAGCAGGGAGTGTGGGGGGAACTCATGGTGAAGGGAGGAGAGGAATAGAGGGACATGATGAAACATAATTAAGGAAAATATAAAGGAAAAGAAGACTGCGTGGCTAATAGAGATAGATGAAGAGGAAGGCATCTCAGAAGCAAGATAGGAGACGCTAGCTTTGCTATTTGACATATGAGAGGATTGGCCTTGCACATTAATTTTGTGGAGAATTTTCATGCGGATGATAGTAGGAAATGCTTCAACTTCTTCTTAAAAGCAACAGGAGATTGAATTTTCCTCAAGGTGAGGGGCAGTTTGTTCCAGAGGCGAACAGCGGCAACTGAGAAGGAGTTTGCAAAAGTTTTTGTTTTGTGAGTGGGCACAGCTAGGATACCAGATAAGAGCGACCTCGTGTTTCGATTATGATGGCATTACACGTTTTTAATCTCTGAAGCTAGGTACTGGGGTGCTTGCGCGACGAGGAGTCGGTGAAGTAGACATATAGTGTGGTAGTCACGCAGTTTGTCCGGCCGCAGCCACCCTAGCTCGGAGTATGAAGCACTAACATGATCATATCGGCGAATGTTGCAGGTGTAACGCACACAGGCATTCATGGTTAGCTCTAGCCGTCTTTTGTTTTCACTACTCATGCCTTGTTGAATCACATCACAATAGTGGAGGTTCGGTAGAACGAGTGCTTGCACGAGCTGGCGTTTCAAGTTCTGTGGGAATATGTTCCGAAACTTTTTGAGAGCATAGAGAGAAGCAGACGTCTTTCGGCACACTGCGACTGTATTCTCCGCCCAGTTGAGATGCTCGTCCAAAGTTACACCCAAGTTTTTCACTGTTTTCTGGTATGGTATTGGAGTACCTTCGAGCAGAATAGGAGGTAGCCGTTCGCGGAAATCTGAACTTATTAATTTCTGATGGGCTATTAAGATTACTTGCGTCTTTTTTGCATTTAATTTAAGCCCCTGGTTTTTCGCCCATGTCACTACTGAAGACAGATCATCATTCATCAGAGCGATTGCAGTGTTTACGTCTTCAGGTCTGACGCTTAGGTAGAGCTGGAGGTCGTCGGCATATGTTTACAGGAGGACAAAACCGACGAAAACAACAGTGGTCCTAAGACTGATCCTTGTGGCACTCCCGAAGAAACATGTTTCGAGGAAGATTTTTCATTTGCGCAGACAACAAATTGCTGTCTGTCTTTTAAGTAGCTTTCAAACCATCTCATTGCACTATCAGAGAAATTAAGCTGTTGCATTTTTCTGAGTAATATGTCAAAGTTAACAGTGTCAAAAGCTTTGCTGAAGTCCAGTAGCGTCAATATTGTTGCCTTTCGATTGTCGATGGCATATTTCAGGTCATCAGTTACTTTAATTACAGCAGTGTTTGTGCTGTGATGTTTACGGAAACCAGATTGAAATTTGTCATATAGACTGAATTCATGCAAGTGTTCAGTGATTTGGTCATGAACAATATATTCAAGTGCTTTGGAAACAGCTGGCTGTATGCTAATTGGTCGGTAATAACTAGGCAGTTGGGGGTTTTCGATCTTAGGGATGGGTCGAATTATGCTTCTTTTCCATGCAGTGGGGTATATTCCGTTCACGAGGGAAAAATTAAATATGTCAGTTAAGACAGGTACTAAGATATCGGCAACATTCTTAATCATGGTTATACCGATAATGTCGTTGCCTATTGCATCAGAAGAGATTCTCATTATTGCTATTCTTGCCGTATTTGTTGTTACATGTTTTAGATGGAAGGTATCGATGTTAGTTATCCTGTTTGGGGATTCTTGTGGACGGTAATTATCAGCCGTGCTGGTAATCAGAGGTGCAGAGAAGAATTCATTTAATTCGTTAGCTGACACATGAAAAGTAGTTTCCGATTTTGCCTTTCCGACCCCCAAGCTACGGAGATTCTTCCATAGAGTCGTGGGTTTCAGATCGCTGCATACAAGGGAGCGAGCGTGCCTGATTTTGGCATTGCGAATGCATTGTTTCACTCTGTTCCGTAGCTTTCTATCTTCTTCGAAACGCTCGGTTTTCGGATCTGCCTTGCAACGCCTGTGGGCAGCATCATTATTAGTCATCCTTTGACATAATTCAGCTGTCAGCCATGGAGCAGGAGATTTTCTTACACGGACTGTGTGCGCAGGTGCATGTTTGTCATAGAGGGCAAAGAGTTTATCACCAAGTTCATTAATTTTGCCGTCGATTGAAGGTTCTCTGATTATTTGAGGCCATGAGATTTCTGAGCAATCGGCTGTTAGAGCGTCCAGGTCAATACTTTTCATGTTCCTACAAGTTATGTAACGCGTAAAGTCAAAAATCTATAAATAAATTTGAATTGTACTGCTCCTTACTGGCTGTTACATCAACGTAGAATCTTCTTCTGTATTCTACTATGGTGCTTTTTGTGTCTCCGCATATCGCAGCACGCGACATAGCGTTGCACACGATAAATGTAACCGTTTCAGAGTGTAGAGCAGCCAATGCGACGATCTGACATAAACTCGATTCGATAGCAAATGACGAAAACGGGCCGATTTCTTATGTTTTTACTACATATGAATATTTTTCACATACTACCGTGCAACGTGGCTGCTAGTCCTCCCTGCATGCAAAATCTTAAGTTCCTAGCTCATGTCCAGTGCCCCAAAGCCGGCTAAAAAGTACAAAATCGATAACTTGAATTGCACTGCTTCTTACTGGCTAGTACATCAACTTAGAAGTTTCTTCTGTGTTCTACTATGGTGTTTTTAGTGTCTCCGCATATCGCAGCAAGCGACATAGCCTTCCACATGATAAATGTAACCGTTTCAGAGAGTAGAGCGGCCAATGTGACGATGTGACATTAAGTCGATTCGGTAGCAAATGACGAAAACGGTCGGATTTGTTGGATTTTTACTACATATGAACACTTTTCACATTCCCCCGTGCAACGTGGCTGCTAGTCCTCGTTGCATGCAAAATCTTAAGGTCATAGCTTATGTCCAAGGCACCAAAGCCGCCTAAAAATTGAAAAATCGATAACTAAACTTAAATTGTACTGCTTCTTACTGGCTATTACATCAACTAAGAATCTTCTTGTGTTCTACTATAGTGCTTTTAGTGTCTCCGAATATCGCAGCACGCGTCATAGCCTTCCACACGATAAATGTAACCGTTTCAGAGAGTAGAGCTGCCAATGTGACGTTCTGTCATTAAATCGATTCGATAGCATATGACGAAAACGGGCGGATTTCTTAGGTTTTTTCTACATATAAATAGGTTTCAAATACTCCCGTGCGACGTGGCTGCTAGTCCTCCCTGCATGCAAAATCTTAAGTTCGTAGTTCATGTCCAAGCCCCAAAGCCGACTAAAGAGTCAAAATCGATAACTTGAATTGTACTGCTTCTTACTGGATATTACATCAACTTAGAAGCTTCTTCTGTGTTCTACTATGGTGCTTTTAGTGTCTCCGCATATCGCAGTACGCGACATAGCTTTGCACTCGATAAATGTAACCGTTTCAGAGAGAAGAGCGGCCAATGTGACCATCTGACATTAAATCGATTCGATCGCAAATGACGAAAACGGTCGGATTTGTTAGGTTTTTACTACATATGAACTCTTTTCTCATTGTCCTCTGCAACGTGGCTGCTAGACCTCCCTGCATGCAAAATCTTAATGTCCTAGCTCATGTCCAAGGCTCCAGAGAAGGCTAAAAAGTAAAAAAATCGATAACTATACTTGAATTTTACTGCTGCATACAGGCTATTACATCTACTTAGTAGCTTCTTCTGTGTTCTACTATGGTGCTATTAGTGTCTCCGCATATCGCAGCACGCGACATAGCCTTCCACACGATAAATGTAACCGTTTCAAAGTGTAGAGCGGCCAATGTGACGAACTGACATAAAGTCGATTCGATAGCAAATGACGAAACCTGGCGGGCTTCTTAGGTTTTTACTACATATGATCACTATTCACATTCTCCCGTGCAACGTGGCTGCTAGTCGTCCCTGCATGCAAAATGATAAGGACCTAGCTGATATCCAAGGCACCAAAGAAGGCTAAAAAGTCAAAAATCGATAAATAAACTTAAATTGTACTGCTTCTTACTGGCTATTACATCAACTTAGAAGCTTCTTCTGTGTTCTACTATGGTGCTTTTAGTGTCTCCGCATATCGCAGCACACGACATAGCTTTGCCCACGATAAATGTAACCGTTTCAGAGAGAAGAGCGGCCATTGTGGCGATCTGGTATTTCGTCGATTCGATAGTAGATGCCGAAAACGGGAGGATTTCTTAAGTTTTTACTACATATGATCAGTTTTCACACATTCTCGTGTAACGTGGCTCCCAGACCTCGTTTCATGCAACATCGTAACGTCGTCAGTCATATCCCTGGCGCCATAGGCGGCTAATAATTCAATAATCGATAGCTAAAACTTGAATTGTACTGCTTCTTACTGGCCGATAACATCAACTTAGAGCCGGCCGCGGTGGTCAAGAAGTTCAGGCGCTCAGTCCGGAACCGCGGGACTGCTACGCTCGGAGGTTCGAATCCTGCTCGGGCATGGATGTGTTTAATGTCCTTAGGTTAGTTAGGTTTAAGGAGTTCTACGCTCTAGGGGACTGATGAAAACAGATGTTAAGTCCCATAGTGCTCAGAGCCATTTGAACCAATAACTTAGAAGCTTCTTCTGTGTTCTATGGAGTTGCTATTAGTGCCTCCGCATGCCGCAGCCAGGGACATAAGTTTCCAGACGATAAATGTAACTGTTTTATAGAGAAAAGCATCCAATGTGACGATATGTCATTACGTCGATTCGACGGCAATTGACGAAAACGGGACGATTTCTTAGGTTTTTACAACACATGAACACTTTTCCAATTCTATCGTGTAACGTGTCTTCCAGACTTCGTTTCATGCCAAATCTTAAGGTCGTCGGACATGTCTGAGGCACCAAAGCCGGATAATAAGTCAATAATCGATTACTAAAACTTGAATTTTACTGCTTCTTACTGGCTGATTACATCAACTTATAAGTTTCTTCTGTGTTTTACTGTGTTGCTATTAGTGCCTCCGCATACCGCAGCACACAAAGTAAGTTTGAAGACGATGAAGGTAACCGCTTCACAGAGAAATTTCAAATTCTGTGTCTGTGTCTATTGCCTGCTCATATTGTTTAAAGCAGATTGCTCTAAATGCCCAGTGGATCTGATTCCATTGATACCTATTCTAAACAATCTCGGATTGGTAAAGACCAAGCTCTGCTTATACTTATAGTCTGGGAAGTTGACATATCTTAGACAGTAAAATATGATGGTTAAAGATGTCCACTGAGTATTCCCATATACACTGAAGTTAGCTTTGAACAACAAATTATTAATTGGCCACCTACTCTTGACTCAATAGCTACTAAGATCTTTCACTAGTGAAGGAGGTGACGACGTTGTTATGTCCACTAGAGGCTTCTGTAGTTTGCTGAAAATGATGTGATATAATTGTGCCTTGTGATTTTCTGTGGAGTTCCAGAGTAAGTTCTATACTGGTGCAGGACATTCATTCGTGCTGTTCTCATTCGAGGCAATCCTGGATTCTGAATCTCAAGCACCAGAGGATTATAAACAGCAATGCAACCTCTGTCTTCCTGGCTGTGCACTATTTTAAAGTGCTCTGGTTGACAGTCTCTTCTCATTGTGCAGTGCTTGTAGATTATTGTAAATGGATTATCTGCATTATTTAGAACATCTCATTCTAAACTTTCTAAAGAACGAGACTTTTCTGTCATGACCACTTTTTGTGTGAGGTGATAAATACCAGGAATTTGATTGCATTTTGAGAACCTAATGGTAACTAACATTATTGTCTATGTAAATTAATGGAACTGGATTTTTCCTGAGGTCAGCAGTTTTCCGAAGGTCGTCGTTTTTCCCGAGGTCGTCGTTTTTCCCAAGGTCGGCGTTTTTCCCCGAGGTCGGCGTTTTTCCCCGAGGTCGGCGTTTCCCCCCGAGGTCGGCGTTTTTCCCCGAGGTCGGCGTTTTTCCCCGAGGTCGGCGTTTTTCCCCGAGGTCGGCGTTTTTGCCCTAAGGTCGGCGTTTTTCCCCGAGGTCGACGTTTTTTCCCGAGGTCTGTGTTTTTGCCCCGAGGTCGGATCAAAGATTTTTTTTCCCGAGGTCTAGAAATCTATCGATATATTGAAAATCCAAAGTATTTTCATGTATGTAGACTATACTGTTATGTCATGTCATCTTGAAACATTTATACGACCACTAGATAATGGTATTTATCAAGATAGCGATATATTTCGTTATATCTATTTATTTCGATAATCGTTTTCTTAGGGGTACAGATTTATTTTGAGACGTCCATACTTTTCCCATTATCGATTCAATTCGATATATCGACTTACGTAGATGCGCACATTAAATCATGATATCGATTTATTTCGAGATATCTATCTATATTGAGGAGTCTATTTATTTCGAGATATCGATTGATTTAGAGTATCCGATTATATCGAGATATCGATTTATTTTGATATACCGACACAATTAAGGTTGTCTATATATTTCCAGGTATCGATATATTTCCATGTATTGGTGTACTACAGATATCGATTCTTATCGAGATATCGATATAATTCAAGGTACCTCCATATCTCTAGTAATCCATAAATTTCTAGATATCGCTATTTTGAGAGATATCTTTATATTACGTGGTACCAATATATTTCGAAATATCGATATATTTCTGTACCTCAATTTATCTCGATATGTCGACTAGCATCGAGATTTCGGTCTATATGGTAAGCCGAAATGCGTCTAGATGTCGATATACTTCGGGATATCGACTCTGTTCGGTGTAGCGGTTGTTTGGAGGTGTCGATTTATTTCGAGGTTTCGATTTATTTCATGGTGTCGATTTATTTCGAGGTTGCGATTTTTCGAGGTTGCGATTTATTTCGAGGTGGCGATTTATTTCGAGGTGGCGATTTATTTCAAGGTGTGGATTTATTTCGAGGTGTCGATGTAATTCTAGGTGACGATATATTTCGATGTTACTTGTCGACTGCATCAGCTTAGAACCTATTTCGTACAGAGTGGTGCGACTGCATACCTCAGCAGGCGACATTGATATCCAGACGATGAATTTTACCGTTTCCGAGAGAAAAGCGTGCGATGTGATGAATTGGCACTACTTCATTATGAAAACAAATGACGAAAACGTGAGGTTTTCTTCGGTTTTTCTGCCACTGCTGCCAACTTTCAGCCCACCCCCTCCTCCCCTTCCCCAGTCGTGGCGATCAGCTTTTGTGATGGAAATGGACACAGGAAAGTAATAACGTTCCATGAAATCCCATTCTGGGGACGTTCAAGGGTAAATGTTCCAGACGGTTTATTTGCATTAAGACACGCATACTGCGCATCTACAATGTCACATCTGCCAGATCGTTTCTATTGTCAACAGTGGAAAACAAAACAGCGTACTGAAGAAGCCATAGTGAGACGCGGTTTTTGGTAGACGAAATAATAGGAATACTCTAGCCATTGATAATGATGATCTAATGAGAATTCTGTTATTGTTTTGAAAGATGCATTTAAATATGCATTGAACGTAGCTCCAAATTATTTTGAGAATTATAATTGCGGTATTATGAATCTACATTGGAGATTTTGTAATGCAAAACATTTCGATCTGAGAATACTTTACGTGATAGTACGGCATTGACCTTGTGTGTCATTAGGGTAAAGTTAATTTGCCGCCATTCACATAAAATTTATCCGCCATTAACATAAAATCTATTTTTCAGCGTACTGCAATAAGGACTCACTTCAGATGATTGGACAATTAAAGAGAACTCAAACCGTTATTTTAATAGTATTCGTAGGTCCATTGCAGCATTTACCGTGGACAGTCCCTGAGCCTAGACCGTCAGTTTTATGTAGGGAGTACTACTTTAAAAAAGCACTCCGTGTTCAGGTCACAAGTGGCCAATCAGGACCATCCGACCGCCACGTCATTCTCACTGAGGGTGGAGGAGGAGCTGGCTCTCCCACTCGTTGTGGTAGTTTCCTTTGACTGGAGCCGCTACTATTCGGACGAGTAGTTCCTCAATTGGCATCGGAAGGCTGAGTGCAACCCGAAAAATGCCAACAGCGCATAGCGGCCCATATGGTCACCCATCCAAGTGCCGACCACGCCCGAAAGTGCTAAACTTCAGTTATCTGACGGGAACCGGTGTATCCACTGCGGCAAGGCCATTGCCCCTACCACTTTTTATGATATTTTTGATCGTAGTTCAGGTCTGATGGCTGGGAAGAATGGACGTTTACCATGTTATGCACATTTATATTTTCACTACGTCGACACAGCTGGTCCAATTACGACCACAGGTGATGGTAGCCATAATGATCGTGCCAAGCATCCCGTGTACATTAGTTACACCCAAGTGTGTGGGCATCACAGCATTCGTGACAATTAAATTTGTTACTTCTTTGCTACTATATTCGCAATAAATTTTGCAGACAGTATCCGCATATGACGCTGAATGTACCTACAAAATTATATCATTGTACGACACATGTTGTAATTATGTAATAGGCGTATTTAAACTGTTTTAGCATGTAATTATCTGAACTGTTTCTTATTTAAATTGTTTTGTTAATTAAATTGCATTGTGTATTATTGAGAAAGAGCGGGAAACAGCGCGCAGTAATACATCTGTAATGGTAGCAGGGATTGTCTGCACCAAAAACCATTGTTGGCGGCGAGACCGCACTTTTGTAGCATTGAGCGTTGGAAGCGAGCAGTTGCGAGTAAGATGTGAGACGTGGCAGTCGTAGTTAGCGAGACATGAGAGGAGGTCGCTGTAAGCGAGGTATGAATTAACACTTTGAAAGAAGCGGTGTGCTCGCCAGCCACTCGCTATATGTAGCGCAATGCTAGTTTTTAAGAATTTTTGTAAAGAACTATGCCCCTTGTCATTGTTTTTCAAGATCGTTCTCAGAATATAGTTAACTTCTACCAGATTAAATGCATTAAGAATTTTCTATCCCAAAATCATTCACGTAAATGCTTTACGGAATTTATTGTTATCTTAAAAGAAAAGTCTAAACTGAGCTTCAGCTTTTATCAAATCTAAATTAACTTCAACTTAAAGAATTCCAGTCACAAAGTATTATGAAACTCCACCAGCAGCTTATAATTATGTTAAAGAGAAGTAAGTATATTCATTCCACAGTTTGCTGTAGCAGTCAGATGGCGATCCAGTATAAATAATTAAAGGTAAGAATCAGTCTTAATAATTTCAGGTAACGACTGAGGGCCACGGCGACAACACATTTTATGTTTCGTCGTAATAATCAGCAGGTAGTCTTGACAGAGCAGCAGTTAAAAGATTTTAAGAGACGCAGCGTTCAGTCAGCAAGCAAACGTACATCCAATATTAGACGGGAAGGTTTCACTTGGCGATATCCATTCAGTACGACATTTTAGTGAATCTACTGTGGATATGAATATACTGACTTTGATAATAGTGTGAATAAGTTACTGTTAAGTGGCGCAACGCATATACTAAAGTGTATAACTTTTATTCACAGGTCATCGGCAATTCTGTTTGCTTTATTGATTCGGCGTTGAAAAGTGTTTGTTCAGTGTTGAATCCGCTTTGAACAGTGATATATTTTGTTGCGTGTGATGATTATAGACAATGTCCCGCAGAATAATTACTCGTTCTCAAACTGATAAAACTTTTTGTTTCGTGTGATGATTATAGACAATGTCCCGCAGAATAATTACTCGTTTTCCAACTGATAAAGCTGTACAAAATACTGACGAGAGATTATTTTCTGGAATAGGCAGTAATAATACGTGTGAAAACCCTGATTCTGAAACGTTAGGTGAACAGACATTTAATAACTGTAACAATATGGAAGCGTTTAACGAACAAGTAACTTCAGAAATGCCCACAGACAATGAAACGGTAGTGCAAGATAATTTGGCATTAAATGCAACAGACGGTACACAGTCACAAATTCCGCATAGTAGACATAACAGTTTCAGTAACGAAACCACTACAATGCAGTCAGACAGAGAGACTCCATTAAGCACTGATTTAGATTCAAACGGTACACAGCTACACAACCTGCGTAGCAGATCCAACAGTTCTCATGACCAAAATTCCGAAATTACGGGAAACGTGACGCAGTCACAATCATCTGAGGATGTTCAAATGAACACAGATCTACAGCCTTTAACAACGAATACAAATACACACAGAAGTCAATCCGAAACGGATCCAATAATGGCATTTTTGCTACAAATGAGACAAGACATGAATCAAAACTTTAACAGAGGGTCACAAGAATTAGAAAAAATTTCACAAGATCTAAAAAACGAAATTAAAGCAGAACACGCACACACAGATCAGAAATTAGACAACATGTACCAAAATCTAAAACACGAAATCAAAGTAGAAATTCAAACAGTCGCTGAAAAATGTTCACAATCAACACAAGAATTACGCGACAAAATTCAAGAAATATCCGATAACCAAGCAACATTTGCAGTTAGTATACGGGAAACAATGACAGAAAACTTTGCTAAACGAAACGCTCAGATTGATGAACCTTTTAACAATCACACAGAAAACTGTTTGATACGTCACCGTAAACTGGTGCGATCGCAGGATAAAGAACGAAAAGAATTACTACAAACAATCACTAAACAGCGTCAGGACGACAAAAAGAAAGTGTTTGCCCAGGGCAAAACATATGTAGACAATCACATACAGTCGATCTCGGAAGAAATCGAAACGGTCAAAGAAACAAATAATCAAATACAAGACAGGCTTACAGAAATCCAAACACAGACAATCGATGTGAAAACTTCTACAGACACTGAAATCCAGAATGTTAAAGATAAATTAACAGAGGACGTTCAGACACTAACTGACAAAATAGAACACATAGAAATTAACCATGACACAGAAAATTTAAAGGCAGATTTTAAGAAAGTCACCAAAAGCAACCGTAAATTACGAAACGAACTGACAGAAAAGATCAATGAACTCACTACAAGAATAGATCTTTTAGATACTAACAATGACGAGAGATCAGACGACACTGCACCAGTCCCAGTGCAACAGAACTCTAATAGTAATAACACGCCATTGACAAATATACAACAAACTATCACAGATCTAAAATCGCGTAACGATTCATTGCATCAGCAAATAAATTCTCTACAGCAAGAGATAGCGGACGCACAAGAAACCGCCGCACATAATCATTTTCAACAGAACACACACCGTTACGAAATGCCTCAGATCCATAATACATATAATGTTGGTAGACTTCAGAGAGTAAGAGATTTTACCCAGGAAGAAAGATACCCGAATCCATATTCAAGACAATACGACAACACTTACACACACAGACATGACAGTTTTGATCACAAACATTTTCTTTCAGTTAGAAAGTTTAAAACATTTAAAAACGACAGGGCGCAAATACATCCGTTGGATTTTATCCAACAGTTCAGGGGAGCACTTCCACCATCATGGCCAGTACAACATAAGTTAGAATTTATTGTCAGTTTTCTTGAAGGAGAACCAGCACGACGAATGCGACCAATTGCTAGACAATGTTTTTCCGTAGAAGCATTTGAGGAAGCATTTTTATCAGCATATTGGTCTGACACTACACAAAACAGCATCAAAGATCGGCTACTTAGTTTGCCAAACTTTGAAAATTCTACCTTTCCAACAATCACACAATTTTTCGAGTACATGGTGGAACAGAACCAGTACCTCAACGAGCCATACAGTCAATCGGCATTAATACAGCTTTGCATTTCAAAACTGCCCAGAGCTTTGAAAGTGTCATTACTGACAGGGCAACAAAAGGACAATGTATCCGCTTTTAGAGACATCTTACAACTATTAGAAGCACACCAGGCAGACTACGCATTTGTTAACAAAAATATTTCACGACAGAACGGAAAACAAACAAACTCAGCTACTTTTGAACAAACACGATTTGGTAATAACAATCCGAGTAAACGCTTTCGCAGCGAAAATGACAACGAAAACAGGAGTAATGAAAAACATTATACTGACACGGTAAATTTATATTCAGGACAGCAACAGAATCCGAGACTTAACACGCAACCGAATAGGTCAAATTTCCATATGAATCATCGCTCAGATAATGCGACCAGGGAAGGCCATTACGCGGGTCGACCGCAAAATGAACAAAAACAAACGTTTCTACGGGGTGCAGGTGGGCTGCCGTACAGTCACAGTTATAACGACAGGAGAAAAGAAAACGAACACAGACCGCCGAGGACGTTCCACAATGACAATTTTAACGGAAACTACAACAGGGCCCAACAGCTGCGTTACCGTATGAATGTACCAGACATCAGATTTCATCCACCAGACACTGCTAATAATCAAAACGGCAGAACTGTACAGTTGATAGAACACATACCAAACTCCCAAGCTGAAAATCACATATCGGAAGAATTATGACTAGAGAAAACCTGCAATGAATCTCTTAATGTCGATACTATGAAATCACACAGAGAAAACATAACGACCGAAAATGCCATTACATTTGACGACGTGAGAGACACATTGTTACAGGAAAAACCAATCCTACAGAAAACAATATATCACCCAATAATAGAGATAAATTTACAGTCGCACAATATTTTAGCGATAATTGATTCAGGTTCACCTATGTGCGTAATTAACGAAGACACATTTAACAGATGCAATAGCAATATTGATTACCCAGTATTTCCTTTAAACAGAACGAAGGTCAAGG
Organism: Schistocerca gregaria; assembly: GCF_023897955.1. Taxonomy (NCBI): domain Eukaryota; kingdom Metazoa; phylum Arthropoda; class Insecta; order Orthoptera; family Acrididae; genus Schistocerca; species Schistocerca gregaria. The sequence continues at coordinate 4,024,474 of NW_026061836.1, read as the reverse complement.
GAGCTTTTGCAGGAAAAGGCATTGAAGTTAAAAGACAGAAACAATTAACATTTGTTTTTGCAGGGGAAACGTTCCACAGTGATTGTTGGATAGTTCCGAATTTAACAACAGACATGATATTAGGAATAAATTTTCTTGTTCAGTACGATGCGAAGATTGACTTCAAATCGTCATACCTCACACTACAAAAGGAAAACAGGGAAGTGATCATAAGATTTCAAAACACAGTATCCTCCGAAGAACAAAATATGCACAGGATCGAGATTATTACTGATTCTCAAGATAACGATTGTTATATCGCACTATACACGAACACACTTAATAATGACTTGGTAGAGGAACAGGAGTACAATATGTTCGAGACAATTACACGCAAGGTAGACAATAGTGTAGCAAAATGTGACGCAGAACGCACAGAACTTGAAAATATTCTGGTACAACACAAAGCAGTTTTTGCCAATGTTCCAGGAACAATGACAGGATTTATGTACGAATTTCAGGTGAAACCACACGAGACTTTCAAAGCAAAGCATTATCCAATCCCACACATACACACAGAAGCAGTTAAGAAAGAATTACGAGCAATGATCGATCAAGGAATAATAGAACCAGCAGCCAGCCAATATATAAATCCACTACACATTGTTGAAAAGAAGGATGGATCACTACGTTTAGTTTTAGATTCACGTCAAGTTAATAAAATAATCATTACAGAAACCGACCGACCACAGACGTTAGAAGAGTTACTGCAAAAATTTCATGGCACCTCCATTTATACTACACTCGACCTCAAATCAGGGTTTTGGCAAATCCAACTACACCAAAATTGCCGAAAATATACGGCATTCCTCTGCTTTGGGGAATGCTATCAATTTTGTAAACTTCCGTTTGGACTAACGATTTCGTCTGCCGCCTTTATACGAGGCATGAATACTATTCTACCACAAGATCTGAAAAACAAAATTACTACATATGTCGATGACATTTTAATTGCAGCAGAAAACTGGGAACAACACAATCATACTCTTCAACAATTACTGAATACATTCGAGCAGAATGGTATAACTATAAACTTGCGTAAATCTGAATTTGGTAAAGCGTCAATAAAATTTCTAGGGCACATTATCTCACAAACAGGTATCGCACCAGACCCTGACAAATTGCAAGCACTGAAAGACATCGACGTGCCAACAAACAAAAAGGAACTTCGGAGCTTTTTAGGTCTTATCAATTATTTTAGAAAATTTATCCACTACAAAGCATTAGACACGCCCTTGCTATACCAGCTTACAAGTAAAAACACACTTTGGTCATGGAATGAAGACGTTGAAGCTGAATTCGAGAACTTGAAAGAAGCATTATTAAAAGCACCTTTGTTATCACACCCTGACCCAACACAAAACTTTTCCGTTGCAACAGATAGTTCAACCACAGCACTAGGAGTACATATTTTCCAAGAAATAAAGGAAGAAGATAAGACAGTCGTGAAACACATTGCTTTTGCAAGCAGGATACTTTCTCCAGCAAAGCGCAATTATTCTGTAACAGAATTAGAGACACTATGTGTAATTTACGCTTTTAAGCGATTCCGTCATTTTCTATATGGCCGACATACAACAATATATACCGATCACCGAGCAATCCAGTTTTTATTGTCAGCAAAACTTACGCACGATAGATTAAGCCGCTGGAAATTATACTTACAAGAGTTTGATTTTACCATTATACACATTCCAGGCACGCAGAATACTGTTGCCGACGCATTGTCGAGGTCCATTCACAATAAAAGCATGGAGAAAGAAAATACCTTTTGCTACAACAACCATAGTATTATGTATATTAAACAAGTAGCTTTCGAAAACTTTATATCAGCAGCATTACAGGATATAGAGAGAGAACAGCAGAAAGATGAAACACTGAAAGAGATTGTAACGCTTTGGAAAGACAGAAGTAACGCTAAAGTCAGACTTCATTACACTGTACATCAAAATATACTCTTTATTCGATCATACCGAGACGGTAATAATTGGCTTTTATGCATTCCGGAAGGGATCGCAAATAAACTGATATGGTATACACATCTAAGTTATGGACACTACGGAGCGAGGAAATGCTTTCTGATTCTGCGACAAAATTGCCACTTTAATAACATGGAAAAACACATAAGAAAAGTAATAGCATCATGCAAGATATGTCAAAAAGCTAAATCATCAACAGTGTCACACATTCCACCATTGTATCCCATCATACCGGTCAAGTTAAGACACATGGCAGCAGTGGATCTTTTCGGTCCAATCCCCAGAACAAATCATGGTTATAGTTATATTTTTGTAGCTGTAGAACTAACATCCAAATTTGTAACATTTTCTCCACTAAGGAAAGCAACAGCAAGAACAGTATCAAGAGCGTTTGTAAGAGATTTTCTATCAGTAGTAGGACGTGTACAGAAGGTTATTTCGGATAACGGTCCGCAGTTTAGGTCAGACGTATGGAAGAAAATGTTAGAAAGTAAGAACATAACACCTATTTACATATCAAGATATCACAGTTCTTCCAACCCATCAGAAAGAATAATGAAAGAGATCGGGAAGTTATGCAGAACTTATTGTCATAAAAGACATACAACATGGGATAAATATATTTTACAGTTTCAAGAAGTGATAAATGCAATACCCAATGAATCTACAATGCTATCACCAACCGTAATACTGACAAATAAAGACCCACCGAACAAAATTACCGAACTAATTACTTTTCCTAAGACGCGTAGGCTTCGACATTGTGAAATAATAGACACAGCATTAGCAAACACTAAAAGAGCTGCAGATCGGCGGAAGAAACAACAGAAGCAGGTAAGTCGACTACAGAAGTACGAGATTGGCGACAAAGTACTGATTCGCACTCATTTTCTTTCCAACAAAGGTAAGCACAGATGCCGTAAATTCGAACTTCTGTATGCAGGCCCTTACAGAGTTCGTAATATTCCACACGCTAATGTAGTGCATGTGGAAACGCTACGTAAGAAGAAATCATTAGGGAATCATCATGTATCCAACGTGAAACATTTCTTGACTTAAATTTTTGCATTTCAGCTGACGAAAGGACGGCGTGACACGTAAGTATGCAACAATGGTAGTTTCAGCGCGCTTCAGTAACAAACAAAGCCGCGACACGCAGCGGGCCGCTAATATTTCACCGTACCTTAAAGAACACAGCAGTACTTAATGATGCTACGCCAGCCAAGACAAATAAAAACACGAGAAACATTTCCTAACTTAAAGAGAACATGCAGACAACGACACGACGTATGAATTTGTGCACTGAGAGCTCATAAATGAAAGAAATTTTTTTTTATAACGTGACATAATTACTTAAGAAAATGTCGATTTTTGCAATAGCTAAACTGATAATATAGATCGTTCATTAATCAATTATTTTAGTGGTAACATTAACATGTACTCTTTATTCCAGAATGCAGCATTGTTGTCACACGTCATCAAAATGAAACGTAGTTTTAGTTAGAAGAAGGATGTGAATCTTTAGGTCACGCAGATAGCTGACGCTAATTGTCATTACAGAAATTTTATAGGTCATGCCAGGAGCTGACGTGATTTTGCAGCAGTTAATATTATGATAAAATGTTTTATAGGTCATGCCAGGAGCGGACGAGAAGTACCAGAAGATGTTTATTGAAGTCATGCCGTGCACTGACGATAATTATTACTGAATGTTTTATAATAAGTCATGCCGTGCGCTGACGTTAATTAATGCTGAATGTTTATAACAGGTTATGCAGAGAGTTGACACAGATGCAGAAGAAGAATGTGTATGTTATGTTAGTATATAAGAAATGTATAATGTTAAGAAATAATTTTGCTAGCATGTGACACATTGCAACACTATGGATGGGGACCACACATTACAATGTCTAACCAGAATAATGTTTACCTTAATTTTCAGCTGCAAAAGAATACTTTAAATAATTTTATGACAGTAATTTTATTGTATATTATGACCTGACATTTGACGACTCATAACTGACGACTACACCCCTGAATGGAAGATAAAATTTTAGGACAGTAAGTCAAGAAAGGCATTGTCAACAAAATTTATAATTAATGATGTAAGAAACTAAGATATGTAAATACAGAATAAGTAATAATGTACTTGTCTATAACAAATCTGTATACTATCAAATACTGAATAAGTAGGAACTTTTATGTCTTTTATATATGGGAATAATTTTCTGGAAGAATTCTTAAATTAAAACTACATATTGTTACAAATTACGACACAACATATTTTGTCATAGGGAAAATTATTTGGTAGTCAAATTATGGTACCAACAATGTCCGTGAACCCATTGCCAAAACAATTTTACCCGTACCTTAATTCCTGTGCATCCCCATGGTTATTGAGCACAGAATCAGTGAATTGTGAAACACGTGACTTCAACCAATGATGTTCTCGACGAGGTGTTTGCATACCTAGATGCACACCACAGCCCGATGTATGTCAATTGGTGCCTGCATACCTAGATACACACCACAGTATGATGTACGACAATAGGTGTTTGCATACCAAGATGCACACCACCAACCTTAATGGACCATTGGAGATGGAACTTAATCCTGATGTGGCTGCGGCAACTCAGGCTATTCGACGACGTACTTAGTGTTTGGGTACACTAAAACTATGGAGCAAGGCGATGATGGAACCACATGGCGAAACCTGGTGTTGTGCTATGTGAGGGAAAGGAACAGACTTTTGAGTGCATTCACAGACAGTTGCCAGTGCTTTGACCATGCTATCCAATTCCTTTTGTACCTTCCTTAATTGTGGTACTAAGAGATGCCAATTTGAATTAAATGTTTCATAATGTAAACTTTCAATTGCTTCATATGATCTGTATATTGATTTTCACATTTACTCTTATTCTTGTTGTTAAATTTAAGGGAACCAAATTTTACTTGATGTACAATTCCTACTAAAACCCTTTCTATTTACATATTCTCTTTATTAGAGATAGACAAATCATTTCGTATGACAGCATTTGTGTATACACTTTGTTCAAACTATTTTCTATAATCAAATTTTATACTTATGTTGAGTCCATATGACTCAACAACGTAGTAAAATTTTAAGAAAGCCGAGTAGCGGCATATGTAATTATGTAATAGGCGTATTTAAACTGTTTTAGCATGAAATTATCTGAACTGTTTCTTATTTAAATTGTTTTGTTAATTAAATTGCATTGTGTATTATTGAGAAAGAGCGGGAAACAGCGCGCAGTAATACATCTGTAATGGTAGCAGGGATTGTCTGCACCAAAAACCATTGTTGGCGGCGAGACCGCACTTTTGTAGCATTGAGCGTTGGAAGCGAGCAGTTGCGAGTAAGATGTGAGACGAGGCAGTCGTAGCTAGCGAGACATGAGAGGAGGTCGCTGTAAGCGAGGTATGAATTAACACTTTGAAAGAAGCGGTGTGCTCGCCAGCCACTCGCTATATGTAGCGCAATGCTAGTTTTTAAGAATTTTTGTAAAGAACTATGCCCCTTGTAATTGTTTTTCAAGATCGTTCTCAGAATATAGTTAACTTCTACCAGATTAAATGCATTAAGAATTTTCTATCCCAAAATCATTCACGTAAATGCTTTACGGAATTTATTGTTATCTTAAAAGAAAAGTCTAAACTGAGCTTCAGCTTTTATCAAATCTAAATTAACTTCAACTTAAAGAATTCCAGTCACAAAGTATTATGAAACTCCACCAGCAGCTTATAATTATGTTAAAGAGAAGTAAGTATATTCATTCCACAGTTTGCTGTAGCAGTCAGATGGCGATCCAGTATAAATAATTAAAGGTAAGAATCAGTCTTAATAATTTCAGGTAACGACTGAGGGCCACGGCGACAACACATTTTATGTTTCGTCGTAATAATCAGCAGGTAGTCTTGACAGAGCAGCAGTTAAAAGATTTTAAGAGACGCAGCGTTCAGTCAGCAAGCAAACGTACATCCAATATTAGACGGGAAGGTTTCAATGTTTCGGGAGATACGTCATAAAAACTCAGGACAAGGCCAGACGCTGCATAGTACGGACGTGGACGCACAGCTCTAAATAAATGCCTGGTCAACACCAAGCTTTTCCGCTAGTCATCTATAAAGATAAAAAATCCCCAATATTGTCTACCAGCGTATTTTTGAAAAACCTTTATTTTGTCATCCATTTTTTTCCTGTAAAAATCGTAAAAGCCGTGCATCATTGTGTTTTTAAAAAGCGTTTCTTATTGTCATCTCTTTTTATGTATTTTAAACCATCTATCGCTTGTGTAACCTGTGGCTACAAGTCCATTCCCTTTATGGTGTAATCGAAATAATAAACAACGCAAAAAAGTGTGGGTCAATTTCTTCCTCATTTTTCGGAACTTCTGATAATAGTAAATCGTTGGCTCTTTGAGGGCGTGGTAGGTACATACAAGAGATTAGTGTAAGATTAGAATTTGGGTTAGATGCAGTGCCAGGAGGTTCTGTTTCTATCTGGCTAGCTTCAGAGTACTTCACCATCTACTAAGTGATGCATTTCATTGTGAATGGTGTGTTCTGTGCTAGGTCTACCCTTTTACTGCACAATGCTGTTCCTTCGATGCTATTAAAACCAGGATGTTATCAAAATATATGCACAGTGGCAGACTGGAGTCTGCAGAAATATTTCCAGTGGTGGGGAGGGGGGAAGGCGGGTCGGGGCTGGAGTGCATGATTCTGAGACTGGCACTCTGTGTACAAATCAGCTGGTCAGTTACGAGGTGCATCAAGCTACAAGACCCTAACTCTATAAGCGCTACAACTGGCCAAAGCTAAGGTTTAGCAGTATTGTGGAGAATTCTTATCTGGAAGAGTATGAGTATACTGTAACGAATAAAAACTCTTTACTCCAGATTCCAAGGATGGTTAGGGGCGACGGGTGAAAGTGCCCTTTTGCCTATCCTCCCCTCCCGACCTCCTCCCCTCCCCCTCCCCTTCACCCTCGCAGACGCCAATGGCTGGCCCGTTCATTTTGAGAACATCAGAGCTCCAGTAACCTTTCTGAGAAACTGTTCTTGTTGTCCTTGTGCGTCAATCTTACCACTCAGAACACCAGTGGGAATGTTGGTTATCGCTGAAATAACTGGTTTTCGGCTCTTATCAGTTTCCCAACCCTTCTTTAAGCTAATTGTTAAAGCCCGTCACAATACCAGTTCTTGTAATAACCGATTTTCAGTCTTTTATTTACATTATTTTCTCTAGTAAACGTAGAAATCAAACAAAGATTAAACAATTTTTACTTTCTCAGTTTCTTGATAAATGGAATCAAAATGTCAAATTAAATACCCTTATGATGACCTGCAGCCGTTCAGAACGAAATTAGAATTATATTAATACCGTCAGCTGCTCACGTGTGTCGATATATATCAACGGCGACAGGTGACAATGTGTGCACGTCTGGGACTCGAACCCGGGATCTCCTGCTTACATGGCAGGTGCTCTGCCCATCTGAGCCACCGAGGGCACAGACGATAGTGTGACTGCAGGTACTATCTCGCGCACGCCTCCCGCGAGACTCACATTCTCACCTTGCATGTCCACACACTACATTCGTAGTGTCCCACACCGACACACTCATTACTCGTGGAACACATTCTTACCAAGTCCAGTTCGGGGGAATACGTGTGCATCTTCACAGAAGAAGGTCATGGCTGGTATTGCCAGAACCATATACTTATATTGATATGGACATGTCTTCCACGAGGAATGAGTGTGTTGGAGTGGGACTCTACGACTGTAGTGTATGGACATTCAAGGTGAGAATGTGAGTCTCGCAGGAGGCGTGCGCGAGATAGTCCCTGCAGTCGAACCATACACTGTGTCCTCTGTGCCTCAGATGGATAGAGCGTCTGTCATTTTAGCAAGAGATCCCGGGTTCGAGTCCCGGTCGCGGCACACATTTTCACTGTCCACGTTGATATTTATCAACGCCCGCGAGCAACTGACGATATTAATATAATTCTAATTTCTTTAAATTAAATAGTCAAATAAAACTTTGTCCGATCTTCGCTGCTGGCGAGTGCTTCTATACTACAGAAAACGGGCAATATTATCCTACTGATTATAGTTTTTAGAAGCTCTGCTCAAAAATTATATTGTAATCGGTTATCACAGCACTATGCAGGCATTACGTATAGTCCAGCGATAAAGAGTGAAAACTGCGGCAGGAGAACTCTCTTTTTCGTTTTAATTTCTCTGTTTTTAAGGGCTAAAAGCAGATAACGGCATACTACGTAGACACAGCAGCAGATCAGGCACTTTCTACTTTTATCCAGAACTATGAATGATTTGTTAAATTTTAACTTTTTTCCTTGTATGATGTCGCAAGTCGACCAAATCTAACTTTGTTCTTCACTCGTACCGCATATCGTAAAATACTTCCAGACTTCCAGATGGTGCCATTCTATGTTACAACTGACGTTCGACAACAGCGAGAAACTGTGTCCAGTCTCGCGCTCTGCTTGTATAACAGGCACAGTATTGTCTCGGCAATGTTGGACCAATCCATTTGTTGCTCGTTTCTATCAGCAGTGTTATTAAAGTGGCATACATAACTTTTCCCATTTTTTTCTGTAATAACGCCGTATTTCAGTGCTATGGAAATCTTACGAATAAAAATTACTCGTCTTTTTTTAAAAAGGTTTATTTGAAAACTAAAAATTTTACTACGACATCTGTGGCTAATTGATATATCTGTTTTTACGTGGTTATCAGGAAAAAATGAAAAGATACTTGTTATAACCGAGAGCAAACAAATACTGAAAGACATCGGTTATTCAGAACTAAAATACCCATGTCGTTTTAACTGATCGGTTTTTCTATCTATAAACTGCAGAGTCGCCATAGAAAAGTGTGTCGCTCCATCAATGTCCATAGCAACTTTGAGATATGTGTTTATGCGCAATATCGGCAAATGGAAACACGAAGAGGTAATAAGCACCTGAGCGATAGAATTTATTTCACAGTCAGAAAAGTCGAGTGACAGGCAAGACTGAATCACTGTAATAGAAATTATATGGAAAGCTGTGTAAAGGAAAATTTCCAGTTCTTTCGTGGATTCCAAAATTGAAGCAAATTCCGGGACACCAAGGTGACATAGTCTTATACGGATAGTATTCCATGACTAACGTAATTGGCCCATATACTGTACTGGTATACGGATAATATTACACGACTAACGTAATTTACCTGAAATAATTTACAAACATGTTACTGTAACATTCGCTACTACTCATTACGCTAATTCACCTTCAGCCATTAAGCGCAAATCTCAGTTATGATACGTGCGCCAAACAAAAATTTATGAACCTAGTAACTCAAGACAACTACAAACGATCATTGTGTGCAAAATAAATAGAACACTTCATAAGAAGAACATGACGGGTTTGAATCATTCCCACCGCAAAGGATGAAAAATTCAGGCTCGCACACAAGACCACTTGATAACTAACCAGAAATTCAGATTAGTTGTAGCTTCGTTGACAATCGCCTTTTTTACATTTTCCCCGTAAACTAGATAATTATGAAACGTAAGCAACTACTGTAAAATATCTGCGGCAACGGCCTTGCCGCGGAGGTTGCATCGGTTCACGTGGGATCACCGAAGTTAAGTGCGTTGTCGGGCGTTGAAGGCACTTGGATGGGTGATCATCCAGGCCGCCATGCGCTCTTGCCATTTCTCGGGGTGCACTCAGCCTCATGATGCCAATCGAGGAGCTACTCGGCCCAATAGTAGCGGCTCCGGTCAAAAAATACCAACATAACGACCGGGAGAGCAGTGTGCTGACCCCCGCCCCTCCTGTTCGCATCCTCCACGGATGATGACACGGCGGTCGGATGGTGCTGTCCCAGTAGGTCACTCGTGGCCTGAAGACGGAGTGCTTACAAAGCAAACTACTCTCCAGTGGATGGTCGTACTACTGAGACCTTGATGCCTGGCATCAATAACAGATGGCAGCACAAGAGGTTGGCTTACGCCTACTGCCGAATTTTGCGATCTGTCGTAAGCCTGCGTAAGCACGTAGGGCCTTCCGTCTTAAGTGCAAGCATATCCATTGCGTTTTCTGTCACGCGACTTGAGTGGAATATTTCATTATTTCTGAAATTTTATAGAAATGTTTTTCGTTGTATATCCTCACCATCGGTACTGAATTTACTGTAAAATTACTTGCTCACTTTTCGGAACTTCCGTTCATAGTAAATCGATACTATTTGAAGCCGTGGTAGACACGAGTCTAGTGTGCTTCACCTTCAGCACCTTCTGTGTCAGTCTCGGTTAATATGTCGCTGATTTCACAACGAACAGTTCGTTGTCTACTGAGTATACTGTCTGTTGCACGACACTATCCCTCCCACGCTGCTAAATGTAGGTCGTCGGCAAAATATGACTGCAGTGGAACAAGGGTGTCTGCAGAAATTTCCCCAGGAGGTGGTGGTGGCATTGGTAGTGGTGTGTGTGTGTGTGTGTGTGTGTGTGTGTGTGTGTGTGTGTGGAGGACTATTACTATGAAACTCACACAGTCCAGACCGCCAAGGAAAATAAACCTTGAGATTTGGAAAGAGTGTTGATCTTATACCGCTTATACTGCATATTTCAAAATTCCACTCTAAGGGGGAGACACAGGACATGAAAGGATTTCTGAATCATGTAGCTATTAAGGTAATTATGAAGCTAGGCATACGAACATTTGTATCTGGTTTCTAGGTCAGAAATAAAGAAATATGTGTTCCAGTATCTTTGGGAATTTAACCTCTATGAGGTGAAATAGTGGATGAACATTTTATTTTGAGATAAATAATTATGGAAGAACTATGAAAGTATTTTTAAGGCTACATCTACGAAAATTGGTATTTGACTTCAAGGCTACAAATAAGAAAATACGTGTTTCGGTGTTTTTGGAAGTTCAACCCCTAAGGGGATGAAATAGAGTGAGCTGGTGCGTTTCTGGCACCAGTTTCCGTCGATCGTTGTTTCGATCTTTGAGTCGCGGTCCAGAGGACACTGCTCCCTAAGCGACTGTAGTAGTTCTCTGTGCGGCCCCATATCGGGCTTACCGCGCTTACACTGGACACAGTTGCCAAGAAATCGCCTGCCATCGCGATATAGGTTGGGCCAAAACATGTATTCCCGAACTCGGTTCAAGGTCTTGAAGAACCCCAAATGACCCCCGTCCGCCGACTCGTGGAAATATCTGAGTGCCATGCTAACTCGTTCCTGTGGAATACAGACCTTCACTTGGCCACGGTTGGCTCCCCCTTTACACAAGAGGCCCGCACGAAGGCAACAGCCAGTGACGACGTCGCCATCCACAAACTGCTGCATATTCGGTCCCCACCCGGCGTCCTCGGCCTGTTTGCCGGCTAAGTCGAAGAAGAAGCCGGGTGTCTCGGAGAGAAGGAAATTCACCCCCAGATCCGGCTCCACGTTTCTGAAAATGGTTCATTATGAAAGCATTATGAAAGCATATCTGAGAATTCGTATTCGGCTAATCTGTTACAATTTTTAAAAACTACGTGTTTCACTGGTTTTTAACTTCGAGCATAAGGGGATGAAAATTTTAATGAAATATTTATTGCGTTATATTAAAATATTTTAAATCTGCATCTACGAAAACCGGTATTTCACTTCTCAATTAGATATAAAGAAATATGCGTTATACAAACAAGAATACAAACGGCTTGATTAACAAAAACCTTGGACCCCAGCTGTCAGCATTGCTTTTTGGTCATTCAGCAAAAGACCATGCTTCAACGGCGTTAAGTTTAGAAAGGTTTAGAAAGTGTTGCAGTTTATAAAAGACATAAAAAAAACGATTAAAGAAAAAATGCTTTGCAGACCATGAACGGTCTAAGTAAGTAAAGAAGCGGATGATAAGCTAGCTCTTTATGCAAATAAGTTGGTCAGTTTAAGTTCCGAAGCATGTCATGCAGCAGCAACGGAATCCTATAGTTGCTACGATTGGCTAAAGGAAAAGTTTTGCAGAATCACGCGAAATCACTTCTGCAAGTGGCTGAGAATCTCGTAATGAATAAAAATTCTGTACTGAGAATTCCAAGGTGGGAGAGGCGAGATTCCCCCCCCCCTTCCCCCTTCTCAGAATCCTATCCTTCTTTACCTACAGCAAAAAATAAATAAATAAATAAAACTAGAGAAATTTCTACTGTGAAACTATTTGCATACAAGAGAACGGCCATTAAAATTTAACTCTTCAAAGTTTTAAGCCCTGCCCCGTTCGAAAATTCAATTTCTTTGTAGTTGCATTTTTTAAAGGTGTACTTGTCTAGACTCCTGGAACGGAAAGGTTTTTTTTTTTTTAATCCGTGCTTTACAAAAGTTTCTACAGTCCATTGTTTGAAGCAGTGTCACGGCTGCCATGAGCCGCGCGGGGTACCCGCCATGTGTCCAACGCCTTGTCACGGTTCGCGCGGCTCCCCCCGTTGGAGGTTCGAGTCCTCCCTCGGGCATGGTTGTGTGTGTGTTGTCCTTAGCATAAGTTACTGTAAGTAGTGTGCAAACATACGGACTGATGGTTCAAATGGCTCTGAGCACTTTGGGACTTAACATCTGAGGTCATCAGTTTCCTAGAACTTAGAACGACTTAAACGTAACTAAATTAAGGACATCACACACATCCATGCTCGAGGCAGGATTTGAACCTGCGACCGTAGCGGTCGCGTGGCTCCCGACTGAAGTGCCTACAACCGCTCGGCCACATCGGCCGGTCTATCATGTATTCTAGAAGAGCTGCACGGTCGTCAGTGGCGCCTGTTCTTTCTAGAACAGTTACTATCTTCATATCTATGGTTAAACGTCACCCAGCCATTGACCTTCGTCTGTGCGAATGCGCACAGGCTACCTGAAATCTTACGGGAATCGTCACCTTAGTGTGAGCCAGTAATGAGTGGATGGACAAATACCTATTAAGTACATTACGTAATCGGATTGTGGACGGTTGGGGATGTGAGTCTCACGGGAAGCGTGCGAGGGATAAATTCCTGCAGTCGTGCTGTTCATTTGTGCCCTCGATAGCTCAGATGGATTGAGCGTCTGCCTTGTAAGCAGGAGATCCTGGGTTCGAGTCCCAGTAGCGGCACACTTTTCAGCTGTCCCCATCGAAGTATATCAACAACACCTGTCGGCAGCTGAGGGTTTCAATTAATTATCAGTTGTGTAGGTGATTCGATGAACCCTTTGCCAGGCACTTAAATGTGTTTTGCAGGGTATCCATATAGATGTAGATGATAACTCGTCCCGTGTCGCACGTGCTCAAAAGGATTCATACTGCAGAATGCATGCAAACATACTCACCGAAAATACGGACGAATATCAAGTGCAGGCTGCCGAGTGCTGCATATCCAGCTTAGACAGATCGGCTTTTCCTGCCAAGAAGAACAGGAAGTTGCTGTCTGGGAACAATCAGAGGTAGAGGAAGGGCTGATAAATACTCCTTGAATTGCAGACTAAACGTAAATAACGAAAATACATTTTTGGTAAAAATTGGTCAAAACATAATCGTTTGCCCTCCGTATTGGATTAGCTGTTTTGAATATTGAAAATCTGACTTCAGATTCGTTTTCAGCGACATTAAGAATATATGTGTAACACTCAGTTCATGCAAATCGAAGTAATAATATAACTAAATGTTTTCCCTAAACTTTGAACACTTTTTTTTTTTCGAGTAACGATTTTCTCAGAACGGCATGCAGCATAAATTAAAAGTGGTTCGATCTCTTAACTTCTACCTCTGACCCCTAAAAGTAAACACTTTTCTTAGGAACTTATAGCTATAATATGACATTTGTTAATATTAACTAATTTTTGTGTAGGCATAAGGAGTGAAACAAACCCCTCAAAATCGAACTCAAAGTTCGAATTAGCACTGTATCGTTAAATTTAAGGTTGTTTCATTGCGGTTAGGTATGCGCTCCCATTAATTTTATGTATTATCGACTGATGTTATCCATTTTCAAGTTCAGAGAAATAATGTAGTATCAACTGATGTTACCCATTTCTGAATTCAGGTAACATCTGAGGTGCCACACTGCACGCACTCTGCGTACTCCAGTCTCACAAGCCCTTGATCAAATCATAATTACGGGCGCCATTTTTTATTGAAAATCTAAAATTAAGCTCATAGTATTGTCACTCGTAATTCCCAAACAGATCGTTCGAATGTATTTTCATTGTCTCAAAAAAAATTTCAAATTTACCCTTTTTTGCTCATTTGTATGAGAACCTGGCCGTAACGCCGGAATATAGTCACTAGATTTTTTTTCAGAGACGCTGTACGTTCGCGAGAAGACTTTCGTTCTGCGCGTGTCGAAGGACATTCCTCAGATTTTACTGTGTGTGTGCTACTCAGTCGTGCCATTTAAGTGTACATCTTTGCATAGTTTTCCTTTCACGATGTAAACAGTGTTCCGCTCAGTTACTAACTGGCCAGTGAGTGGTTCCGAAGGTGTCGGATGTGCGGTGCGTTCGGTCTGCTAGGACAACAGCAGACTGGCGTGGTGCGATGGCAGAAGCAGACACTGAGGGAGCTAGCTGCTGGGACGCCAGCGAACAATTTATGCCAAGTAAGACGAAGAGGACTATTCTAAAATTACGAGCCGTCTAAAAAGTGTTTACCATTGGTAAATCTTGCTGTTGAGTCTGACAAAACTGACAGTTTTTCCTAGAGATACAGGAAATCCCCCCACCCCCACTCAATGAATATTTGGTTGTGATGACAGGCCGATTGGTAGTGTAGCCCGGGATCTAAGTTAGGTTGGAAGGTGGTAATTTGATTGAGAGTTGTTTACCCCAACGATTATGAATGCCGACTAAACGTTGTGCGAGCAGATTGCCCTGTAGCGTAGCCTAGTGTTTCCGTCCGCGCCACATTTAACACACTTTCTCTAACTGTGTACAAAAGTCTCACAACAGCCACGATAACTACGTTTCTGGTGGGGGGAGGGTAGAGTCCACTATGTAACTTTCACGGCAAATTTTAGTAACCGCATAAACTAACCGAAATAGAAGCGTCATTTTAACTATATTTCCTTTTGTGGGAAAATAATGGTTCTCCTCTTTTGGAAGCAACTGTAATATGTAGGCGACTTATTAGTTTTTTTAAAACTCTGAATCATGATCTCAATAGACGCAGTGCTTTTTTTACGTTACTTGATTTGTGGTCTATAGTAAACAATGCAACGAATTGGTAAATTCTTTGAAGTTTGACGTGTGTTACATAGACGACGTCTGCAATGTTCGTAAGGCCAAGTTTGCATATATTCGGTGTCTGTTTTTTTGGCCATGTACTGTATAATTAAGGGGAGGAGGATTATGTTCAAGGAGCAGTGCATTAGTAGTGTATGGAGAAATTGAGAATTTGGATCTAACGAACGGCATGCTCTGGCAGTTCGTGATATTCTGTTGACCACTGTGTAATTCGGACACAGTGATCATTGCCTCTCCCTAGTAACCAGGGGACTCGGGTGCTAATCCTGGTCTGGCACAAATTTTCAACAGTGCCCATTGACTAAAGTCTGTGCCCATTGTCAGCTAATATCATTGTTTCGGTGTTAAATAGTATTTTGTTCGCGATACGTGGTTTAGCTTTTTCATGGATAACAGCTTTGAAAAGCGTACAGGTTATACTGATATTCGCTCGACGTTAGTCCAAGGCAACTATAGCGATTTATAAACACAGTTGTAGTTCGTATTAAGCCCACATACGTAATTGTGTCCTGTGTTTCTTTACCAAGAACTACTCCGTAAGTAATTCCCCTGTAGTGGTATTTTGTTATAGTATTTTGTTTAAATATTTATTGACTGCAGGCTTGGATGAAATATGAAACACATATCCGAAGTTCCTGTTGATATTGCAGATACTGTTTCATCCGTACTAGGGGCCAAAACATTTCATCAAATACAGAAGAACACAATTTGTCTCGAGATTTAGCAATTTTTCGTAATAGAGGCCTTGCGTCGATATGTTTTTCTCTAATTCTTGTTTGGATTTAATCTTAAAACACACTAACTCTTCCACCACTTATTCGATATGTGTTTTCATCCCTTTCGTAGCCTAGAGTTCCTAAACGGTTCATAATATTAATAATTTCCATTCTCAATTTTATTTTCTGTAAAATCTCCTGTTTATGGTTATCGCTAACATGTTTCACGTTCTCACTTTTATTATTTTTATTTTTCTAGTTTCGTGCCTTGTAGCCAAATTTTCTTTGAATCTGGTTTTCAATTCTGAAATAGTAACAGTTGAAGGTAAAGAGAAGATTGCGGTCTATTTGAGGAGAGTGGCTTGGAGATTTTTTATAACAGACGTATACAGGTCATGGGGATCCTTACCTATATACATTTACTTCGAGTGTGATGTAGCCCATTCTCTTGTCGTGATCTCGGCTGTATCGTAGCACATTGTCTCGGTTAGGTTGGAGATTTCTGTTGAGAGTTGCCGAAGTCAACGAAAGTGATTACAAAGTAAAGACTTTGCTAACAGAACGATCTCTAGCGTAGTCCAACACGTTCTTTCTGTCCTTTTAAAGCCTCTTTTAATTAAAAATAACTAAAGCTGCAAGATACAATCACAAAAACTGTATTACGTAATAGAGTAATCCCAGACTATTGTTGTGTAAGTTGTGTGCGTACACTATTTTTTTTGTTAGTGAATATACACTTTTTTACTCATTTGCTGGGTTTCAGTTTTCCCCGTTTTCTGGCAAAAAACCTTTTCCTGTGAAGGGCCCATTAGCTTGTCGGTTATATTTGTGACATTCTCGACGGTCAGTAATTTCGTGATAGTCCATCCACCGGCGTCATTGTTAACATCGGATATAGATTTAAGTATTAGGAAGGCTAATATGAAGCTAATGCATGAGTAGGTCTAATAATTAATAAAAATAGGAATGCGGGTAAGCTACTACATACAGCATAGTGAACGCATTGTTGTGGCCAAGATACCCACGAATCCCACGCCTACCAAAGTCGTAAAAGTAGTCCTCAGATGATGAAGAAATTGATGGAATGTGTGATGAGATAAAAGAAATCATTCAGATAGTGACGGGAGATGAAAATTTAATATTAATGGGTGACTGGAATTCGACAGTAGGAAATGGAAGAAAAGGAAACGTAGTAGGTGAATATGGAATGGGGGTAAAAAATTAAAGAGGAAGCCGCCTGGTAGGCTTTTGCCCAGAGCATAACTTAATCATAACTAACACTTGGTTCAAAAATCATGAAAGAAGGTTGTATACGTGGAAGAGACCTGGAGATACTGCAATATTTCATATAGATTATATAATGGTAAGACAGAGATTTAGGAACCATATTTTAAATTGTATGACATTTCCAGGGGCAAATGTGAACTCTGATCACAATATATTGATTATGAACTGTAGATTAAAACTGAAGAAACTGGAAAAAGGTGGGAATTTAAGGAGATGGGACCTGAAAGAACTGACAGAATCAGAAGTTGTACAGTGTTTCAGGAAGAGCATTAGGGAACGATCTACAGGAATGGGGGAACGTAATACAGTGTGATGGGGGATCTGAGTGGTGTACTGTCAAGGGGGAGGGGGTTCCTCAGGGATCAGTGTTGGGGCCGCTATAGTTCCTTATTTATATAAATGATATGCCTTCAAGTATTACGGGTAACTCTAAAATATTTTTGTTTGCTGATGACACTAGCTTGGTAGTAAAGGATGTTGTGTGCAACATTGACTCCGTTTCAAGTAGTGCAGTACATGACCTCAGTCCATGGCTTGTAGAAAATAAACTAACGTTAAATCACAGTAAGCTTCAGTTTTTACAGTTTCTAACACACAATTCAACAAAACCTGACGTTTTAATATCACAGCATAGGCATATGATTAGTGAAACTGAACGGTTCAAATTCCTAGGTGTTCAAATAAATAGTAAGGTGTTGTGGAAAGCCCACGTTCAGGATCTTGTTCAAAGACTTAATACTGCCATTTTCACTATTCGAACGGTACCGAAAGTGAGTGATACTTCGCCTAGTAAATTAGTCTACTTTGCTTATTTCCATTCACTTATGTCGTATGGTATTATGTTTTTGGGTAACTCTTCCCATTCTAGAAGGATATTTTTGGCTCAGAAACGAGAGGTTCGGGCAAAAAGTGGTGTGAGTTGACGAACCTCTTGTCGACCTCTGTTCAGGGAGTCTGGGTATTTTGACATTGGCCTCTCAATATGTATATTCCTTATTGTCGTTTCTTGTTACCAATATTAGTTTATTTCCAACAATAAGCAGCTTTCACTCGGTTAATACTCGGGAGAAATCAAACCTCCATTTGGATCGGACTTCCTTAACTCTTGTGCAAAAATGTGTGCAGTATACTGCTGCATCCATTTTCAATAAGCTGCCACTCGAATTCAAAAATCTTAGCAGTAATCCACGCGCTTTCAAATCGAAACTGGAGTGTTTCCTCATGGGTCACTCCTTCTATTCTGTCGAGGAGTTAATTGAAAAATTAAGCTGATTCTCATTGTACTGCTGATAGCGTTTGCTTAAACTTATGGACTGATTTTCTCTCAGGTTCATGAACATGTATTTTTATCTGTTATTACTTTTATGTTGTAAGTTCATGTGTCGCCCTAACCGCCGTCTGCTTCACGTCTGCTGTGCAGCGAGCTACCTTAATTTAAGTATTAACTGTATTTTTCTTACTTGTCACTTCTTCTTCCGTGTGTTTTGGCTTTTGCTGCCTCGGAGTGTAGCGGCAGTGGGGAGTCTGGTGCGTCGCATGGTGCACCCCAGGTATTAGATGCTTCACCCACTGTCCCTGCTGTCGAGACATCTTCGCGGGTACCGGGCGCGGCTGGCCACCCGCTCCCCAAGGGGAGTGGCGGGTTCAGCGGCGTTCGCGGCACACGAGGCGGAGGGTCAATGTGGAGGCTGGCCGTGTGGCATCGCCCGCTCTGCCTGTGAATGGACATGTGGTTGCTCCTTCAGCAAGGTCCGAGCAGGCACACGGGGGGAGGGGTTTATTAGTTATTGGGAGCTCCAACGTTAGGCTGGTGATGGAGCCCCTTAGGGAAATAGCGGAAAGGTCGGGGAAGAAGGCCAGTGTTCACTCTGTGTGCTTGCCGGGGGGTCTCATCCGAGATGTGGAGGGGGCCCTACCGGCGGCGATAGAGAGCACTGGGTGCACCCGACTGCAAATTGTTGCTGATGTCGGCACCAATGACTCCTGCCGTCTGGGTTCAGAGGTCATCCTCAGTTCGTACAGGCGGTTGGCGGAGTTGGTGAAGGCGGAAAGCCTCGCTCGCGGGGTGGAATCAGAGCTAACTATTTGTAGTATCGTTCCCAGAACCGATCGCGGTCCTCTGGTTTGGATCCGAGTGGAAGGCTTAAACCAGAGGCTCAGACGATTCTTCGGAGAGCTGGGGTGCAAATTTCTCGACCTCCGCAATGGGGTGGAGAAATGTATGGTCCCCCTGAATAGGTCTGCCGTGCACTACACGCCGGAAGCGGCTACGAGGGTAGCGGAGTGCACATGGGCTTTTTATTAGGTTAGAGAATTCCCTCCCTAGGCCCGACAAGACGCCTCCTGAGACGCGGCAAGGCAGGAGTAGGCAAAATGCGACAGGGAATAACAATATTAATGTGCTAATAGTAAACTGCAGGAGCGTCTATAGAAAGGTCCCAGAACTGCTCTCATTAATAAACGGTCACAACGCCCATATAGTACTAGGGACAGAAAGTTGGCTGAAACCACATGTAAACAGTAATGAAATCCTAAACTCCGATTAGAATGTATATCGCAGAGAAAGGCTGGACAGTAAAGGGGGAGGCGTGTTTATAGCGATAAGAAGTGCAATAGTATCGAAGGAAATTGACGGAGATTCTAATTGTGAAATGATTTGGGTGAAGGTCACGGTTAAAGCAGGCTCAGACATGGTAATTGGATGTCTCTATAGGCCCCCAGGCTCAGCAGCTGTTGTGGCTCAGCACCAGAAGAATAATTTGGAAAATATTTCGAGTAGATTTCCCCACCATGTTATAGTTCTGGGTGGAGATTTTAATTTGCTGGATATAGACTGGGAGACTCAAACGTTCATAACGGGTGGCAGGGACAAAGAATCTAGTGAAATATTTTTAAGTGCTTTATCTGAAAACTACCTTGAGCAGTTAAACAGAGAACTGACTCGTGGCGATAATATATTAGACGTTCTGGTGACAAACAGACCCGAAATATTTGAATCAGTTAATGCAGAACAGGGAATCAGCGATCATAAAGCGGTTACTGCAACGACGATTTCAGCCGTAAATAGAAATATTAAAAAAGGTAATAAGATTTTTCTCTTTAGCAAAAGTGACAAAAAGCAGATTACAGAGTACCTGACGGCTCAACACAAAAGTTTTGTCTCAAGTACAGGTAGTGTTGAGGATCAGTGGACAAAGTTCAAAACCATCGTACAATATGCGTTAGATGAGTATGTGCCAAGCAAGATCGTAAGAAATGGAAAAGAGCCACCGTGGTACAACAACCGAGTTAGAAAACTGCTGCGGAAGCAAAGGGAACTTCACAGCAAACATAAACATAGCCAAAGCCTTGCAGACAAACAAAAATTACGCGAAGCGAAATGTAGTGTGAGGAGGGCTATGCGAGAGGCTTTCAGTGAATTCGAAAGTAAAGTTCTATGTACTGAATTGGCAGAAAATCGTAAGAAATTTTGGTCCTATGTCAAAGCGGTAGGTGGATCAAAACAAAATGTCCAGACACTCTGTGGCCAAAATGGTACTGAAACAGAGGATGACAGACTAAAGGCCGAAATACTAAATGTCTTCTTCCAAAGCTGTTTCACAGAGGAAGACTGCACTGTGCTTCCTTCTCTTGAAGTCGCATAGTTGACAAAATGGTAGATATCGAAATAGACGACAGAGGAATAGAGAAACAATTAAAACCGCTCAAAAGAGGAAAGGCCGCTGGTCCTGATGGGATACCAGTTCGGTTTTACACAGTGTACGCGAAGGAACTTGCCCCCCTTCTTGCAGCGGTGTACCGTAGGTCTCTAGAATAGCGAAGCGTTCCAAAGGATTGGAAAAGGGCACAGGTCATCCCCGTTTTCAATAAGGGACGTCGAACAGATGTGCAGAACTATAGACCTATATCTCTAACGTCGATTAGTTGTAGAATTTTGGAACACGTATTATGTTCGAGTATAATGACTTTTCTGGAGACTAGAAATCTACTCTGTAGGAATCAGCATGAGTTTCGAAAAAGACGGCCGTGTGAAACCCAGCTCGCGCTATTCGTCCACGAGACTCAGAGGGTCTTAGACACGGGTTCACAGGTAGATGCCGTGTTTCTTGACTTCCGCAAGGCGTTTGACACAGTACCCCACAGTCGTTTAATTAACAAAGTAGGAGCATACGGACTATCAGATCAGTTGTGTGCTTGGATCGAGGAGTTCCTAGATAACAGAACGCAGCATGTCATTCTCAATGGAGAGAAGTCTTCCGAAGTAAGAGTGATTTCAGGTGTGCCGCACGGGAGTGTCATAGGGCCGTTGCTATTCACAATATTCATAAATGACCTGGTGAGTGACATCGGAAAGTCTCTGAGGCTTTTTGCAGATGATGCTGTGGTGTATCGAGAGGTTGCAATAATGGAAAATTGTACTGATATGCAGGAGGATCTGCAGCGAATTTACGCATGGTGCACGGAATGGCAATTGAATCTCAATGTAGACAAGTGTAATGTGATGCGAATACATAGAACGATAGGTCCCTTATCATTTAGCTACAAAATAGCAGGTCAGCAACTGGAAGCAGTTAATTCCATAAATTATCTGGGAGTACGCATTAGGAGTGATTTAAAATGTCGACTGTCAATGGTAAGAAAAGTGTTTCTAAAGAAGAAAAATTTGTTAACATCGAGTATAGCTTTAGGTATCAGGAAGTCTTTTCTCCGAGTATTTGTATGGAGTGTAGCCACGTATGGAAGTGAATAATGGACAATAAATAGTTTGTACAAGAAGAGAATAGAAGCTTTCGAAATGTGGTGCTACAGAAGAATGCTGAAGATTAGATGGGTAGATCACATAACTAATGTGGAGGTATTGAATAGGATACTGGAGAAGAGAACTTTGTGGCACAACTTGACTAGAAGATGGGGTCGGATGGTAGGACACGTTCTGAGACATTAAGGAATCACCAATTTAATATTGGAGGGCAACGTGAAGGGTAAAAATCGAGGAGGGAGACCAGGAGATGAATACACTAAGCAGATTCACAAGGATGTAGGTTGCAGTTGGTACTGGGAGATGAAGCTTCCACACGATACAGTAGCATGGAGAGCTACATCAAACCAGTTTGTGGACTGAAGACAACAACAACAACAACAACAACAACAACAACAACAACAAGGTATTTGTCTCATGTGTAACCTTCAACAGAAGTGGGGCAGACAAGAGGGTTAGATTATATGTACTTTCCATTGAAATTGATCCATAATGGGGAGATACTCAATGGGAAAATAATATGCTAATTTATTATCCACAGACCGCAAATGGACTGATCATGAACGAGGAATGAAAATTTGGTCACACTTCTGATAGTACACGTATTATTTGACCCCCCCCGCTCTCTCTCTCTCTCTCTCTCTCTCTCTCTCTCTCTCTCTCTCTCTCTCTCTCTCTCTCTCTCTCTCACACACACACACACACACACACACACACACACACACACACACACACACTCAATCGCGCGCGCGCGCTTGTTCTACTAAGTAATTCAATTCATTAATGGTGTCGGAAGAGATGGTTAGCAAGAAATCCTTTAGGCTCCTCGTAAACTGAAATCTGTCAGTAGTAAAGCTTTTTATGGCTGCCGGCAAGTTATTGAAAACATCGTTCTCCTTAATGATGGAGACTTTCTTGCACCAAAGTAATTAACTTACCAATTTTTGTGGAGATTATTCACTTCTAGTTATGACTTCATGAAATGAGCTGTTGATTTGAAAATATTCATTTGTTTTTAAACACAATATTCACGGGGAGAACGTATCTTCCATCTCCACCAGTTAACTGATCTATTTATATGACCCTTATCCTAAGTTGTGTTATATTAACCGTATAACACAAAACATTTCTTACATGCATTTCCACTATTTTCCAACAAGCTGACAATTTTTCATGAATAATATATTAATAGTGAAATTTTTAGAAAAATTTTGAATGACAGGTTTTGCGGGCAAATTTCAAAAGTTAAAAGACCATAGTGTTCATTATAATACAATTTCTCCATGGTTTTTAATTCCTACTCCGAAGTTTTCTTTTGTTTCCTTTACTGCTTGCTCAGCAAACAGATTGAATAACATCGGGGATAGGCTACAACCCTGTCTCACTCTCTTCCCAACCACTGCTTCCCTTTCATATCCCTCGACTCTTCATGCCCTCGAGTAAGAAAACTGGTCGTTAGAATTCCATGGTTCTGGGATAAATGGTTTGAGAGGAAAGGTACATTTAGTTAGAAAAGTTACGGAAAATTTAAAGTTGTATTGCACTTACCGTCGTACATGCACTCATTTAAATTCATAGTTTCTTTCACTTTCCAATAGTACGCATGCTGTACATAAACATAACATTTGTTTCATGATATTTACTTTTTTATTTCTTGCAAGTCTTCTAGAACTTCTTTCGAAAACTTTGTGGGTAGATCTTGGCATTTGTTTTGTTCAGAAACGTTATTACTCTAGCAAACAACTGTCTACGAGACAAGAAAAAATGTATTCAATAGGTGAAAGCTCAAAGCTACGGGTAAAATGTCCCTAGGCTTATCATCTCAAAGAAGAGATGGCACAGAGAAACAAGTGGGCATGTCTTACATAGCAAGCTGCCATTTAAACCGACATTTAGAACCTTCAAATACGGATTTGGACTAAAATACTTTCATATTCACACTAAGTGTAAATAAAACTGGTACAATCACCAATAAACAAAATTATTTTCATTGTTTTCGGGGTTCCTTTTGCCTTTCGGAATAAATATATTGCGAATCAGTAGTTAACATGCCTGGTTCCCCAAACAGTAGACGACTAGAAACTTCCGAAATGTGGTGGTGTAGAAGAATGCTAAAAAAGTTTTGATCGAATAGCTGATGGGGAGATACGAAATCAGATTAGGGAGCAGAGAAATTAATGGCACAAATTGACAAAAAGAAGCGATCGTGGGTAAATGTCATATTTCGATTCCACCCATCCGCTGTGACCCACGACGTTCTGCATGACGTTGATTAGTTGCATTTCGAAGGATACCAGTGGCCTTATTAAATGTTAACTGCGATTGCCTTCGTTTCTAGAGCAATTTATAATGTTCGTTAACTATGATTTTTTTCGGAATATATCGTGATGAACTCTGGGAGGAACCACAGAACACAGCTTAAATTGTCGTTGAAGAAACGAGTAGTGATTGTATTTTTATCTTTCTTATCCGACACGTTGGGGAATCCAAGGTATAATGGGGTACACAGTTGAAAACTTTGATTAAATGTACAAAATTTATAAATAAGAGTTACAAATTTTTATATGAACACATTATGATGTATTAATCACAAAAATACAAGAACATTGCCATAAAATAAAACAACAATATTTTCTCACTCAAAAACAGAAATTTATAACATTTGCACGCGTCACAATGGGGTGGTAAATACAAGTGATTACAAAAACGTATAAAATTATCCGAAATGCAGAAAATATTGGCTTGCTCGTTATTTTTTTTAGTTTAAAGTGAGTATTAATGTCAAACTACAGTTTTCATGAATCGTATCCTTTTCTTGAGGCTGTTTACAAAATTCACACACGGGGAGACACTCATCATCTTCGCTATCTATTCCTGCACAAGAATCGTGTGTCAGGTTTTTGCAGGTGGAACAAGCGACCCAACTTCCAACTGATTTTGAATATAACCCACCACAATATACACATTGACAGTCAGAACTTTCCTCATAATCACTCTCGTTAGTATTGTATTCTCTCTCCTTTTTTCCATTTACCTTCAGAATCTTTCTCTCTATTTTGAGTTCTTAATTTTATTCTCTTTCGCAGAAAGTTTTCTGTTTGCTCTTTCTTCTTTGTCAACGTTCTTTTTTCTATTTCTCCCATTAATGACTTTTAACTCTTTTTTTGTACGGCGAATCAGCTAAAACAACGTTGTTCCCCCTTTTCAGTCTCGCTCTTTTCTTGCTTTCGTTAACTTTTGACAAGAAAATCAGAATCTCAGGTGAAATATGAAATGAGGAGGTTGTGTTGTCAGTTGTCATCCAAGAGCACCCAAGATTAGAACAATTAGCCCCAATAACTTTGTTATTCTTAGGCGGCAGTTCATTGTAACAATTCGCTGAAACCTCGTCCCCTTGATTATCCAGCCCGTTTGAGTCGTCTTTTTCAGCTGGTGTGCTAGGTGAAGGCAATTCCAATTGTTCAGATATAATAACCTCTTTATCTGACGGCCTATCACGTCCGCTGTCAGTTGTGTGTGCCGGGAGGAAGTGTGCGTCGTGAATATGGATGGGTCCGTGGGCCATATTGCAGTAGCTTCGAAACCTTTAATAGCGGTTTTCATTGTTGCGCTTTAGACGAAAGCTGAACCAAAAAGCGTTGAAATTTCAAAGATAGTTACGACTTTCGCTGCATGGTTCCGTAGCCATTTTCGAAGCTGATCACTATAACGAGGATTTATAAAACAAACATCAAGCGGCTGAAGTCTGTGAGAGCAATGTGGTGGTAAAGAAACGCCACTCTCCCTCGCGTAGTCCATAACGTCAATGTTCGTGGTATGTGCTGAGTGGCCATCTGATATAAGGAGAACTGGGACCTGCTTTGATGCCTTAGAAAATACCACTAATTGTGGAAACCATACAAAGAAGGACTCTGTGGCCATACATGCTGTGCTGTGGACCTCAGCGCAACCTCCTGCTGCCTGTCCTAACTCAAATTCTTTCTGCTTCTTCTTTCGTGGAAAAATAATCGTAGGAGGAATGTCAGCTCCGCTTGCTGACGTACTAATGAGGCTGGTTGCAGTTTCGCCCCTTTCTGCAGATGTTAACGATCGCACTGGACGGTTCCCTTTGCAATCTGTGATGTTCGATTAGTTTTTAGCATTAACCGAGACGCCTGTTCCATCACAATTAGTTATTTGAGAAGTCATTAGTTTGTGATTGTCAGTTACATCTGTAAGCAACGAAAAAAACCTATCGACAGCTACTTTATTAAAATCCATGATTCTTGTACCAGATTTTGCTTCGGGCTTGCGAACAAACCCGCATTTGCTTCTTCATTGTTTCATGATGTAATAAAGATTTCGATTTGTTTTGCTCGAAATTTTCGAAAAGGTATCTGTGAAACGTGCAAAAATGGAAATGGCAAAACTGTGCACCTGCCGAAATACGAGTGGGTATACTCATTTGAAAAAATGTTCCTAAACTGCTTCTGATACGCTAGAGGTTACCTCACAGTAAACAGCAATTGTAGTTGACCATTTGCCTGCACCGTATAAAGTACGGCCAATAAAATATTTTTGTAGGGAGGACACATCATCTCATCCTAAATGGAGAGTTCATCTATACGTGTAAAAGTAACCACTTGTGCCAGAGGGAAGCGTGTTGGGAGCCTTACTGTTCATGTTGTATATTAACATTACAGATAATATAAGAAAGCTCACATATTTCGAAAATGATGCCGATATCGACATTGAGGTAACAAAGGTCGTGTGAAGCGATATGCACATACAGGGGATAGTAAAAATGTGACCACCTATACTTGCATCTACATGGATACTCTGCAAATCACATTTAAGTGCCTGGCAGGTTGTTCATCGAACCACCTTCACAAGTCTCTATTATTCCAATCTCGCATAGCACCCGGAAAGAATGATCACCTGTGTCTTTCCATACGAGCTCTGACTTCCCTTATTTTATCGTTGTGGTCGTTTCTCCCTACGTAGGTCGGTGTCAACAAAATATTTTCGCATTCGGAGGAAAAAGTTGGTGATTGGAATTTCGTGAGAAGATTCCGCCGCAAAGAAAAACGCTTTTCTTTTAATGATGTCCAGCCCAAATCCAGTATCATTTGTGTGACACACTCTCTCATATTTCGCGATAATAGAAAACGTGCTGCCTTTCTTTGGACTTTTTCGATCTACTCCGTAAGTCCTATCTTGTAAGGATCCCACATCTTCCAGCAGTATTCTAAAAGAGGACGGAGAAGCGTAGTGTAGGCAGTCTCCTTTGTAGGTCTGTTACGTTTTCTAAGTGTTGTGCCAATAAAACGCAGTCTTCGGTTAGCCTTAACCGCAACATTTTCTATGTGTTCTTTCCAATTTAAGTTGTTCGTTATTGTATAATAATAATGGCGTGTGACGAGGGCCTCCCATCGGGTAGATCGTTCGCCTGGTGCAAGTCTTTCGATTTGACGCCACTTCGGCGACTTGCGCGTCGATGGGGATGAAATGATGATTAGTACAACACAACACCCAGTCCCTGAGCGGAGAAAATCTCCGACCCAGCCGGGAATCTAACCTGGTCTTTTAGGATTGACAGTCTGTCGTGCTGACCACTCAGCTACCGCGGGCGGACGTTAGTTATTGTAACACCTAGTTAGTTAGTTGACTTTACGGCTTTTAGATTAGACTACAACTTCTCTGATAGTGATTCGTCCATTCTGCTTCACCAGCAATATTGCGGGATCAGTAACGACCTGATTTGCGGATATTGCGGGCGTACCTTAACTGGCTTCTGTCTTCATTGATTAGCGGCTACCTTTGAAATGGTTGTACCACTCCTTTAGCCCTGCAGTACCCATTACTTTGTCCACAAACACACGATGGTTTCAACTTGAGAATCGCCAAGCTTGGAGCCAAATGTGATGTAAAGACGTCATTTTGCTCAGAATACTAAATCCAACGTGTACGACTTGCAAGTGTTCCGAAGTAGTGGAGAAAATCAGGTATGTGTGCTAAATATGCCTGAAAACATGAGCGCATGCGCGCCCTGATACCATTGTTGATTTCAACAATTAAAAAAGGTCGGATATTTTTTGAACAGCTCATGTATATAAGCCATCGCCAGTGATGTCGAAAGAGCAAGATACCCCTAACTACGCCAGTTGTATAGGTAGTTCGAATGGAGCGGTCTATTGTCTGACGTATCTCCATAACAGCTCCGAACCGAATACCCCAAAGTTCGACAAATGGTTCAAATGGCTCTGAGCACTATGGGTTTTAACATCTATGGTCATCAGTCCCCTAGAACGTAGAACTACTTAAACCTAACTAACCTAAGGACATCACAAAACACCCAGCCATCACGAGGCAGACAAAATCCCTGACCCCGCCATGAATCGAACCCGGGAACCCAGACGCGGAAAGCGAGAACGCTACCTTCACGTCAGGAATCAAGCTGAGCTCAGAAGGGCGCAATTCCGGGGCTGTCTCAGGCCGATACTGATCTTCGGCCTGACGTGGCTGCTTGTCCTGTTCCAGGGGTTGCCCCTCAGTCTGCAAGATCCGAGCAGTCGCAGAGGGTGGTCTTACTGGTAGTTGGGAGCTCCAACGTCAGGCGCGTAATGGGGCCCCTTAGGGATATGGCAGCAAGAGAGGGGAAGAAAACCAATGTGCAATCCGTGTGCATACCGGGGTGAGTCATTCCAGATGTGGAAAGGGTCCTTCCGGATGCCATGAAGGGTACAGGTTGCACCCATTTGCAGGTGGTCGCTCATGTCGACACCAATGATGTGTGTCGCTATGGATCGGAGGAAACCCTTCCTGGCTATCTGATTTGGTGAGGACTGCCAGTCTCGCTAGCCGGATGAAAGCAGAGCTCACCGCTCACCATCTGCAGCATCGTCGACAGGACTGACTGCGGGCCTTTGGTAAAGAGCTGAGTAAAGGGTCTGAATCAGAGGCTGAGATTGTTCTGTGACCGTGTGGGCTGCAGATTCCTCGACTTGAGCCATAGGGTGGTGGGGTTTCGGGTTCCGCTGGACAGGTCAGGAGTCCACTACACGCAACAAGCGGCTACACGGGTAGCAGGGGTTGTGTGGCGTGAGCTGGGCGGTTTTTTAGGTTAGATGGCATTGGGCAAGTACAAAAAGGGCGGCAGCCTCAACGAGTTCGGGGCAAAGCAGGACATGAGGGGACCAAGCAGCAATCGGTATTGTAATGGTAAACTGTCGAAGCTGCGTTGGTAAAGTACCGGAACTTCAAGCGCTGATAGAAAGTACCGAAGCTGAAATCGTTATAGGTACAGAATGCTGGCTGAAACCAGAGAGAAATTCTGCCGAAATTTTTACAAAGGTACAGACAGGTAGAAAGGATAGATTGCATGCAACCGGTGGTGGAGAGTTAGTCGCTGTTAGTAGAAGTTTATCCTGTAGTGAAGTAGAAGTGGATAGTTCCTGTGAATTATTATGGGTGGAGGTTACACGCAACAGCCGAGCTAGGTTAATAATTGGCTCCTTTTACCGACCTCCCGATCCAGCAGCATTAGTGGCAGAACAACTGAGAGAAAATTTGGAATACATTTCACATCAATTTTCTCAGCAAGTTATAGTCTTAGGTAGAGATTTCAATTTACCAGATATAGACTGGGACACTCAGATGTTTAGGATGGGGCGTAGGGACAGAGCGTCGAGTGACATTATACTGAGTGCGCTATCCGAAAATTACCTCATGCAATTAAACAGAGAAACGACTCGTGGAGATGACATCTAGGACCTACTGATAACAAACAGACCCAAACTTTTCGACTCTGTATGTGCAGAACAGGGATTAGTGATCATAAGGCTGTTGCAACATCCCTGAATATGGAAGTTAATATGAATATAAAAAGAGGGAGGAAGGCTTACGTGTTTAGCAAGGGTAATAGAAGGCAGATTTCAGTCTACCTAACAGATCAAAACGAAAATTTCTGTTCTGACACTGACAATGTTGAGTATTTTTGGAAAAAGTTCAAGGCAATCGAAAAATGCGTTTTAGACAGGTACGTGTAGAGTAAAACTGTGAGGGACGGGATAAACCCACCGTGGTTCAACAACAAAGTTAGGAAACTACTGCGAAAGCAAAGACAGCTTCACTCCAAGTATAAACGCAGCCAAAACCTCTCAGACAAACAGAAGCTAAACGATGTCAAAGTTAGCGTAAGGAGGGCTATGCGTGAAGCGTTCAGTGAATTCGAAAGTAAAATTCTATGTACCGACTTGACAGAATATCCTAGAAAGTTCTGGTCTCAATTTAAATCAGTAAGTGGTTGGAAACAGCATGTCCAGACACTCTGGGGTGATGATGGCATTGAAACAGAGGACGACAGGCGTAAAGCTGAAATACTAAACACCTTTTTCCAAAGATGTTTCATAGAGGAAGACCGCACTGCAGTTCCTTCTCTAAATCCTAGCACAAACGAGAAAATGGCTGACATCGAAATAAGTGTCCAAGGAGTAGAAAAGCAACTGGAATCACTCAACAGAGGAAAGTCCACTGGACCTGACGGGGTACCAATTCGATTCTACACAGTACGCGAAAGAACTTGCCCTCCCTTTTAACAGCCGTGTACCGCAAGTCTCTAGGGGAACGGAAGGCTCCAAATGATTGGAAAAGAGCACAGGTAGTCCGAGTCTTCAAGAAGGGTCGTAGAGCAGATGCGCAAAACTATAGACCTATATCTCTGACGTCGATCTGTTGTAGAATTTTAGAACATGTTTTTTGCTCGAGTATCATGTCGTTTTTGGAAACCCAGAATCTACTCTGTAGGAATCAACACGGATTCCGGAAACATCCATCGTGTGAGACCCAACTCACTTTATTTGTTCATGAGACCCAGAAAATATTAGATACAGGCTCCCAGGTAGATGCTATTTTTCTCGACTTCCGGAAGGCGTTCGATACAGTTCCGCACTGTCGCCTGATAAATAAAGTAAGAGCCCACGGAATATCAGACCAGCTCTGTGGCTGGATTGAAGAGTTTTAACACACAGAACACAGCATGTTGTTATCACTGGAGAGACGTCTACAGACGTTAAAATAATATCTGGCGTGCCACAGGGGAGTGTTATGGGACCATTACTTTTCACAATATATATATAAATGAGGTAGTAGATAGTGTCGGAATTCCATGCGGTTTTTCGCGGATGATTCTGTAGCATACACAGAAGTTGCAGCATTAGAAAATTGTAGCGAAATGCCGGAAGATCTGCAGCGAATAGGCCCTTGGTGCAGGGAGTGGAAACTGACCCTTAACATATACAAATGTAATGTATTGCGAATACATAGAAAGAAGGATCCTTTATTGTATGATTATATGATAGCGGATCAAACACTGGTAGCAGTTACTTCTGTAAAATATCTCGGAGTATGCGTGCGGATCGATTTGAAATGGAATGATCATATAAAATTAACTGTTGGTAAGGCGCGTACCAGGTTGAGATCCATTGGGAGAGTCCTTAGAAACTGTAGTTCATCAACAAAGGAGGTGGCTTACAGAACACTCGTTGGACCTATACTTGAGTATTGCTCATCAGTGTGGGATCCGTACCAGATCGGGTTTGCGGAGGAGATAGAGAAGATTCAAAGAAGAGCGGCTCGTTTCGTCACAGGGTTATTTGGTAACCGTGATAGCGTTACGGAGATGTTTGACAAACTCAAGTGCCAGACTCTGCAAGAGAGCCGCTCTACATCGCGGTGTAGCTTGCTCGCCAGATTTCGAGAGGGTGCGTTTCTGGATGAGGTATCGAATATATTGCTTCCCCTTACTTATACCTCCCGAGGAGATCACGAATGTAAAATTAGAGAGAGGCTTTCAGATAGTCTTTCCTCCCGCGAACCATACGCGACTGGAACAGGAAAGGGAGGTAATGACAGTGGCACGTAAAGTGCCCTCCGCCACACACCGTTGGGTGGCTTGCGGAGTATAAATATAGATGTAGATGAGTGTGGTGCGTGATGCGGCGCTCCCCATCCCTATATACCGATCAAATCAGTCACGACTTGAACCGAGCGTGCCCGAACATTGTCCTACAAAATGATGGCCGCCT
This sequence comes from Schistocerca gregaria, assembly GCF_023897955.1. NCBI lineage: Eukaryota > Metazoa > Arthropoda > Insecta > Orthoptera > Acrididae > Schistocerca > Schistocerca gregaria. The sequence continues at coordinate 3,992,345 of NW_026061836.1, read as the reverse complement.
CCTGCAGAAACCGACGCTGCTTCTTTCTCTCAGTTGCTTTTCTACTTTGTAACACAGTCTGTTTCGTTTTAGAGTCCAAACCGCTTAACAGATATTGTTCAAATTTGTCATGGAGACAGTTTGAACCCTTAGAAAGAACATAGCCCACTTTAAAAAGCAAGAATTTTTTTTTGCATCAGTGAACGTAAACTACATTAAAACTTACTTATTTTGGTTGTATAACTTAAGAATTCTATAATGTATAAGTACTTCAGTAGTCGCCGCGCGGGATAGTCTCTCAAACGAAATTGCTCCCACGTCCGAGGCCTTTCAATATCACGTCTTCCATTCCGTTTGTAGTTCAGAATATTTTGGGGAAGTCTGGGACGTAGCATTCTCACCAGTCTTCACGATATTTTTGAATTTTTTAGTTTCTGTTGAAAATACTTAATTTTTCTCTAGTATCTTCATTCCTAATCATTTCTTGTTGTGCAGCTCTTCGAATTTCTTAGGAACCTCATCTCTGCCGTGTGATTTTTTTTTGCTTTTTTTTTAACCATGTTTTCGCTTTCATAGCATAATACAGGAACCGCGACCACGTTATAGAATTTCGGGACAATCTTTTTGTACATTATTGCCCAATATTCAGATAATAGTGTCACAAACAGCTTAGAATTTGTGTAATTTATTTTAAGTATCAGAGTAAAAATCAGATCTTACAGCGTAGCCTAAATGAAAGATTAAGAGACCAGTTCTAAAGCAGGATTATCCAAAACTAGTTTTAAACTGACTGAGTATTTTCCTCGGAGTGCACTTATTTTCGTTTTGTTCCTAGAAATTTTAAAGTTGTATTCATTGCATATTTCGTTCAGGTGGTATATAGATCTTTGGAGGTCATTTCGTGAACGTGAATCATGTCATCTACAAACAGAAGCACAATCAGGTATTTCTCATTCGTTATCCCAATTCCTTTGTCTTGTCATAGTTCCTGCTTTCATTTATGAAGAACGATGTCAATGTAAATACTAAAAATGCTGACTTAATCTGCTCATTTAAATGTATACCGAACGAGCTGCCGCAGTGGTTATTACATGGTATGATGATGATGATGATGATTGGTTTTTGGGGCGCTTAACTGCACGGTTATCAGTGCCTGTTCAAAGCCCCAACCTTTACACAGTCCAGTTTCGCCACCTTCACGGATGATGATGAAATGATGACACCACAGACACCTACTTCCCGGGCGGAGAAAGCAACCCAGCCGTGAATCGAACCCGGAATCCCATCACCAACAACGCTAGCTTCTACACGACGAGCTGTCAACTAGTACACTAGACTCGCATTCGGGAGGATGACGTTTAAATCCGCATCCGGCCATCCTGATACGTTTTCCGTAACTTTCCTGAATCGCTCCAAGTAAATGCTGGGATGGTTCCTTTGAAAGGGAACGGCGGACTTCTTTTACCCTTCCCTGACGCAGTGCCAACTCCTGCTCCGTCTCTAATGACCTCGACATCGATAGCACATTAAATGCAATCCTCCTTCCGTCCTTCATTTAAAGGCATAGGTTTACGCAATAAGTCGGGCGTTAAAAGTTAGAAACTGCGTACTCGTCTAAGGCAGCATAATTTCATGGCGCGCAAATTATCGAGACTATATTCACCGAGCATTTGTGAAAGGCAGCACGTGGCGACTTCCAACAAACTTCACACATAATTTCGAAACTTGGCGAAACTTTTTTCCCTCTGACATCCCTGACAGAATGATGAAAGGAAAAAGACTTTTATCACTTCTACATTTTCGCTGTTCGTGCAGTAAGGTGTCAGCATCAGGCTTGATGTTTCACTTCATTACTTCTTTACTACTCACTTTATTCGCAACACATTTGTCAGACAGTATCCATAAACGTCGCCGAATGTACCTGAAAATTATAGAATTGTACAACACCTAGTTCAGTACATAAATATTGAGACGTTTTCGAAAAACTAGCTTCTCTTACAACTGAGCGTCTTCAACTGCAAAGGGTTATGTTTCTTCAGGTCAAGTTTTTAACACATTAACTGATACGGAATGTGAACGAACTTCTGAAGGTGTTTTACAAATGGGACTTCCAGTTTTCAGACAGCAATTTGGAGGGGAGAAGGGGGCCGTGGTTACGCGGTCTATTTGGAACTTCAGTGTTTTCGCAAATGATGCTGTTGCCTGTAATAAAGTTCTGTTTGAAAGAAGTCACGCCTTCATAAGATTTCAGTGTAGTGCAAAGCATGACAACTTAGTTTAAATGTTCCCGAAATGTAAAATTGTTCGGTTCACAAAACGATATAACCTTATCCTACGAGTATAGTGCAGCGAGTCAAATTCGCAATCGCTCAACCCACATGAATACCTGGGTGTAAAAATGTCTAGAGATTTGAAATGGAACCGTCACATAGTCGCAGTCTTAGGGAAATACGGTGGATGGCTGCAATTCGTTGGTAGAATTCTAGGAAAATACAATCAGTGTACAAAAGAAATTGCTTACAAATCACGCTTGCGACCCATCCCCGAATATTGCTCGAGATTCTTGGATCCTAATCAGATACAACTGCCCGGCGATACTGAATGTATACAGAGAAGGGCGGCACGAATGGTCACAGGTTTTTTGACCCGTTGGAGAATGTCACACAGTTTCTGATCAAATTGAACAGGCAGGCGCTTGGAAAGAAACGTAAAATATCCAGAGAAAGTCTACTTGGAATATTTCCGGAGGAATCCTTAACTGTTGAATATAGGCGAATGGTAGTCAATGGAGGGAATGACTGCGAATGATCGTTCGATTTGCGTTCTCTTCCGTAGGCTGCGATGCAAACCAATCCTGGTCATATTCCCGGTGTGAGATGTAGTTGGCAGCTCTGTAAATGCTGACCGGTGAGTCGCTTAAAGCCCAGGTGAAATTAATCTCGGAGGGACACATCACGCTCTCAACCGACTAAGCTTGTCCCCTAAGGATCGCCTAGAGCCTGTGACTAGTGCATTGAATGTAAATACGGAAAACTGCAAAAACTCACTTTTTCAACTATTTGTAATTCCATTAACTAGTTTTGTAACCTTTACAGACTCATCTTCAAATGTGGCACACAGAATTTCCGTCTCTCTGGCGTGGAGACAGAGCGACAGTTACATGGCGACATGTGTCGGAAAACCAGTTATTCCACTTACTGACTAACGGACAGTTCATGGTAGACACAGACTATCCCGTGGAAGAGTAAAGTATCTCGAGGAGACCTAATTAGAAAGTTTCTAGAACTGACGTTACATGATGAAAGTAGGAATGGAATATACTGAAACCGCCTACGTATTGTAACTGTAGGAAGCGTGAAGACCAGAAGAGACTAAGCACAGCACGCACAGAGGCTTTTAAGCAGCCACGGTTCGCACGCTCCATACGTCAGTGGAGTGGGAATAAGTCCTAATAACTGGTATACTGGCAAGTTCCATCTGTCACGCAATTCACGGTCGGTTATAGACTACAAATTATAAGCTGCCTATGTTTTGTTTAAATTTGGATTACAAGAAAATGGGCGTTTTGCAAAATGTCCTACATAAGTCTCCTCTTCATCAACACCACCACCTTGAGTGTTCTGCCCTAGGGCAGGTCTTCACATGTAGTTCTCCATGCAGTCCCATCATTTGTTACCCTCTTGTTTTCTCACAACTATTTTCTGTTCTTACGCTGTCCACCACCTGGTATGTTCTGCGTCTTCTTCTTCTTCTTCTTCTTCTTCTTCTTCTTCTTGCATTCACCATTTCCTTCATACCATCAATAAACAATCTCTTCTCATTCAGTGTCCATGCCAATTGTGTTTGCTCATCCTGCTACCTTTAAAATTTCTCTCTGTTCTCCCAATCAACACCACCTCATTTCTCACTGTGCCTGCCTATTTTATCCCCTATCAACGCACCCACATAAAAGCCTCCTGTTATGAAACGTCTCGTTGGCAATTGCTATACGTATTTTCACCTCCTTATTACTTCCAATGTCGTCCATAATAGCACGTCGCAGTTATCTAAAAACACTAAATTGTTGTGTATCTTCCTGCCTAACATTATAGTTGTTCTTGCTTTTCTTGCACCTATCACCGGACATTTTGCGTTTTTCTTATTATTTCTCATTCCAATTTACTCACGTCTCTTGTTCAATTCTTTTAACATTTCAGTCATACTTTCGCTCTCTGCCAATAACACCACATGATCCGCGAGTCTAATACATTCTGCTCTCCTAACAACAACCCGCTCCCGTCTATGTCGTTTCAAACGTTTTTGAATGACATACTCCAAATATATTTACACACTAAGGAGAATAAACGTATCCCGGAGGACTTACCCCAGCGCGATGGAAATCGATACACGTGATGTTCATTCATGCCCAATAGTATCCGAACGACCTGAATTGAATTTCGCCTGATTCACATGCAACCCACATAGCGCAACTGTCTAGCAGGTCTCCTTATCGCTCCTTGGTACAGTCGTTTGACTATTGAAAGTGGTTCCAACAAGTCACCACGAGAAAAAACTGTTCTGTATTGCAATAACTCAAGATGCACAGTAATACCACGATACTACAAATATCACGGAACACCTTATCACAGATAAGACTGCCCTTAAGGCTTGTAGCTCACATTTATTACAATAAATGACATACCTGACATTTTACCACTCTCATTATTACGTCAGATAGGTAATGCACGTGGTAAATTCGTCGTATTCATGATTTACTCTTCAAAGTAACATACCGTACTTATTATTTAACACAAAATAAGATTAAAAATTAAAGATATTCACGAGCAGCTAATTGAGAATATTTATGAACTTCAAATGACACGACGAACCGTCTCGTTCTGCATATGGATGCAAACTCAGGTCATGCAGACTAAGCAATGATTTCGTGCCTGACGGATACTGACTGTCACTCCTGATTAGGCATACAGAGAGTGATATACCTCGATTTTAGACAGAGCCAGTTTGCAAATTCCAACTTTAAATTACATATCGCAAGTATTTTTGCCGGACGCGAATTCCTACCCAGCACCTATTGTCCCTGTTAACGAACGACGAGAGATGTTGAATCTTGGTTCTTAACAAGTAACTTATTTGAATTGCCGTGAGGTAAGGCTTTGTGTTGGACAGGGGTTCGAACTCAGAACTTAATCGGATACATATCGACGCACAGTCAACTGTGACATTTCGGGTTTTCTCGGCAGTAGCTAGATGTTTTAACTGAAATGACGAGACGAAACATACATTTTTTTCCTTCCCAAGACTCCAACCCGGCATCTATCGCTGTTATATTCTAGAGAAAACGAACGTTAAATATGGGTTTGTTGCACCAGCAGCGACATGTGAGCGTGTTTGAACTAGAAATAATATGACGAAGAGTTCAGTGCTCACTGGGAATACAGCTCCACACATCATATCGCTTTTGACTACACACAAAGATACGTCAGCTTCCGAATTTTTGTCCAGTTCGGACTAACATCTTGAACTTACAGTGATCTCGCAAATAGTTCTGTGTCTCACTGGGTGTCAAAAACGTCACATATCGTTAGTGTTGACAACGAATGAAAATACATTAAACATTAAAATAATTATCCACCAGCAGATAGGTGTTCTCATGCTAGAGCTTGATAATACATAATGAAATCTATAGTGCCGGGCCAGGATTCGAACCCATTCACGCGCAGTATGTGGAGATGTTGAGGAATCTGCAGTTCTGAACAAACAACAAATTGTAGACGTGCTGTATTCTCACGAAGGGATCAAATTCAGCGTTAAGTACGGTCTAAGTTGCATTCCCAGATCAGAACCGATTTTATCGACATACAGAAGCTCATATAAAATATGGACTAAATGTCCTGTGAGCCTACATAGCGTTTGTTTCGTCACTAGAAATAAATAACAAGTATAAGAAAGGTTTCTACGTGTCGCCGCTCCAGTCTTTATTGTGATTCATCCTAACGTCTACTTTGTAGTAAAGGAATATCATTTTTCATGTTAATTTCAGACCACAATGTCATTATATCTTCTTCACTTGGTGTAGCCAGAAGAGAATGGAATCTGTCTCTCCTTATCTAAAATCATTGACAGAAGTTGGAATCGAACCCAGTCCATAGATATACAAGCATATTATAAGTATGTGGCTCATTTTTCTATCGTAACGCCGTTGCACCTCTCTGGATGAGAATTGACACACAGGCTTCCTGTAGTAATTTGCAGCAGGTTCAGTAAATTCATTTACTTGGTTGACCGAATCACAATGAACTAGCTGCCTCGACTACCCAGTGCATAAATTCGACTTTATTTTGTAATCACCGAAATAAAATCACGTACCTGCCACCTACACAGAACAGCCAACAGTGTAGGATGCACAAATTTGAAAAGGAAGTGTTTCTTTCCACTTGAGCTACTGTATTGCGCCATCTCTTTGTTGAAAACGTCGTGCATTGCAAATGTCGCATTTCATAAGTAAAGTTTTGTATTCCTAGAAACCCAAAATTTGTTTGTCAGCTGCGGGAAGAGGAGTTACCTGTTGTGCAGCATTGTAAGTTTTCACCATTGCACTATGAGCCGAAAGTATTTTTTTGCGATTTCTTTATCGATGTTTTATCTGACTGCTTGTAGCTCTTTCACAGAAGGGATAAAAACGTTACAGTCAGCGAGACTGGAAGTGCGAACCATAACAGATGCTATTTCTCAGGTCAGCGCATTACCATAGAGCTGGCGTAGAAGTACGTGTCTTAGCTTACTCTTACGAGTTCGATAATGTCTAGCACTCGTAAACCGCTATTTAAAGGACGAGATTAGTTGCGATTTCCACGTGCAACGACTTTCCTGGGCTGAAAACCGTAAATTTACAATCTTTTGTTACACCTAACGTGATAATAAATCAGATTATTCAATGGAAATGACAGGTAAAATCAAGTGAACTTTGAGGATAAATTCCGTGCGCACCAGGAAGGAACTCGTCGATCACAGAGTTGCCAAACATACGTTGCCTTGTTGTCAAATCTCAGTTACAGTACCAGCAGAAAGAAGACGAACCGATGTGATCGTACAGCGGGCTGGGAAGTGACCATAGCTGGTGTCTCCAAGTCGCGGTTGCTACGGCCTGGAATACGTAATGCGTCTGATTCGCATTTCTGTAACTAGGTTTAGGGACTGGAGCGTGGTTACTAATAATACTCCAAACTGACTGAAAACTAAGCATCATATACCAGTAACTCTCACAGTTGTTTTTACATTTATTTCGTAAGTGTACTAAAAACTAAGAAGCTCATTCAGAGACGTTTTGATGCCTCGCCGATAGTCGAGCAAAACAAACAAATAAAGAAAAAAAGAATGTGTGTGTGTATGATAGAGAGAGAGAGAGAGAGAGAGAGAGAGAGAGAGAGAGAGAGAGAGAGAGAGAGAGAGAGAAATCAAAAAGAATGAGAGAGAGTAAGAAATTGTTGTAAAGAAATTGAATATGGTATGTAAAGAAATCTTTCATTAAAATTACACGTTACACATCATTACGAAATATCGTATTCATGATCTATGAAACAAAAATTGATCTAATGTAATCTAATCATATCATATTGATGGCTATCCATGAAGAGTCATGAATTACCGAAATTTTTGCCAATACCAGTAATGAAATCTAAACTTGAAAATAAAAGACGACAATTTTTGTAATAAACCTGGACTCCTAACAAGACAATTTCGTCCCTGTTAACTAACCACGAAAGATGTCTGATATACCTCCAAGCTCAAGTAACAAAGTGCGCATGCATTTAAAGATTAAGTGCATGATGTGAAGTTATATGACGGAGATACGAACCCAACACGTAATCGTATTGTTAATTAAGTAAAATCAAATGTTACGTATCGGTTTTCCTTACCAGCTGCTAGGTGTTTGAATCTAAACTAAGGATACAAACTTTTGTACCTAAGTGACAATCTAACTACACGCCTACCGTGCATCCACAAATATAGCTTAAATATCAGTTGCTTACTCACCAACGGTAAGGTGTGTGCGTGTTTGACAAGAAATAATGACAACTATTGCGATTGCTGGCAACACATGAATAGACATTAAAAGCGCACGTTGGTTTTCACTAGCGGGACGGTGTGCACGTTATAGGGCTTGAACTGAAACTATGAATATTTTTGTATTGGATCAGGATTCGGACCCACATCCTTACCTTTGGAGGAGACCTAGAGAAGGTTGCAGTCTTGCGAAAAGGGACGAAATGGTTGAACTATAATGTCCCGAGAGATTCAGATCCTCGAAAGAGGAGAAACGAATTCGAATCACAGTCCAGCACCAAATTTTTCAACGTCTCTAGTTGAATCAATTACAAGTAAAATAAGAGCCCCATCCTTTAAATGGCTATCGGTTCATAAAATAAAATAAAATTTTCTAATGTAAGTAAGTTTACTGGCGACTGTATTTCTGTTTACGATGACTTCCGCTATGTCATTTCCCAACGTAACCTGGCTCTGCCCAGTTGGTAATGATGGAACGTGATTTGTATTGCGAATTCTGGATTATAACGTCTTTCTTTTGAGGTTACCAGACGCAAAGTAAATCTGTTTGTGCTTCTTAAAAGTAAATGTCTGAACCCACGCATTGCTCCTGTGATAGTTCCACCAGGCCACTGTGCCCACATTTCCCAGCCCCAGGAGTGAGCTGCAATGGATGATGTGCTGAGCTTACAAAAGTAGTCACGGTGGATAAAACGCGAGTCTATTAAATGTTTAAGTAGAAAAAAGCTTCTGACGCGGAGATTATGCTATTCTCATGTCAGCAGGATGTAAAGACCCTTGTAGGCATCATAGGCTCGATGTGAAGCCATTTTGAAATGTTCACAAATTCAGATATTTTCTTAGTTCGTGAAGATCCACTGGGAAGTGTGAAGTTACCGGATAATTGGATTATTACCGACATTATTACTATCATTTTCTTCATGCCGCTGCTGGAACACTGTACTTGAATATAAGTTCGTGCCTTTTGATCACTATACAAGTAGTTTCCCAAGAAGAGGTTCTTTCTCTGTCTACAGAATTCTTTTCATGTTAATATCAAACATCAGCAATTACTCATAGATTACATTAAAACTAAAGTAATCGATGAAGACGTTACTTGATAACAAAAACGCGCTGCCATTCTTCTATTACTTGCGCCTAGAAATGGCTGTCGAGTGCTGCCAAACCAAAAGCTAAGAGATGTTACTGCCTGCCGATATACGTTCGAATCCCTGCCCAGTACAAAGCCTTACCTCACGGCAATTCAAGTAAGTTACTTGTTAAGAACCAAGATTCAACATCTCTCGTCGTTCGTTAACAGTGAAAATAGGTGCTGGGTAGGAATTCGCGTCCGGCAAAAATACTTGCGATATGTAATTTAAAGTTGAAATTTGAAAACTGGCTCTGTCTAAAATCGAGGTATATCACTCTCTGTATGCCTAATCAGGAGTGACAGTTAGTATCCGTCAGGCACGAAATCATTGCTTAGTCTGCATGACCTGAGTTTGCATCCATAAGCAGAACGAGACGGTTCGTCGTGTCATTTGAAGTTCATACATATTCTCAACTGGTTGCCCGTGAATAACTTCAATTTTTAATCTCATTTTGTGTTCAATGATAAGTACGGTATGTTACTTTGAAGAGGAAATCATGAATACGACGAATTTACTACGTGTATTACCTATCTGACGTAATAATGAGAGTGGTAAAATGTCAGGTATGTCATTTATTGTAATAAATGTGAGCTACAAGCCTTAAGGGCAGTCTTATCTGTGGTAAGGTGTTCCGTGATATTTGTAGTATCGTGGTATTACTTTACATCTTGAGTTATTGCGATACAGAACAGTGTTTTCTTGTGGTGATTTGTTGGAACCATTTTCAATAGTCAAACGACTGTACCAAGGAGCGATAAGGGGACCTGCTAGACAGTTGCGTTATGTGGGTTGCATGTGAATCAGGCGAAATTCAATTCGGGCGTTAGGATAGTTTTGAGCATGACTATACGTGTAGGGTCAAATGAATGATTAGAGTTGAAGAAAAACTGGATGATTAATTCAAGACAAAGAGCTTCACAAATTGATAAGTCGATAACGTGTTGGGCCACCTCTGGCCTTTCCGCGGTCAGTTACTAGGCTTGACATTCACTGATAAAGTTAGTTTATACCCTTCTGACGGATATCGTACCAAATTCAGTTCAGTTGGTTCGTTACATCCTCAAAATCGCGACCTGCTTTAAAGAACCTGCCCATTGTGCTCCAGATGTTGAAAATTGATGAGAGATATGGCGATCTTGCTGAGCAATTTATTGCCTTGCGTGTACAAACACGTAGATACGATATCCGTGTGTGGTGCGTAAATTGTCGGTAGGCACCTCACTTAGTGTCCCGAGCAGAGTTCAAGCCGCCATAAAGACAAAGGGTGGACGCACTGCATATTAATGTCCACTAACAGGTGTCTGTACACTCACTGATAGGATAGTGTATTTCGAAATGTTAGCAGAGGCCAGAAGTTGGAGCATTTGGTCTTCCTTTTTAAAGCTTACGTGGGGCGAGTCGTAGAATCTCTAAAAAGAGACACCTCTGGCAACACTAGTTGAAAGTGGCCTTCAAACTAGCCGTCAGAGCTGCCGTAGCCGAGACGCCCCCTGGGTAAACGCTACGGATTTCTGCAGTCGCGCCTCGCGATCTGTCACGAATTATGGAATATATTCGCATATACCAATTGTAATACGACAACGGCTATACAGTTTGCTGGAAACGTACAGGATGTTCTGAAATTCCCATCACTACCTGCTACAACTTGTAGAGGGGACTGAGTACATAATACTCTTATTTTAAATTGTAACCTGTCTCCCGAGACGTACCGTATACTAGAACCACTTGAAAACATGTTGGTAACGCTGTCACTTTGATAAGTAATTTGTTACATTGAGGAGCCAAAGAAATATCGTTTAAGGTCCCCGCGAGCACGCAGAAGTGCCTCAACACGCCGTGGCATGGACTCTACTGATGGCTGAAGTCGCGCTGCAGGGAACTGACACCATGAAACCTGCAGAGCTGCCCATAAATCCGTAACAGTAAGAGGGAGCAGAGATCTCTTCTGATCAACACGTTGCAAGGCATTCCAGATATGCTAGTTAATGCTATAAAATTTACTAGAAACATACAGTATGTTTGGGGAGTTTGGTGGCCAGCGAAAGTGTTTAGGCTCGGAAGAGTGTTCCTGCAGCCACTCTGTAGCAACTGTGGTTGTGTGGGCCGCTCCATTGTCCTGCTGGAATTACCCACTTCCGTCGGAATCCACAATGGACACGAATGGATTCAGGTGATTAGACAGAATGTATCTAGACGTGTCAGGGATCCCACATAACTCCGAATGCGCACGCTCTACAACGTCACAGAGCCTCCACCAGATTGAACAGTCCGCAGTTGACATGCGGGGTCCATGGAGTCATGATGTTGTCTTCATACCCATACACGTCCATACTGTATATACATTTTGAAATGAGACACGTCCAACCAGGGATTATGTTTCGAGTCATCAACAGTCCAATGTTCGTACCGATGGGCCCAAATGAGGCGTAAAGCTTTGTGCTGTGCAGTCAGCAAGGGTACACGAGTGGGCCTTCGGCTCTGAAAGGCCATGTAGATGATGTTTCCATGAATGGTTCGCATGCTGATACTTGTTGATGGTCAAGCATTGAAATTTTCAGTTATTTTCGGAAGGGTTGCACTTTAGCCACTCTGAACGATTCTCTTCAGATTCCATTCTTGCAGGATTTTTTTTCTGGCCGCAGAGATGTTGGAGATTTATTGTTTTACTGGATTGCTGATATTCAGGGTGCCCTCGTGAAATGGTCGTACAGGAAAATCCCCACTTCATCGCTACCTCGTAGATGCTGTGTCCCATCGGCCTTGCGCCAAGTATAAAACCACGTTCAAAGTCATTTAAATCTTGATAACCTGCCATTGTAGCAGCAGTAACCGATCTAACAACTACGGTAGACACTTGTCTTACATAGGCGTTGCCGGCGGCAGCACCATATTAAGCCTGTTTACATATCTCTGTGTTTGAATACGTATTATTATAATAGTTTCTTTGGCATTTCAGTGTAGATGTGACCGAGTACATCTATTGTTCTACAGTTTCACTCTTTAATAACCAAAGAATCAAAAAAATCGGTCTTCAGAGACACTGGTTTTACAGGAGGGCGTTTTCCAATTTGAAATTACAATGATATTATTTCCTTCAGCTGCTGACGGGCGTTAATAGATATCAACGAAGACAGGTGAAAATGTGTGCCCCGACCGGAACTTGAACCAGGGATCTCCTGCTTAGATGGCAGTCGCTCTATCCATCTGAGCCACAGACGGCACAGAGGATAGTGAGACTACAGGGACTGTCTCGCGCACGCCTCCCGCGAGACCCACATTCTCACCTTTGTATGTCCACACACTACATTCGTAGCGTCCTTTCGCACATGTCCGGAAGAACAGACACAATATCCATATAAATATATTTTCCAATTCGCGTGAGCTGCGTCTCCACGGGGCACCACAGACGCACCTGCTGACGGTGAAGACACCCATAGTCGAAGACGATGTGCAATGGCAACGAAAAGCGTGTGGGGAGGAGTCAGACGTTGTGGACAACGATCTTGATAAAGGCGACCAGCAGCTCTTCCAGTACTGTGCGCTTTGGCCACACAGGATACTCGTGTCGGTGTATTCGGCAAAAGTGTGCTCAGAAATGTTGCTCTAACACTCACAGACACATGAACGAGACTCGATCCAGGTCAGAGAGGAGACAGCCGTCAAATGACATCATAGGATCAGACGTAAGTAACCCCCCCCCCTCCAGTGATTATAACCCTGTTGCATACCACATTAGCGAAGGTGTATTTATACGGCTGTAGCACGGATATACCTTTCCATACATGGGCTCCTCTTCAGGATATCGTCACTCAGTTCCCTAGAAGTTTTTAACGGGAATTTTGCAACATCCTGTATCTCTCCACTAACTATACAGTTCTTTCCAGAATTAGATCCCTCTGCAGTGGAGTGTGCGCCGATATGAAATTTCCCGGCAGATTAAAACTGTGTGCGGGACCGAGACTCGAACTCGGGACCTTTGCCTTTCGTGGGCGAGTGCTCTACCATCTGAGCTACCCAAACACGACTCACGCCCCGTCTAAACAGCTTTACTTCTGCAGTACCTCGTCTCCTACCTACAGCTGTTGTACCACATTCGAAATATACGGATGTATTTCAGAATTTCGGCGTAATGCTACTTCGCAGAAACATGGCTGAATTTTCCTGTATATTGTTATCATTAAAACCAAGCACCGTCTCAGTACCTAATACTTTTTGATATGGAGACAATTTTCATCATTTCAAGCACTATTAAAGTTGGTAGGTGTAGGAAAAAAAATACCAGTACCATACTGAAAATATCGGTGAGAAGCGATAGAATTCCTACAAACAACTTGGAGAAAATCATTTTGGGTTCTAGGCCATGTCATTATAAAACAGTGAAACAACTAAAATAACTACATTCCGACCATCGTTTGAACGATCCTCTTCAGAGCGAATAAATGCCACGAAATTTCAAATCAGCAGCAGCGAAATGAAAGGTCGATTTGGAAACAGTTCCTATTTCTTCTTTCTTATCTTCGATTAATTTCCCAAATATCTTGTTCATTTCGTATGTTGCTTTCTTTATACAAGGTGTTTCACATTTCTATAGCTTGCAATTTTACCTAGTAACTCATGCATGCAAACGTCATCTAACGAGGCTACAGAGCATCAAAATACAGGCACCAGCCCCGGCGAATGTATGTAAGTAGAGTGTGATGCCGTGATTATTTATCAATTTGATCATCATGTTCCGGAAGTTACAAGGGAATATCGTTATCATACCTCTGACGGCGGAATACAAGTACTGGTACTGTTGTTGCTAACTTTCATAGGTGGTAGTATGGATCAAAGTAAGAAAAAAATGTCCGGTAAACATGGGCTACAAAATGCATACCTGAGGCGCTATGAGCACTTGTTCAACAGTGGAGATATGTTTTATGCTAGCGAAGATGAACAAGTCCTCACAGCTCTTAAGGTATGCATTTTACAGCCCATGTGTACTGGACATTCGGTCCATACTACCACCTCTGAAAGTTTCCTGCCCTACATCTTAGCTGCAACACTACTGGTACATACTGTCACACGCAACAGGAATGTCTTCTCTTCCAATTTTCCGTTATAGGGACATAACCTCAAATTTATACATTTATCCATCTCCATCATCATAGAAAATTGGTAACATCTTCATTGAATCTCTCCAGCGCCTGTAACTTCGATACCCTGTAGCGTCGCTGGATGACGTTTCCAGACATCGATTCCTATGTAAAACTTCATCTGGTAGGTCCCCTCTACAGACGCGATAAGTGTGTAGCACGACGTGTGAAACATTCTGTATGCAAAGTGAATAACATGGGTGAATGGGCTAGAATCGAACCGCCCCCCCCCCTCCCATTATCTCTCTCTCTCTCTCTCTCTCTCTCTCTCTCTCTCTCTCTCTGTCTCTCTCATTCTCTCACTTTCATTCTCTCACTCTCTCTTCTCAACTATCAACTGCCAGCTTTCCTTTATGTCTTTTAAGTCTTAAAATTGCTGTCTGATTTCTGGCAGAGCTCTAGATAACATGCCGCTCACTGTATTTTATCGCTGGTTGCATCATCTTAAATTCAAACTGTATATTTTGCTCAAAATTGTCAGAAGTTATTTTGTAACATCTATAGATGTTATAAATATGGGTTGAATTTCTTCAACCGATCTCTAGCGGCTAGTGTGTTCTCTCAAAATCGATTTTCCTCTAGCTCGTCTCCTCTAATTCCTGTGTAAATATTTTGGATCAGTATTTTCAGCCAGGACGTATGAAAGTGATGGTTCGATAGTATCCGCACTTATCACTATTTGCCTTATTTGGTGTTGGTGTTATTTTTTTTCGTTTAGTCTGAAAATTTAGCAGTCACGTCAGTTAGCATAGATGTTGAGGAGTGAAGCAGCAAACGTCGACAGAGTGAGTCCTCGCCGGTGCTGATAGAGCCTTCTGGTGGCGAAGCCCTGCACTACAGACAACTGAGTGTGTGAGGAACTAGTAGCGACATCTAGCAGCGAAATGATGAACAGCAAAATGGCCGCGAAAATTGAGTGACTTAAATGTCTAGTTGCTGTTTATTTCTTCCTTTACACTATTATTACAAAACAGATTACGGCATCACTGCTCGGTTTGTCTGTTACCGTATTTTTGTGTATTTCACACATTACAAAATAGTTCTGTTCTGATAACATATAATGCAAACTACATCTCGAGCGACATTAATGTACGCAGCATGTTACATTCATCATTCCCTCTTCGTAATTTAGTATTACTAATAGCTTTGTCCACACTTTTAAGCATTAAAAATGGATATGTGGCTCGGAACAGGACTACTGTTACATTAAATGTTAACAACATAATCGCACGGTATAGTGAGTTAAAGAATATTGAACAGCAACGAGAACTGTAAGTAAGTTTATGCAGTGCAACGTTAGTGATATAATAGTACAACAGTAATAGGCGTTTTTCAGCCCTTATTTCTATTTTACAGTTTCACTCATTACTGATGGCAAATGCCTTGCAGAGAACGTAATATTCTGCATCTTCGGTACGGCCTTTACAATCTCTTTCATTGAACTGCACTTAACCTGGAGAGGTAGTAATACAATTTTTTCTCTGATCTACAAGATACTTTTACAAAAAGTAGAGGCAGAGAGGTAGTCATGTAACTATTAATCGAAATATTATATGAACTATATGGGCGTGTTAGTAAAATCACCAAGAAATTCCTCTTATTAATTTTAAGTGTTATCTGTTTGATACAGCATTCAGCTCACATAAAACCACGAGAAATATCGTTTTTATAAAAAAAAACAGTTTATGTCATTAGTGACCTGTGTAAAATCAAACATCTCATTTTGACACTAGAATAATTTGAGAAAAAAAGGCCTGTTTTAGTTTTTGAAAATGCAATAAGTGAAAACAATGTATTTTTAAAAGGTATTGTCAATTGTTACGAAACGATTTATTATACAGAATTTATTAATCGCATAGTAAATCATGATACAAGAAAGAACACCTTGTTGGCTTGTGATACAATATTTTGCATTTTCTTATGACTTTGAAATAATTACTGCTTTTTCAGCACTGAGAATGAGTAAAATACATTATGTAATATATGAATCAGTATGATAAACTTTTTTCGAATATTCATTGTTAACTACAAGAAAATGGCAGATGTTTGGGTATTTACCTCAGAAGTATTCAGCACACGAAGGATAACAAAAATCATTTTTTTGGTAAGGTTTTTGTTTCATAGTTTCCTACAAATATTACTGATACCATAGTGAGATATATTAAGTACTTTAAAATATATGTAGATGTGGTCTGGTGAAGAAAGTGTGTGAATTAAAATTTAAAATGCTTGCACCAGCATAACCAGGTTTAGTTTGTAGTGTGGGAGTGAGCTCCACGTGGGACCCGAAGCACGGACCCCACGGGGGTACCCGGCATGCGCCACATGCCAAGGCAGAGGTGGAGGCTAGTGTTCGGAAGTCTGAAAATTCCAGCGCCGGCCGGGGATTGAACCCCGGCCCGGCTGGGGCGAATAGCCCCAGCCGAGGCGCTGGAACGTTCCAGACCCCCTTACCACTAGACCACCGGGGACCCCGGCTGTTTCTTGCTCCATAGTCCAGCTAGTGGTCGTAGAGCACTTCCTGTTGTCCTCCGTGTTTACACCGAGGCAGCAGTGGCGTGGTGTAACAGGAAGTGTTTACTTGCGTCCGCTGGATGTCCACTTAGTGTACGACTTATTTACCTGGCTGACGTTCGTGTCCCTATAATCTCCTTAGTTCCGTTACAATTACATGCAGGGACTGAAAATCTGCCTATGCAGTTGCACGCAGTCGCATCTCACTATTTGAACCTCTGTAATTCGATCGTGTTGTCAAGACCCATGTCAGAACTGTTTATCGAAGAATGCTCATGTGTTCGGTACATTTCATAAACTGAAGCGACTGGGACAACAGACAGCCCGTAAACATTTTGTAATGAAGTGTCAGCCGGTACGTAATACTCGATATCTGGAGTTGTTTTATCGGTTATTAAGATATCGTTTCACCCCTATACACTTAAAAAATTCCCGTGTTTTCTTAATAAAGCATAAGCACAGTACATAAATCCCTCGCGAAAATGACATCGGAGAAGTACAAGTGTTCGAGTGCCACAGAAAACAAGTGGGTCCTTGAAGGTGTGGAACGGAGAGCAGAACTAAAATAAGATGTAACGTTTCGGGATTCCCTCATAGTCGCGTAGACACTCCAGAAGCAGGAAGATCCGTTTGATGACGTCTCTTGAGGAGCGAGGAAAAAATTCACTCTCAAATAACTACTGTACAAGATGCCTCGCCGCCTCTTGAAGGGTGTCATGGGATTCTGCAGCCGTGGACTCGGCGACCTGTGAGCCAACGCGGTGTTTCTGACCACATACATTTTAGCTGCGGGTTCTCCGACGTGCAAAGGAAGCCGCGACAATGGGGAGGCTCTGCGTGCCGTTTTGTAATAAGAACGCCTCTCCACATTTTATCGTAGGAATGATATAAATTTTAAACTTCTTAGATCCACCGAGTCATTATGTATTCTTAAAATATCTTTTAACTCTTTTTCAACACATATGTATCTTTTACCTCTTTCACTGAATAAGCTGACCAACAGATTTTTTTTCAATTTCAGGTATTGGTTTTATTGCATTCTCCTTTAGCGTATTGATCAGAAATTGTAGGTTAAGATACCTTTGCCTTATTGAGTATCGTTTGCTATGCCAAACTTCGACAGCATTCATGGTCCTGTGCATCGAATTGATGACGGTAGATAGCTGACCGCAATCACTTTGAAATAAATTCTCTGAACGCAGATAACTTTGATACAGTAGTGTTAGGTATCGAAGTATTATCTAACGCAACTGAAGCCAACCTAAGAGTGAATTTATTTCGAAATAATTTTAGTCGACTGTCTGTCTTCACCAATTCCACATTTCAGGTTGTGTACTAGCATTTTCCATCTATTGACTGATTAAATAGTCTACGCCACTGGGCACTTGCTACGCTGTTACTCTCCATGCTTCATCAAGGCAGTCCGGTGGAAGATGGACTCTACAGCACACGTGCGGCAAGACAAACGAACTACTTCTTCATCCCTGTATTGCTCCACTAATCGCAGTTCTTGTATGTCTTCCACAGGCATTGCTTGAAATGAAAATTACAACTGGAAAATAAATGTATCGGATAACACTGTTTTCATAGCTTAATTTGCAGCCATTTCGAAGTAAAGCAATGCAGTTTTAAATGACAACCAAGTTATGACATTTCTCGGTTGAGAAAAAATATTTCACAATTATTTTGACTTTCCTCTGGTAAAAAAGCTAGTCTTCCGTGCTTCAGGTATCAACAAGTTGTTTCGAACACCTCTGAAACGTCCGTCCATAAGAAGAGCTTTATTTTCAAACATTTTCTCCCATTCTTCGTAACTGATCACCAGGATTCATTTGTCAGGAACAGGGTTATTATCAGTCTCCTTAAAAACTTCAGTCACTTTCAAAATATCTTCGTGCTGCCGAATCCCTGAACTACTGCCGTCTTTCTCACAATTCGTTATACTTGCGACGTAATCTAAACCTTTATCTCGCAAATCTTGAAATTGCTCTTTAAACCCTCCGAAAAAAGGCACTGTCTACTCACCGCAGACTGTTTCCCAGCAGTTATGCATTCGTTTCTCAATCTCCACATCTGTTTCGTCAGGTTGGGCGAGAAACTTACTGTTGAGCCGTGATTCTACCATTGACAATTTTTAAACTGCCGCTGCTCCTATTCCGTTCGGAGTTCCTGTACAAGCAATTCGTATAATTACCACATTTCCGGTGCTCCTGGCACCGCTTACCATCCTTTCCCCTTTCTGTTTCCTTTTCCTTTCCTTTTTCTAACCACAGGCTCCAGTCACATTAACGTGATCACCGCCTGTGTCCGACGCTAATGAGTAGGGTATGCGTAACGCGGAAACTCAGCCACATATGTGACATCCAAAAGGACGTGATCATTGCCTTTCGGGCCACAGGTGGATGCATTTTCGAAACGGCAGAGTTCGTAAAATGTTGGCGTGTTGCCATATTTAAAGCACTCCGCGCATGGCGCTGTCGAGAGCCGACGCTGAGGCCGTTGTGGTGCCCCACGGTCCACAGAGGACAGGAGTTAAAGGAGACCGCAGGTGAATAACGTGCAACTGCTGAGCAACTGACCATGCACGTGAACCGAAGAGCCTACCGACAGTGTCTCCTCTAAGACCACTCAGCGAAAAATGCTATGTGTGGGTCTCCACAGCAGACTCCTGGTCCACACACCTATGCTGACTGCTGTTCGTCCTCGACGAAGGCTGGAATTTTTACGCCAGTTCTGCGACTGGGCGTCCACTGAACGGTGACCTGCGGGCTTTCCAAGTGACAGACAGACGATGGCGCGTAGGGCGCGATTCACCTGAAAGTGAACACCCTGCAACAGTCGGCGGCAGGGTTAGGACAGGAGGAAGGATCGTTACGATCTCACAAACGTTATCGTGACACTCCCGTCGTTCTGGAAGGCACAGTGGATGAGCAGAAATATCGGTCGGAACCGTTGCCACACCTACGTCGAGTCTTTTTTCCCTCGGAATCTACCAGCAGAACAACTAAATCTGTGACACAGCTTGCACTGTGAAAAGCACCAGGATGAGTTTGCTGTACTCCGCCGACCACCAGGCTTCCCGGAATCGAGAATATGTGGGACCACCTCGATGAAGCTCTTCGTATCCTGGGTCCTCAACCGAAAAACGTAGCGCAGCTAACTAAGGCACCGGCGTCGGCATGGCTCAGTACCTCACTGACTCCTACGCGTTTCTCAGTTGTCCGCGCTTCCCGTTAATCTTATCCCCCTACAGTGACTCAATAACGACACTCTCCCGTACACGTCAGCATCATCAACAGCCGCAGACTGCTGTTCACTCTGCCTGTCACCTCATTTATGTCTATACAGCATAACAGCTGTCTGTTACACTTCCTGGGACACTCCTGACGATATCCTTGTGTCTGATCAACGCTCGCCGTCGAGAACGTACTGGTATCTGTTGTAGACTTGAAGCCGCTCTCATATCTGGGAACCGACTCCGTATGCTCATACGACGCCCTTGGTTAACAGTGTGCAGTGGAGCACCGTGCCAAAGGCTTTTCTCAAATATAGGAGAGTGCAATGTGCTTGGGACCCTTCATCCGTGGTTCGCAGTATATAATGTGCGAAAAGGGCAAGCTGCGTTTCACACGAGCTTTCTAAAACCATGCTGATTTCTGGACGTAAGCTTTTCGGTGTCTAGGAAATGTATTATAATCATATTTAGAATACGTTCTAGGATTCTGCAGAAAATCGATGTCTGTAATTTTGCACATCCTTTCTGTTACTCTTCTTTTACACGAGTGTCACCTGCGATTTTTTAAACTGCCTTAGGTTGGACCCATTACAGGTGTAATATTCAGAAGGCAAATGTATATTGATCTCGTTATATACGGCTGCAACTTGCGCTTTTGCCACTCCTTTGCGAAATACTGCTGGGCAAGAGAAAGGCGATAAATGCGAATGAAGTAAGTAAAACTGAAATTGTTTTAACTTCTTCGCTGTCGCCGAATCCTTTCCAAGCGATGCGTCCTTGAGCGGGTCAAACAGGTAGCAATAAATGCTCTACAAGTGAGGTTGACTTTTGAAGTTTTTCTTACCAGTCAATTACAATGCAGACAGCTTCCATTCTCCATAATATCAGCAATATGAAAATGAAAATTCACGAAAGTCAAATCTGGACTGTAGCGATAATGACGCAGAGTCTCCCAACCCATTACTGTTTCTTTTCCCTTCCAGTGGTTTCTTGGATCAGCTGCGCTATGTTTGGGCGAGCGTTGTTGTGTAATAGTATCACGTCTTTTCTTTGACATTGGCGACCCTTTCCTCTCGTTTTCGGGTTTACTTTGCTCATCACTATGTGTGAGTGGTCAGCGCTGCATCCTGTACGCTGATCTTCCAAATAATCACCAAAATACAACTACTTTGGCATCCAAATGATGGCCAGCATCACTTTCCTCGCTGATGCTCGAGTTTGAATTCCTTTCGGACAGGTGAACTAGTGTGCTTCCATTTCACTCCTTGTCTTTTCGAGTCGGGTTCCCCATTTTGAACGAAAGTTTAATCACACGTTAAAATCTCGTTCGAAAAAGGTTCACCTTCACGTTCATAGCACTCTTTGTTTCCTTGTGTTGTGTGAATTCTCTCGGGACCCACGTTGGACTTGTTTCGCTGTACTTGAGCATGTCAATGACGACGTTTTGGACTGTGCCACTACCTGTTGCAGCTATTTTGCTATTCAGTTCTACTGCAACACGTCGGCCATCAGGAGTAATGTCGTCAGAGCCGGCTTTAAGCGAAGGAGGAGACAGTTCAATTGGCCGGCCACGGTGTTTTTTTATTAGTCACTGAAGTTAGATTGTTTTTGAACTGTTCTACGTATTTATCAAAAATTTCCGTCTTTCGCACAGCTTCGACCATACTGAAAAAACGTTAGAGAAAATATTTCGGCCGTTTTCTGCCTTCTGAAAGGGAAAACGCATCGTTGAACGTTGCTCAGTTAATGTGGAAACTTCAACCAGACACGCCATTCTCAATTGCAACATTAAGGTTATAAATAAAACAAATATTTTTTGTCAGCCGCTCTTAGCTCATCACAGTCATGCCATCCTAAAGTCATGAAACTACAAAAATTCTTCCTACGGACTATTCGACTTCATTAATTTGCTTTGCAGGGGAAACTCACGAAGGAGTATGCGCTTAGTATTTAGTCGGTCATTTCTAGTTGATGAGAAAGTTAAAACAAACAAGTAGCAAACCATTGCTCATTTATTTAGGAACAACATTTATCAGATACAGCTGAGTAACGTTTAACCCAAACCCTAAATGTCATATATATGACACTGCTCGTAGCTGCATCATCTGGCAAGAGTACGCACTAACACCAATAACAAGAAAATGCACCATGACTTTCGTAAACTGTGCATTCTTCATGCCACTGTTGGGAGCAGACATCACACTCAATACAGTCTTCCGTGACAGACTCGTTTTAGTCTTCACCACACCTTGGGCAGTTCAAGACATGAAGTTGGAATAATAGACAATTGTGAAGGTGATTCGATAAACCCTATGCCTGGCACTTAGATATGATTTGCACAATATCCATGTGGGTGTAGATCCCTCCTTGGATTGTGCCCTGGTTGTTGCTGAAGATGATGGAGCAGTTTAATCCAGATTAGCCACAGAGATTCTACGTTGTTCGTTACTGATATTTTGTCCCTCCTTGGTTTAGTTTGTTTTCCTAACAATGCATTTTTGTACGTAGACTCAAACAGAATTCCGGATGTTTTTGCAGCTTGCTTTAGATGTTCGAAAACCTAAAATTGTGCAGTTCACAAAACGAAAAATCATAGTGTCCTATAACTACAGCATCAATAACTCTCATTTTCAGTCGGTCAGCTCACACAAATACCTCAGTGTAACACATTGTAAGGATACGGAATGGAAGCAGGACTGAATAAAACTCAAACGATTTCTACACCTGGATAAGCGTTCGACAATGTAAAATGGTGCAAGATCGAAGTTGTGAAGAAAATAGCTCTAGGCAGAGACGGGTATATATTAGTACAAGACCCAAGAGGAAATAAGAGTGGAAGACCAAGAACGAAGTGCAAGGATTAAAAAGAGAGTAAGACTTTGATGTATTTATTCGCCTATACTGTTCAATGTTTGTATCAAAGAAGCAATGAAGAAAATAAGAGAGAGGTTCAAGATTCGCACTGAAATACGGGTTGAAAGGATATCAGTGACAGTGTTTGCTGATAATATTATCGTTGTCAGTGAAAGTGAGTTACTACAGGATCTGATGAATGAAATATACAATATAATGAGTGTAGAATTAGGGGTCAGAGTAAATCAAAGACAATAGTGATGAGATGAAGCATAAACGGGAAAAGCGAGAGTCTTAACATTGGTGATAACGAAGTAAGAAATGGAACCATCACATCGTGTCGGTCAAAGATAAAGGTGGTGGCGAACTGTAATTTATTGTTAGAATTAAAGAGAAATATAATCAGTGCACAAAGATGATCTTTTTTGAACTATTGGTGCGAACCATACTCTAATATTGCTCCATGGTGTGGGACCTGTCCCATATACGAGTAGCAGGGGATATTGAACTGTTCATAATAAAGACAGCACAGGTTTGTTTGGCTCACAGGAGAATGTAACAGAGATGCTGAAGAAATTGGGAGATGCCTGAAGATACACATAAGCTATCCCGAGAAAGCTTACTTGCCCAATTTCTAGAACATACCGTAAATTTTGAATATACGAGGTGTGTTAAAAAAAATTGGGAACGTTCGTAATTTCGCGCCAATGGCGTGTTGGGGCGAAATGCAGTTGACATCCCTGCACGCGCGTGTGCTTAATGTGTAACTGCGGGAAGTTTCACTGTTGTATGTCTGTTAGCTTATTGTTCAGTGCTGTATTGACTAGAACGTTGTGTCGCACAGTTGGCGAACTTCGAGAGGGTATAGTTAGAGGAGCAATGCGCCTGCAATAAATTTTGCGTGAAACTCAAGAAAACCGCCGCTCGGGGTAGCTGCGCAGTCTAGGGGCCTTGCCACGGTTCGTGTGGCTCCCCTCTGTCGGAGGTTAGAGTCCTCCCTCGGGCGTGGGTGTGTGTAAGTGGTGCAAGCCTAGGGACTGATGACATCAGAAGTTGGTCCTGTAGGAACATAAGAGCTAAACTCAAGAACACCTCTACAGAGACACGCCAAATGATGCAGGAAGCCTACGGTGATGAGTGCTTAAGCCGCACTCGGTGTTACGGATGGTTCACACGGTTTAAGAACGGCCGGACGGAAGCTAAAGACGACGCTCGTCCTCCGACTTCTGCCAGCAACGCTTGTGTCAGGAACGTCAACGATCCTGTGCATGCTGAACGAAGACTGACTGTCCGAGAGATTGCAGAAGAATGTAACATTGCAGTTGGATCGTGAAATCCTAATACAGCATCTTGCAATGTATCGTGTTGCCGCCAAGTTTGTGCCACGGCTCACGAGTCAAGAGCAGAAAGACCTCCACCTCCCAATCTGAGAAGAGCCTTAGGATCACCCAAATGAGAACGAGATGTTCCTTAAGAAAATTATAACTGGTGATGGGTCTGCAGTTATGACGTTGTCATGAAGGTTCAATCTTCACAATGTGTAGGGAAATGTTCTGAACGATCAACATATAAAATAGCTTGTCAGGTCAGCTTGGCCCTTGCAGACATTTATTTTCAAAGTTGAAAACCAAGTTGAGAGGACGAAGATTTGTAACGATAGACGCACGGTCCAGCGAAAGGCGAACCAAGTCTGCTCCCAGAAGTGGAAACGGTTTATCAGTCGTGGGGGTGATCATATACAAATATGTGAAGGTAAGCGTAGAAAATTTTTGTGGACAAAGTTCCGGAATTTTTTAAACAGACCTCTTAGACGAAAGGTAATGAATACAGGCAAGTGGTCTGCAAATGTTCGTACGCTTGAGTTCGCTTCCATTCGCTGCTGTTGAAACTGGGCTTAATAATAATATTCCCTGTGTGAGATGTAATTGGAAAACTATGTAAACGCTGAGCTGTGCGCCGCTTACAGCCCACGCGAAATTATTCTCGGAGGGACACATCATTATCCCCTTCGTGCCTAAAGTTGCTTCGGCCAAACTCAAACTCAATTGCCAGGCCGATAGCTCGTTATCCTACTGCTCTGCAAGTAACACTTGGTCTGAAACCATCTGTACGGTTATGTAGGTTAAGACACTGCAGCCACTCAAAATGGTGGCTCCACGTTTGCGAGTAACTGACGAGAAAAGAAATTCTGAAATTTGTGTGACACTCCGTAGCATTAAGAAAGCTGAGTGACGTTAGTTGGTTGTGAGGTGTAATGGAAAGGATAATAGCTTCACATGTTGTGTTCGGATACCAAGATTTAAAAGCCTGAAGTCTTATATTTCAGAAGCAAGGAGCGTAACAATCAAGTGATTTATGAACAGTACGTGCACACATTTTTGCTCGGTTGATTTTAATTGAGGTTGCAACGTGCAGATCAAGCAAGTACCGTACTGTAGAGATGTTGAGCAAGAGAAGCGTTTGGAACATGTGTTTATCCTTATTTTGGATAGTTAGCTTTCTTATCTGAGAAGTAATTGTGGCTAGCCCTTGACATGCATCACGAATTCCTTCGTCGTTCAGCCTAATATCGCCTTCCCCCCCCCCCCCCCCACACAATACCCTCCACCTCCCATGATTTTGAAAATAAAAGTGTTCCTAGAAAAGTTGTTCACTGTACAGTTTATTTATGTGCCAAAGTTAGTGATAATGTGGGGGAGGGAAGGCCACAGACCTCAGGGAGGGGGGGGGGGGGGGGTAGGACAGGGGGTACTGGCAAATTTCTGATGGCACTCAGGAGCAACGGTCTGAGAAAGGCTGGGAACCACTGTTCAACTGCCTGTGAATGTATACTGAACATAAATGTGGAAAACTGACACAACTCACTTTTTGAATATTTTTTTTAATTCGGGTTAACTAGTTTTGGAACCGTTTGAGGGACATCTGAAAATGTGGCGCACAGAATTCGCGTCTTTATGTCTTTAGAGTGAATCTGGTTACTGGCTCTTTGACAATAAGACAGAGCACTCTTTAATGTATCGCCACGAGCGGCAGTTAAACGGCGACATGTATCGCGAAACCAAAACACCTACTTACCGTGGCAGCGTGGGCGCTATTGCAGTTAATATCCATCTAGCAACTTGCGTTTTAGTTCTCTGTTGGCCACTGGTCAATCTCTTTCCATTGTAAATATAAATACGAATTGTCACCATATATCACAAGCATAACGTTTACCACAGATGTACGTTACAAAGATCTTTACTTAAAAATACAGCATACTTTGCTCGGAAACAATTTTTTTGATTTTTGTGCTTATAACACGACGGCGTGCTGAGAAGATAATGACTCGGTCTGTTTTATTTGATGAAGTCAGTAACATTCTACATCTTTACTTTGGATATCTGCAGCCCTCTGCTTCGTACCGCGTTACATAGCGGTGTGTGACGTGACTATGTTGGGGGTGAGAAAAAGCTCACAACACTAAAAGCACGAATTCGAAGACTTTGTCCGCATGAGGAGCACACTCTCCTTGAGCACGGCAGTGCCAAACTACACACGATCGCTGCGGCATCTGCAGCAAGCCGACGTCCTTGGTTCACTGCCGTCGATCATCCTACACACAGTCTCGATTTTCGTCTATGTGCAAAACTAAGAAAACCTTCGAGCACTTCAATTATTTCAAGCGGTGCAAGCAGAGGTAAGGTTGTGGCTCTGTTAACATAGTCAAACAATATACTGTGACGGTGTCAACAAAATAGTATCTAGTTGGGGAAATTGTGCTATGTGGATGCTGTTGAGAATTTCTGCATTTTCGTACCGCTATATTTTTGACTATATCTGTCGATGGTGTTGTTGTTGTCTTCAGTCCTGAGACTGGTGTGATGCAGCTCTCCATGCTACTCTATCCTGTGAAAGCTGCTTCATCTCCCAGTACCTACTGCAACCTACATCCTTCTGAATCTGCTTAGTGTATTCATCTCTTGGTCTCCCTCTACGATTTTTACCCTGCACGCTGCCCTCCAATGCTAAATTTGTGATCCCTTGATGCCTCAAAACATGTCCTACCAACCGATCCCTTCTTCTAGTCAAGTTGTGCCACAAACTTCTCTTCTCTCCAATCCTATTCAATACCTCCTCATTAGGTACGTGATCTACCCATCTAATCTTCAGCATTCTTCTGTAGCATCACATTTCGAAAGCTTCTATTCTCTTCTTGTCCAAACTAGTTATCGTCCATGTTTCACTTCCATACATGGCTACACTCCAAACAAATACTTTCAGAAACGACTTCCTGATACATAAATCTATATTCGATGTTAACAAATTTCTCTTCTTCAGAAACGCCTTCCTTGCCATTGCCAGTCTACATTTTATATCCTCTCTACTTCGACCATCATCAGTTATTTTACTTCCTAAATAGCAAAACTCCTTTACTACTTTAAGTGTCTCATTTGCTAATCTAATCCCCTCAGCATCACCCGATTTAATTTGACTACATTCCATTATCCTCGTTTTGCTTTTGTTGATGTTCATCTTATATCCTCTTTTCAAGACACTGTCCATTCCGTTCAACTGCTCTTCCAAGTCCTTTGCCGTCTCTGACAGAATTACTATTTCATCGGCGAACCTCAAAGTTTTTACTTCTTCTCCATGAATTTTAATACCTACTCCAAATTTTTCTTTTGTTTCCTTCACTGCTTGCTCAATATACAGATTGAATAACATCGGGAGAGGCTACAACCCTGTCTCACTCCTTTTCCAACCACTGCTTCCCTTTCATGCCCCTCGACTCTAATAATTGCCATCTGGTTTCTGTACAAATTGTAAATATCCTTTCGCTCCCTGTATTTTACCCCTCTGTCGATGGTATCCTTAATATTTTTCGATACGATCGCATTTCAAATGCCTAATAGAGTCCATGACTCAGCTCCATAGAGTAGGACACCGAACGTGTAACATCGAAGTAGTCGACTGCTCTGAAGGTTCTCAGCAGTCGCCGCGGACTAAATGACTGCAGGGGACTCGATGCATTGGCCATAAGTTTTCTAGTAATTCTGGAGATTTTCCTTTGGACTAAGTATGAAGTCGTTCCTTGTTGCTTAGATCGTGCAGGTTTCAGACCGATTGTGTTAGTATTGCTACACTACTAAATGTGTATCCACCACCATATCAGGGTATATAATGAAACGGCGGCCCTCTTTCGTCATGCCTTACAAGGAGATATCTCCAGCGGTAGGATCGACTTTCTGGAACCATCTATACGGTTATGTAGGTTAAGCACCCAAGTGTCGCACACTGCAGCCATTCATCCTGGTGAGTCGACGTTAGCGAGGAAGTGACGAGAAAAGAAATTCGGAATTTTGTGTGAGACTCGATAGTATGAAGAAAGCCGAATGACATAAGTTGGTTATGAGGATAATTGAAAGGATACTAGCTTCACATGCATGAGGTTGTGGGTTCGAATCTCACCAGAGAAATAAATCTATTTTAGGTCTTTATCGAAGTGACATTGATAATCATATTCCTTCAACTGATGTAAATATATATATATATTTTTAGTTCCACTCCTGGGTCACGTGATTCAATAGTGATATGAAACTTCTTCATTTGGTCTAGTTTTTCTTCTTATCATCCCTTCTCCACTGGAAATATTTGTTTGTGAACTTTTAATTATCTTCATGTATCAATTCCGATTTAATGTCTCCTGTTTTTATTACCCTGTATTTTCGTCTACGTTATTGTGTACATTATATCGATTTCTCACTTTGCTTGAATTTTATTTTACTTAGAAAACATTCTCTCATTTATGTCCTCATCTACACTATAATTTCCATAGTGCACAAAGATTTTATGTTATGTTTTAAATATTTGTATATCGATTACCATGCAAAAAAAGGCACGTCTCCCAAAGAAAAACGTTTTTCACATTAATGCACAGTCAATATAAATAGATTATTTCGTCTTTTGTTTTTTAATTCATTTATCGGAGTTTTGAAGTAATTCAATAGTCAAACAGATAGGTATAATGAATTACACATTCACAAAAATTCCGATTGGAAGAAAAATTAAACAAATGGAAAAGTTCATACGGTGACTAAAACGATGTGACAAAAGAATAGAACGAAATAAATTACATTTAAACCAATAAATAGAGTACAAATAAACATCAAAGTCATTTCGATAAAGATTTTTAAAAAAATTTACTGCACCTGATGAGGCATGGTTAAGCTTCTATCGTAACCATTATGACACGTAACCAGACTGTGGAATACGACTTCCTTCACGCTATGTAGCATCACGCAAAATTTTGAAATCTTTTCCGTCAGTTACTTTCAAACCGAGGGCCACCTGGATGCAGGGATCTTAAGTTGCACTACGGCTTATTTGGATTCAAAAAGTCGATCCCACCGCTGGGGGCTCTCCTTGTTAGTTTTAAGAGTAACAAACGGCTCATTTTGAAATAACAGTAATATCGCAGTCCAGTAGCGCCGGACCCTGCAAACTTGAAAGACAACTCCAGCAAAGGCAAAGAAAATGTTACTGTAGCAAGTAAATTACTGTAGGCAACTGAACAACAACGAAATAATAACAATAATTGGTTCGCAGGAGAGCTTCTGTAAAGTTTGCAAGGTAGGAGACGAGGCACTGGTAAAGCTGTGAGGACAGGGCGTGAGTCGTGCTGGGGTGGCTCAGTTGGTAGAGCACTTGCCAGCGAAAGGCAAGGGTCCCGAGTTCGAGTCTCGGTGCGGCACCCATTTTCAATCTGCCAGGAAGTTTCAATAATAATAATAATAGATCCAGTCATATTAATATGACCAACTCCTATTTTCGAGCTCAACGTGTAATAACCCATAGCCTCCAGGAGATAGCATTAGTAGGTGATGAATGGGGGTGGGGGGAGGAGGCTGGAAACAGTGAAGTCGTTGTCATAATGCGTAAAAGGGGCGATTTATGTGACGTCCAACAGGGCATAATCGTTGGCTTTCTTCCCAAGGGTGGAAGCATTTCCGAAACGGCAAAATCTGTAATCTTTTCACATGCCACTGTATGTAAAGTAAACCGTGAGTGGCAAAATCTCGGTATTCTAATCCGGCTCCAAGGCAAGTGTGTTGGACTACGGGCAGTAGGCGACACAGGTGAACGATAGCTGCAGATGTGTGTGCTGGTGAGAAGACGTGCAACTTTTGTGCAGCTGACAGCCCAGGCGAACCGGGGGCTGCCACCAATGTTTCCTCAACAACTTATGGGCTTCCGCAGTGGGCACCTGGTCCCTGCACCCACGCTGACTGCTCTTCATTGGCGTTGAAAGCTTGCATTTGCACGCCGGTACCACAACTGAAAGTCCACTGAGTGCTACAGGTGGCCTCTCCATATTCATCACATTTTGTGCTCCATCGGACAGATTGAAAGCAAACGCCCTGCAACCCTGAGGGAGTGTTATGGTGTGGGCAATGTTTTCGTGGCACTCCCTGGGTGATCTCGTTGTTCTGAAAGGCACAATGGATCAACCCTAGTACGCACCTATCCTTGGGGACCAAATCCACCCCTAGATGCACGTGTAACATAGCTCGCAGTGTATGTGCGTGGTTCTGAAAGCTCTAGGATGAATTTACCGTACTGCCCTCACCACCAAATTTTCCGCCTTTAAACCCAATCGAGAATCTGAAAGGTCACCTCGATCGAGTAGTTTGTGCCACGGATCCTCAATCGATAGAATTCTATCGCAGCATGACAAGTACTGGGGTAGGAATGGCTTCTTATGACTGTCGTTACATCATTGACTCTATTCCTGTACGTCTCGTGCTGCAGAAGGTGTTTATTCGGTATTTTAACACGTGGTCAGATTACTGCGACTGGACAGTGTAATAATAATAATAAATTTCGCTTATTTCAGTGCCCTCGTTTAAGTCTTTCAATTGGACGGCACTTTGAAGACATGCTTATCATTAACGTACTCCAGTTGTCCAACCGGGGAAAGGGAATCGGCAGTTTAACGTGGAATCCGCACCACATGTTGTTTCTACCGACTCCTCATATCATTGAGAGGTGAAGGCTGTATTAAAAGCAGACAGAAAAATTTATTTGTTCATCTGGGATTCGATCCCGAGATTCTCGATTTGCAGGCACGCGCTGTGCCGGTAGACCACCAGGTCCAACAGTTACGAGACGGTAATCGAACTGTATTGGCAGAGTATTTCGTCGTATTTTGCGTCAAGTAAATGTGCTGTGGTGCAAGCCAAAGTACATTCACGCTAAGGGCATCAGTTCCGATCCCAGAAAAATGTGCAGCCAGAGCAGTATTGTAAGTAAAAATCAAACTCTTCCATTTTTCTTACCGAATTGCTATACATCTAGAAAACAAACCAAAATTGTGAAAACATTTCATACAAGATTACTGACAAATTTTTATGAGTAAAAATAAACGGGTATGGTAATATACATGGAGGTGAATGAAAAGTAGTGGCAGTTTGGCTATAATTCATGTCAGTCTTCATTGAATAAAATTCACTTTATCACATTTCCGTCTCGCGTCTCGATCACTTTTTACACCCACATGAAAGATTTCATACACTGTCTGTGCATCCATATGTGATGATGTCTCGCTAGTACCGCCATATGGTGTCTTATCATTTGCTGTAAGACGTGCCACGAAATACTTCGTTCATTTGGGTGATCAGGCCATAATTGGGGGGACTCTACCGGATGAATACGGTGGATGTCCCAGTATGTCCCGCTGCCACGTATGCGGTGCTCCTGCACAGGGCTCGTCGTTTGGCGTCGTGTAAGTTGGTAGAATGCAGCACTGGAAGGAAAGATTGTTGCGCGCTCCGACCACGTGCCCTTCCAGTCTGCACCCAAGCACGTTTTTCGTGTTTCCCAAACATACTATTAAGGCACTCGAGCTAGCCTCTCCATCTCTGAGAGAGTACACACTGCAACTGACTCAAACACGACTTGTGCTGCTGACTTTACTACTTCAGCCCACCATCTGTCAGCAACAGAAAGTGTGCGTACCGAATGACTCACATCCGTCATATTATGGCATTGTGCTACCACTTTTTATCCAACACATGCAAAGACGCATGTGTGACTACTTGTTGTCTCCCATCTTGGTAGTGGCCTAATTATTGGGAGGTTTTGAAGTGCATTATCTATACGTGGTGTATCAAAAACAATCATCCGACCTGGGCCGTCTATATTTCTGGAACTAAGAAACATATACAATGAATACAATGAATTTTGTCCTTTGATGTACGAAAACTAAAAAAGTTATTTTCATCCTTTTCATTGGTGTTCAATATGCATCGTTGAGATGCACGGAACATGTCAATGCGGTGTTCAAATTGTACCAACACTGCAGCAAGCATGTCTGGAGTTACAGTTTCCACAGGTGCTGTTATGCGATGTCTCAGTTCATTTATTGCTGTTGGTAATGTAGGTACATAAAGAGTCTCTTACAAAACCATACATATATAATCACATATAGTCGGGTGCGGTGACCTTGGAGTCTAGTAGTCTAAGGGTGAGTGATTTAGTCCAGTGTGAACGATCCATCGTTCAGCAATCGTTTGATTTAGAAATTCCCACACTTCCAGATGCCACTGTCGCGGTGCCCCATCGCATTGGAAAATGAAGTCGTTCGAATCAAACTGTGGGAAGAGAAAGTTTTCAGGCATATCGAGATATATGCTTACTGTAACAGTGTTTCCGGCAAAGAAATATGAATCATACACATTTTCCCTCTAAACTGTACAAAATACATTAAATTTAGGAGAGTCTATTTTATGTTGTACACCTTCATGTGGTTGTCCCGTACCTCATATTGTCACATTATGACAGTTCACCTCTCTGTGTAAATGGAGTGTTGCCTCGTCACTAAACACTAACTGTGGGAGAAAACGGCCATCCTCCACCTTGACAAGAGTGAAATTATGGAACTTCACACGATGTATCGCCCTCACGAACAGCTCGCATTAGCTAAATTTAATATTGTTTGATGCATAAACGTCGACGCAGAGACGCCAGACGGACATCGGGGACGTGCTGAGCTCTCGAGCTGCACGGCGAACGGATTTCTGCGGACCCCTCGTGAAACTGTGGCGGATGCGTTTGACGTCTGTGTCAGGCATTCGGGGACGGCCCGGCGATTCGCCTTTCCGCAAACCTTCTCTTTCTCTTAATCGTTGATGCCATCATCTAATGCTCTGTGCTGTAGGAGGATCATCATCGTACCTTGTACGAAAGTCACGTCGAACACTTATTACTGCCCACACTGCGCAAAATGCAGAACACAAAACGCTTCCTGACGCCGCGACACCATTTTTACTAGGACTGAAATGGTCGGACAGTGCTGCTGCCAAGCGGTAACCATGTAAAGCCGTAGGGTTTGCTCTTTCCAGCAGTACGCTATTCACGCACATATGTCGAATAACATAATAGTTACTTTAAAAAAAAATCGGTTGATCCTTTTTGATACACCCTGCATATTTACACCCTAAGCAGTACCACCAATAAATTATCCCAGTGTGAAGGAAATCGTTAGATGTGATGTACGTGTAAAGGCAAACAAATGATAACAATTGCTGTTAAATTGGGTGACTCATTCAGGAGAAAGTCATAACGCGTTGGGCCACCTCTGGCCCTTAAGGAAGCAGCTATTCGACTTGATCTTCATTGATAAAGTTGGTGGATGTCCTCCTGACGGATGTCGTACCATATTCAGTTCAATTGATTTGTTACATCGTCAAAATCTCGACCTGGTTGCAAGGAGAATCCCATATAGCTCCAAAATTGGGGAGAGAGGTGGAGATCTTGTTGGCCAGTGTATTGTCACGTACGTACACACAGATGAAACTCTCAACTTGTGTGATGCATAAAATATCGTCTACACTGAAAGCGTTCCCAGCAGAGGTTAACCCCTCGTAATGGCAAAAGGTGGTCATACCGCATATTGAAGTCCACTACCAGGTGTCTGGATACTTTTGATCCGATAGTGTATTTCAGAATGTTAGCAGTGGCCAGAATTTGGGACATTCGGCTTTGAGCTTAAAGCTGTTGCGAGGCGGTTCAAGACACCTCTAAAAATAGACACATCTGGCAGCATTAGAGTGAAATGTCCATCAAAGAAGCTGTGTTGCGCTCTCTACCTACAGTTGTTCTCGTGGGCGTCAGAGCCCCCGTACGCAAGAGGCCCCCTGGGTTTTATACTGCGGACACGGTAGTCGCGCCTGATGAGCTCTCAGAAATTATGAAATGTATTCGAAATTTCTATTATGGTGGAACAACAACTGTAAAATATACCGGAAACATGCACGATGTTCCGAAATTTCCGTTACAAACTCCTAGTGTAGATGGGGAATGAGTACACAATACTCGTATTCTGAATTGGAACCCAGTACATCGATAGTTCCACAATTCCACTCATTGAAAGGAAACTTGATAAGTTTTCAGAAACACTCTTCTTTACAATACGGCCTTTTGAAACTTAGGTGCGCTGCGTCTCTTTGTAGCACTGCAGTCACCCGTGCTGACGGTGAACGCACCATTATCTCAAAGTCGTTGCGCAGTTGTGGCGAAAAGCGTATGCCGTGAAGTTGGACGCTGCTGAGAACGAGCTTGATAAAGGCGACGAACTTCGCCATACAGTAGGATCATATCGGTGTATTCGGCAAAAGTGCACTCCGCAATATTTCTCTAATACTGAGAGACACTTGAGTGACGCACGAACCTTGTCAGAGTGGCAGGGCTGACGGTGAATGACATCCGACGTAAGCATCTTCCCCCACCCCTTCCGCCATCCCACGATGGCTACCCTGTTGCCTACCCACGTAGCAAACATGTATTCAAACGGCTGTAGCACGGAAAGTATACGTTTCCGTACGGGGGTTCAAATTAAAAATATTGTCGCTTAGTTCCCTCTAAAAGTGCTAGAATTTCGGAAAACTCTGTATCTGTCCAGTAAACTGTACAGCTGGTGTCGTACCACATTCGAAATATCCGATTATATTTCAGGATTTGGGTGTTATGGCATTTTGCGGAAACATTACAGAATTTTGCTGTATATTGTTATCATTAAAGTGAACTACCGTTTCTGTCTCCATACCATAAATCATAAGTACCATTTATATCGTTTCAAGCACTATTCAGCTGCTACGTTTTAGGAAAAAATAATTGTATCATTCTCAAAATATCGGACAGAAGCGATATAGTTCCTACAAAGAACGCTAGCGAAGATGAACAAGTGCTCATGGTTCCTGATGTATGCATGTAACAGCCTATGTGTACTGCACATTGTTTTCTTCTCTCGTTCCGTACCACCACACCTGAAAGTTTCCTGTCCTACATCTTAGCAACAACGATAACGGTACATACTGAGGTAACAGAAAGGTTCTCTGTTATAATTTTCCGGTACAAGGACATAATCTCAAATTTATGCATTTTTCCATCTGCATCATCTTAGAAAGGTTGTAACATCTTCGTGGGATCCCTCTATTTTTGTAGGCACCGGTATCTATAACTTTGACGCTCTGTAGCGTAGCTGGATGACGTTTTCAGAAGTAGATTCCTATGTAAAACTTCATCAGTTACGTCCCCTGAACAGCCCTGAGTAGTGTGAAGCATGATTTGTGAAACACCCTGTATAAAGAATGAATAACATCAGGGAATGGACTAGAATCCTGTCTCACTCACTTGTCACGTATTTCCTTTCTTTCATGTCCTTCAACTCGTACAGCTGCTGTCTCGTTTCTGGTGGAGTTCTAAGTAATGCTTCGCTCGCTATATTTTATTCCTGGTTGCATCTTAAATTCAAACTGTATATTCTGGTCAACATCGTCAAAAGTTTTTTCTGTATCGAAAGATGTTATAAATATGGGTGCTGTACCCTCCAAATTGATTTTCCTCTAAATCAGCTTCTGTAAGGTGCTCCATTCCTCTGTAAATAGTTTGTATCAGTATTTTCAGCTAGGAGTTATCATAGTGGTGGTTTGAAAATATTCGCACTGACCACGAGTTGCCTTATTTGGTATTGGTGCTATTACGCTTCTCGTTTAGTGTGAGGATTTAGCGGGTATTTCAGCCGGCGTACTCGTTCAGGAATGAAGCAGCAAATCCCGGCAGAGTGAGGCGTCGCCAGCTCCGCTAGAGTCCACTGGTAGCGAAGCCCTGCGCTACAGACAACTGACTGTGTGAGGGACCAGTAGCGACACCTAGCAGCGATGTGGTGAAAAGGAAATAGTATTGCTAAAAGTTTATCCACGATTTTTAGCATTTAGAATGGAGTTATGGCACGGAATTTCATAGAAAAAGAAAACAGCTATAGTAGCAGTCTCTCTCTCGCAATGCAACAATAGTACAACAACAATAGACCAACTGAATCTGTAGAGGTAGTAATAAAATTTATTTTCTGACCTGCAAGATACTTTCATATAAAGCTGAGCCTGAGAGGATGTCAGCTAACTACCGTCAGAAATATAATATGAAACATGTAGACCTGTCAGTAAAATCGTCAAGAAATTCGTTTTTTAAATGTTAAATGTTATCTGTTTAATTTAACATTTAGCTCACATAAAACCAGGATAATTATCCTCTTTCATACAAAGAAAGAGAGTACCTCATTAGTGACCTGTGTCATATCATAATATCATTTTGACTCTTGAATAATTAAAAAAAAATTTGATATAATATTTTGCATTTCTTTTGACATTGAAACAATTTATCCTGTTCCTGCACTGAGAATGTACTAAGTAAATATGTAATATATGTATCAGTATTATAGCCAAATTTATTTTTCTAATTACTGATTATTAAATACCAAAACAGCTTCCAATTTCTTGTAGTTATCTTAGCAGCATTTAGAACAAAAACGAAAATAAAACGTATTAGTTTTTTTTAGTAAGGATATTATTTCATTGTTGTAATCCTACAAATGTTCATGATACTATGCTGTTTCTTTTGACAGTGAGATATAATATGTAGAAAGTACCTGGAAAATATATGCAGATGTGGTCTGGTGAAGAAAGTGTGCGTATTAAAATTTAAAATAAGTGATTGCAGCAGCATAATGAGGTATATTTTGTAGTGTGGGAGTGAGCTCCACGTGGGATCCGAAGCACGGACCCCACGGGGGTGCCCGGCATGCGCCACATGCCAGGGCAGAGGTGGAGGCTAGTGTTCGGAAATCTGAAAATTCCAGCGCCGGCCGGGGATTGAACCCCGGCCCGGCTGGGGCGAATAGCCCCAGCCGAGGCACTGGAACGTTCCAGACCCCCTTACCACTAGACCACCGGGGACCCCGGCCGTTTCCTGCTCTGAACTCGGTCTGGTAGTCCTGTCACACTTCCTGTTGTCGGCTGTGTTTACATCGAACGCTGAGTGGCATAGTGTAGCCGGCAACATTAGAACGCTGTGAGGGGGAAGTGTTTACCTCCGACTGGTAGCTGTCCCCCCTACCCAGGTGAAGTAGCTTTACAGTTACCAAAGACATTTGAAATCAGCCTTTGCGACTGTATGCAGTCGACGGTTGTTAATCGTTTGTTTCAACCTGTTCCCAAATGCCTCGAGAAAACCGAAGCAACTTCTTCACTAATCGAGGCGACTGTCATATCAAAACGACCCGCAGACATTCAGTAATTACAAGTCAACGCCTAGCTTACACCAGATAATTCTGTCTGTTTCATCAGTTGTTTTAACAGTGCACGAAATACCACAGCATATTATTAATCCGTTGCAAATAAATTTCTGTGTGTGCAGTTCAGGTCTGCGCCGTAGAATTTTCGTGAAAACGTCGGGATAAAATCGTAACATGTGTTTCATATTAATATGAAATTTAGTTATCAATTTATTTACTACAGTGGTCACACTCACAATTTTGGACTTTTCAGTGGCTGGGGTACGATATAGCCTTTGAGTACGTTATCGCGTTGCGCAATTTCTTCCTTTTTTTCCGACTCTGAGGGAGCTGTCACCTTCTCTCAGCGCTGCCCTATTTAGGCTTCTGGGAGGGCTTTTCTCACGTTTTCTGTAATTTAGAGCATATTTACAAGTCCTGAGACGAACTCTTCCTGTGTGTCGTAGGTTTAAACTCAATATAGATTTTCGTTTATATTCCGGCAAATACTTTTATTTTCTGTTACTCCTAGCGGCGCTCCCTAAGCTGTTCATCGCAATGACACACGAATGAGAATCCTAGCTTACAACTTTACACAAAGATGATTCCTAACAATGACCCGCATATGCCAACACAGGCAATAAGCGACAACCACGTGACTTAACCTTTGTTTGCGCACTGTCGGACTCGTAATTAATAGTGATTCAAATCTGACGCCATTTTGTCATATAAGAAACTCCGACCAAGGAGAAACTAGACGTTTTCACGTCAGAATACCTTCCAGGAAGTTTTCGACTTTCGTAAAACAGAAACGAGTTTCGACGCTGTGGAATGCTTCGAGAAGTAGTAGGTGACGAATTGTTTCGGGATTTTACTATCCATGCTGCAAACGATCATCGAGCAGAAAGATAATGTTGCTGATAATTGTTAAAAGGCGGGAGCAAGCAGACCGGCGAGGCGAGTTCCCGCCTCTTGCTGAAAGCTTATGGAATTGGCTTACTCAATGCAGGGTAGCAAGGGTATTTGTCTGAGGTTATAGCTTAACGGAACGCTAAATCATTAACGGTTAGTCTGGGAACCGAAGTCTCAGATACAAATAAGAAGTGACACGCTAAATCCAAAGACATAAGGTGGTTTATAAGAAATTTAGTTCACAAAATGCATCCATTCGTAACAGTTTGTTCAATATTGAAAAATGAATGAAGCTGAATTTATGTATTTTTGAAGATTTGTGCGTGCCTTCCGTTTCAAATACAAAAGGAAATAACATGTAAGAAAACTGGGGATACAATAGAAAAAAAGTCGCAATTTTATTTCGATTTTTCCTGATTCCATCTGGAATAAAGGCGAGTTAAATAGAATAATTAATTCTAACTTTTTCTTACATCCTTCGAATTGTGCGGACTCGATTGTAACTGGCCCTTGGGCTTCGAATTTTCTAGAGTCTGCAAAGTAAAAATAAATCTCCTCGTGCTACTATCCACTTTTCAGCGGATGCTGATTTGGTTGTCCTTCTTAGTATATCAATATGATTCTAGAGTCCTAATCCACGTACGCAACGCTGTTACGGTATAAACGTACGTTTATTTTTACCAAATTTGCGTAAGAATGCGCTTTAGCTATGCATACCCACTCCTTAAATCCGCCATCAGGCAAAAGAAAGTGAATACCCTTTCCTTTGTTTTTCACCCTTCATCGATGACAAGTGATAATGACTTGGCAGCAGAGACCTGTTTAGCTTGAGTGAGTGCTTAAACGAAAGGCATGGACGAATAAAAATACAAAACAGATATATACGTAACGTCACGTAACCATGAAGAAAAGCAGACTTGGTTTATTTTACCATATAAGTTAATTCTTTTAGAATCTCATAATTGGAATTAACAATTTCGGTCGCTTTCTACATCTAGGAACGTTCTTTATAATAGATAAGTCTCTGATATTCACTTACAGCATTGTTGTGTCTTTTCCCCTTGCATTTGTGAATTGTCTTCTCAGACTGCAGATTTCTGAGCAGCACTGGTGCCATTAGCCTAAATTTATGTTGGTCTACAGCGCTGAGGTTGATCCCTCACCTGTGGTCGAGTGAGAGATCATTCCAAAGTGTGGCAGGCAGCGAACGACTTTGCGAGGGGCTGATCGTAGGGCCTCCAGAGGAAGCTTCTTGGAACGCAAATTCTGGGCGTTCACAGAAGGTGAATTTGCTGGTAGTTCGGAACTCCAATAATAGGCGAGTAATTGGGCCCCCTTAATAACATGGCTGCCAAGGAGGGGAAGGACGGCAGTGTGCACAAGGTGAGGGAGTCATTCCTGATTTTTAAAGAGTGTTCCGGATGCCATGAAGAGTACAGGGCGCAGCCAATAGCAGGTGGTGGCCCCAGTCGGTTCCAATGGCGTGTGTCGCTTTGGATTGGAGGAGATTCTCTCTGGTTTTGTTTAGCGGATATGGTTAAGCGAGTTTAAGGCGGAGCTCACAATCTGCACCATCATCGACAGAACTGACTGTGATCCTTCGGTGCAGAGCCGTGTGAAAGGTATGAACCATAGGCTCGGGTGGTTATCTTACTGTGTAGGCCTCAGAGTCCTTGACTTGTGCCGTAGGGTAGTGGGTTTCTGGATTCCGCTTAATAGGTCAGGAGTCCACTATACACAGGAAGCGGCTACACGGGTAGCGGGGGCGGATTTGTAGGTTAGAGGGTCTCAGGAAAACATAGAAATGGCGTCTGTCTAAAAGGGGGCAGGTAACACACAGTAAGGTGGTTGTAGAAACGATCGGTGTTGTAAATTATCGTAACTGTGTTGGGAAAGAACCAGAGCTCCAGGCCCTAATAGAAAGAACTGAAGCTCTCAAACAGTTATAGGTACGGAAAGCTGGCTAAAGCCGGAAATAAGTTAAGCCGAAATTTTTTCAAACGACCTAACAACGTTCAGAAGGGATAGATTAAACATAGTTGGTGCTGGAGTATTTATTGCTGTCAGAAGTAGTTTACCTTGTAGTGAAACTGAAGTAGATAGTTCCTGCGAAATAGTTTGGGTAGAGGCTGTACTTGTCAATCGGACTAAACTGGATCGTTTTACCGACCCCCGAGTGAGAGGATATAGTTGCTGAACAGTTCAAAGAAAACGTGAGTCTCATTTCAAAAGGTACCCCACTCACACAATTATAGTCGGTGTTGATTTCGATCTATCCTCGATATGCTGGAAAATTTATACCTTTAAAGGCGGCGGTATGCATAAAACGTCAGCCGAAATTGTACTGAATGCTTTCTAAAAAAAGTATTTTGAACTATTAGTTCGTGAGCCCACTCGAAGCATAAATGGTTACGAAAGCGTACTTGACCTCATAGCAGCAAATATTCCTGGATGAATAGGTAGTATCATGACGAATACAGGGATTAGCGACCACAAGTCAGTTGCCTGTACACTGAATAGTGTAACACCTACAACCATCAAAAAGAAACTTAAAGTACATCTGTTTAAAAAAAGCTGACAATGCTCTTAACGATTTTTAAGGAAACAGCCTCCACTCCTTCCGATCTGATCATGTAAGCGTAGAAAAGGTGTGGAATGATTTCAGAGAAATAGTATCGATTGCAATTGAGAGATATATATACCACATAGATTAATAAGTGATGGTACTGATCCCCCATGGACAAAACGGGTGAAATCGCTGTTGCAGAAGTAACGAAAAAGCATGCCAAATCTAAAAGAATCCAAAATCCGCAAGACTGGCAATGTTTTGAAGAAGTTCTAAATATAGCGGTTACTACAGTGCGAGATGCTCTTGATAATTTCCGCAACAAAACTCTGTTTCGAAATCTGGCGAGAAACCCAGAGATTCTCTTCATGCATAGAGTACACCAGTGTCAAGACGCAATCAGTACCTTCACTGGGCGAAAGTAACAGTGGAGTCACTGATGACAGTGCCACTAAAGTAGAGTTAAGAAACGTGGTTTTCCGAAACTCCTTCAGCAAAGAATACGAATTAAGCATTCCCTAAGCCCAGTCAACAGAAAGTGCCAAAATGAGAAGCATATATCCTCGGTGTAGCAAAGCAGCTTAAATCACTAATTAAAGGCAAGTTTTCCGTTCCAGATTGTATACCAGTCAAGTTCCTCTGAGTGTGCTGATATAATAGCTCCATGTTTAGTAATTATATACAACCGCTCACAGAAAGATCCGTACCTAAAGACTGAAAAATTGCTCAGGTGACACCAATTTCTTAAAGTACTGCCTTTGGTGATGTTTAACAAAACTGTTGCCAAGCGTACTTGTTATACAAATGGGCACGGCAAAGGCTTACGGTCGTAAAAAAAAAAATCAGCGTTAAACTGGAAATAGTTGTAGGAGAGTATCAGAAGTAATAACCTAATGACATCTTTAATTTCTTGTACATTAGGTTTTTGTGTTGGAGAAGATTCTCATCAGTAATTTTAATAGTCTCATAAATGTGAATGTTAGCAAGTAAATTAACTACGTTAAAGGATACGGAATTACCATCATCAGAAATGGAAAAGTTTTTAATTTTAGCTGTTAGTTAAAGGGAATTTTTGACAGTGTAGTTTTCTGCAAAGACATAATACTCTTTAAATGGTGTATGAGATTTTTTGCCGATTTCATAGAAGCGCCGTCTGTATAGTTAACACTGTGGACAGGAAGCGAAGGCGGTGTGCAGTCGGAGGCGATGCTGGGTTCGTAGCGGTGGGCACCAATTGTCGGCTACGACGGGACTGCCCGGGAGGCACACTCACACTCCAGTGGCCGCACGTGTCACGGTGAATGCAGCAGTGACCCTGTCGCGGATGCGTGCACCACCTGTTCTAGTGTCTCGTGTACACGAAGGACCTCTGCGGACCGAGTTGCAACTTTCTTAGCTCGCTGGACTGTGCAGTTACTGATTTACAGGGGCTATGCTCTATGCAGCCTGCCTGGCAGAGGTGTGTTGCAGGGTGGCATCAGAGCCTGACGGCTTCCGCGACTGGACAAATGAACTGGCGATAAAAAAAAATCACAGAAACAAACGAACAAAAAATCATGTAGAGTAATGAAATTTCGGGAATACGTCTGTCTATGTAGGATATTTAAGTAATTAACATTGCAGCATCACAGGGCAACGTAAGCGCGAAATAAGCCGTTGCAAAAGTGACATGCTGGTAAGTTAATAACAGATGTAACGATCAGAATGTTGAATGCAAACATTGAAACGGGCACGCATTGTGTTGTAATGGTGTGCGATGTCAGTTTTGTGTCGCAAATGCCGGTGGTTTGGGGGTCAGTGAAATGCATGCTACTGGGCGCCTTGGCTCGGGGCTGTCCCTGAAGTAATCGATTTTTATTTCGTTATGTCGTCGACTGCTGTTTGAATTGCTACTGCAGAAGAAATGTGATGTGCCAGAGACGTACGCCAGACACGACTGCCTTCCCTCTTGGTAGCGCCACGTGACCGGTCGGAGCCCGAGCTTTTTGCAACCGTACATTCTCGCGGTCACCGCTGCC
This sequence comes from Schistocerca gregaria, assembly GCF_023897955.1. Lineage (NCBI taxonomy): Eukaryota > Metazoa > Arthropoda > Insecta > Orthoptera > Acrididae > Schistocerca > Schistocerca gregaria. Next base: position 3,949,349 of record NW_026061836.1, on the reverse strand, counting down.
AGTATACAGTGCTACATTTCTGCCAAGTCTCCTGCGAAATCGCTGGAGGAACATCCAGCTTCTCGTGTCCCTATTACACGACCTCGTTCAAACTCGTTAAGATGATCGTAATGGCGTCTCTGTCTCCTCAAAGGCATTCTTGGCTAAGATCGAACCACCACGTCCAATCTAGAAGGTAACTAACGCTCACAACCGCCACGGCGTGTATTTACAGCAGACCTGATCTGCACCCTCACAGTGCCCCCCCCCCCCCCCCCTACTAACGCCATTCTTATGCGACTGGCGCGAAATTTAAATCGACACTATTTTTCAATTGTAGAAACACGCCTACCAACTTTCGTTTATCTCTCACAACTGCTTGTGGTGTTGCGATTTTTTCCGTCGTAGCACATCTGCAATGTAACGTCCACTGTTCAAAGTGCCGCCAATGCGGACAAGAGGTGACCGAGACCTGTAACCAATTGCTCCCCATACCATCACGCGGGGTGATACAGCAGTATGGCGATGACGAATACACGCTTTCGTGATGCTGTAAACAGAACCTGCATTCATCCGAAAAAATGACGTTTTGCCATTCGTGCAGCCAGGTTCGTCGTTGAGTACACCATCGCAGGCGCTCTTGTCTGTGATGCAGCGTCAAGAGTAACAGAGCTCATAGTCCATGCTGCTGCAAACGTCGTCAAACTGTTCGTGCAGATGGTTGTTGTCTTGGAAACGTCCCCACCTGTTGACTCAGGGATCGAGACGTGGCTGCACGGTCCGTTACAGCCATGCGGATGTCTGTCACCCAGACTGCTAGTGATACGAGGTCGCTGGGATCCTGCACGGCATTCCGTATTACGCTCCTGAACCCACCGATTCCATATTCTGCTAACAGTCATTGGATCTCGACCAAGCTGCAATGTCGCGCTCCGATAAACCGCAATCGCGATAGGCTAGAATCCGACATTTATCAAAGTCGGAAACGTGATGGCACGCATTTCTCCTCCTTACACGAGGCATGACAACAACGTTTCACCAGACAACGCCGGTCAACTGATGTTTGTGTATGAGAAATCGGTTGAAAACTTTCCTCATGCCAGCACGTTGTAGGTGTCGCCAATGTTGTGTGAATGCTCTGGAAAGCTAATTATTTGCATATCACAGCATCTTCTTCCTGTCGGTTATATTTCGCGCGTGTAGCAGGTCATCTTCGTAGTATAGCAATCTTAATGGCCATTAGTGTACATAGGAGTCACTTTTTTCCAGTCACTTGGGACTTTGCGTTATGCGAGAGATTCACGATAAATGCAATCTAAGTAAGGGGCCAATGCCGTAGAGTACTGTTTGTGAAACCGAATCGGTATTCGGTCAGGACCTGGCGACTTATTTGCTACCAAATGTTCCAGCTGCTTCTCTAGGCTAGGAATGTCCATTACCGTGGTGTCGACACGAGAGTGTAACGACTGCATGTTTCTAAGATTCTGCTGCGTGAAATATTCCTTAAACATGAAATTTAAAACTTGAGCATTCCTTTTGTTGTTTTCTACTAGCACACCAGGCTGAAGCTTCGCCCCCCACTCAGCGGTTTTACGCAGGACCAGAATAGTCTCGCGATCTCTTCAAGATAATTTGTTGAGGTATGACGGTGGCAGCTTTATGCTCGAGCATCGATCTTTCCACAGAATCACGAATCTCTACTAACCTTGAATTGTTGTTAGCGTGCTCCCTGTTGAACTGAGAGTGCAACAGTCTCTGCTTCCTCATCATTTTCTGCAATGTATCTTCTCCATCCTTCATTCGCTTACTAGGCACATACTTTTCCACGGCACGATTTAGAATCTGTTCAGACTTGGCTTATAATTACTCTACACCCATCATACTGGAACTAAATAATGTCCATTCACTGTTTGAGATTCTAACAACCGCTTTTCTGCTCAACTAATCTCCTAGCTTTCTTGATTGATTTAATAACTTAAGTAACCATCGTCGCTACGGCAACGTCATTATCACTAACGCCTGTCTCTGTAGGGACACCCTCGGTGAGTCCAGGCATCTTTGTAGCTACATGCTCTAAAATACTTACATCAAAAAAAGTTAAGCATCACTTCGGTTGGTTCCGGAAACTATTCCAATTTTTTGTACAGAGATCGATATAAACATCGTTTCCGCCCTTATTATTGCTCATAAAAATAGCACATGGCATGTTGTACCACCGTATAGCGAGACCTTCAGAGTCGGTTGCCCAGATTGGTGTACACACCGGAACCTGTAATACCCACTACCACGTCCTCTTGAATTAATGCACACCTGTATTCGTCGTGGAATACTATCCACAAGTTCATCAAGGCAGATTGTCCCATTCCTAACGGTGATTCGGCGTAGATCACTCAGTGTGGTTGGAGGGTCACGTCGGCCATAAACAGCCCTCTTCAGTCTGTCCCAGGTATGTTCGATAGGGTACATGTCTGGAGAAAAATGGTTCAAATGGCTCTGAGCACTATGCAAATTGACTTACGAGGTCATAAGTCTCCTAGAACTTAGAACTAATTAAACCTAACTAGCCTAAGGACATCACACACATCCATGCCCATGGCAGCATTCGAACCTGAGACCGTAGCTGTCGCCCGGCTCCAGACTGTAGCGCCTAGAACCGCTCTGCCGCTCCGGCCGGCACATGTCTGGAGAATATGCTGGCCACACTAGTCGGGCGATGTCGTTATCCTGAAGGAAGTCAGCCACAAGATGTGCACGATGGGGCCGCGAATTGTCGTCCATGAAGACGAATGCCTCGGCCATATACTGTATACTGCCGATCTCGTTGCACTAAAAACGAAATTAAAAAATCGGTCGGAGGATGGCATTCACGTATTGTACAGCCGTTGCGGCGCCTTCCATGACCACGAGAGAGTACATCGGCCCCACATAATGCCACCCCAAAACAGCAGGGAACCTCTATGTTGCTGCACAGTGTATTTAAAGCTTTCAGCCTGACCGGGTTGCCTCCAAGCACGTCTCCGACGATTGTCTGGTTGAAGGTATATATGAGACTCATCGGTGCAGAGAACGTGATGCCAATGCTGAGAGGTCCATCCGGCATGTTGTTGGGCCCATCGGTACCGCGCTGCACTGTGTCGTAGTTGCGAAGATGGACCTCGCCACGGACGTCGGGAGTGAAGACGTGCATCGTGCAGGTTACTGTGCACTGTTTGAGTCTTAACACGACGTCCTGTGGCTGCACGAAAGGCATTATTCAACATGTTGGCTTTGCTGTCGGGGTACCTCCGAGCCATAATCCGCAAGCAGCGGTCATCGATTGCCGTAGTCGCCCCCGGGCATCCTGAGCGAGACATGTCATCGACATCGCTTTCGTTTACTCCGACTCGCCTTGACAATTCACTTGTTGAGAGCCCTTCCTGGCACAAACGAACAATGCGGACCGCTGTATTGACGGTGTAGGCACGGTTGAACTACAGACAACACGAGCCGTGTACCTCCTTCGTGGTGGAATGACTGGAACGGATCGGCTGTCGGACCCCGTCTGTCTAATAGGCGCTGCTCATACACGGTTGCTCACATCTGTGGTCGGGCTTAGTGACATCTTTAAAAAGTCAAAGGGACTGTGTATCTGATACGATATCCACAGCCAACGTTTATCTTCCCGAGTTCTGGTAACCGGGGTCACGCAATTTTTTTTTTATGTGTGTATTTCCATTGTATGTGCTCTCTCGAACTAGGTGCTCAAGACAGTTTTCGAAAAAACATGTTCAACAGTACTCTGCAAGGCTACTTATGTGGAAACCTTGTAATGAATCCATCGGTGTCCTTGTCTATGCTCGGAACTAATACTGCACGATTTGGGTACTTCCGCACTACTGAGCGTAGACTTTCTTTGAATAACTCTGTCTCGACGGAATCGGGAGGCCGTTAATAACATCCAACAATTACCTTCTTTTCACCTAGACCTGTTGTGCGTTACCAGATAACTTCACAGCCACACTGAAATCCGACTTGAGTAGAAACAACATTTTTGTCGCCCTCGGTAAACGCTTCCCCATCAGTGGCGTTTTACATGTCTTTTCGTTACACGTTTCACGAATCGCTAAACATTTCAGAGCTTTATACAGCTCTCGGTCCCGAGAATAATTTGTGTGTGACGAATTTCAGAGAGGGCAGTAAAGGCGAAATATTAGGGATACGCGATGTCTGTTCTTTGTGACATGTTTGAATAAACGGACAGCACGCTTTCATATAACTGATTCGCCTCTACGAGCAATGAATCATGTAGCAGCGGACCCCGGGTTCGACTTCCAGGGTTGCATACATTTTTTCTCATTGCCGCTGATTCCGCGCAAGGTCTTAGTGCAGCTTACCTTAATAGTTCCTTCCGTTTCCTTTCTCCTCGCTACAGTCTACATAAAAAGGAAAAATAGCCGGCGGCGAAGATGAGCCGGAAGACACAGATGACCTCCTTATACAGGTTGCACGAGAAATATTAGGCATTGACATAGGTAAGGTAGACACTGGATGGTACGTGGATTATAAGGTGCTTCGAAATCTCATCCAATAATTGTCAAATTTGTCTCACACCGAAAAAGGACGCAGATCTTCAGCCACGAGAAAAAATAGTTAGCAAGGGCAGGGCTTACAATAAGACAAGATCTTACACTCCTGGAAATTGAAGTAAGAACACCGTGAATTCATTGTCCCAGGAAGGGGAAACTTTATTGACACATTTCTGGGGTCAGATACATCACATGATCACACTGACAGAACCACAGGCACATAGACACAGGCAACAGAGCATGCACAATGTCGGCACTAGTACAGTGTATATCCACCTTTCGCAGCAATGCAGGCTGCTATTCTCCCATGGAGACGATCGTAGAGATGCTGGATGTAGTCCTGTGGAACGGCTTGCCATGCCATTTCCACCTGGCGCCTCAGTTCGACCAGTGTTCGTGCTGGACGTGCAGACTGCGTGAGACGACGCTTAATCCAGTCTCAAACATGCTCAATGGGGGACAGATCCAGCTGGCCAGGGTAGTTGATTTACACCTTCTAGAGCACGTTGGGTGGCACGGGATACATGCGGACGTGCATTGTCCTGTTGGAACAGCAAGTTCCCTTGCCGGTCTAGGAATGGTAGAACGATGGGTTCGATGACGGTTTGGATGTACCATGCACTATTCAGTGTCCCCTCGACGATCACCAGAGGTGTAAGACGAGTGTAGGAGATCGCTCCCCACACCATGATGCCGGGTGTTGGCCCTGTGTGCCTCGGTCGTATGCAGACCTAATTGTGACGCTCACCTGCACGGCACCAAACACGCATACGACCATCATTGGCACCAAGGCAGAAGCGACTCTCATCGCTGAAGACGACACGTCTCCATTCGTCCCTCCATTCACGCCTGTCGCGACACCACTGGAGGCGGGCTGCACGATGTTGGGGCGTGAGCGGAAGACGGCCTAACGGTGTGCGGGACCGTAGCCCAGCTTCATGGAGACGGTTGCGAATGGTCCTCGCCGATACCCCAGGAGCAACAGTGTCCCTAATTTGCTGGGAAGTGGCGGTGCGGTCCCCTACGGCACTGCGTAGGATCCTACGGTCTTGGCGTGCATCTGTGCGTCGCTGCGGTCCGGTCCAAGGTCGACGGGCACGTGCACCTTCCGCCGACAACATCGATGTACTGTGGAGACCTCACGCCCCACGTGTTGAGCAATTCGGCGGTACGTCCACCCGGCCTCCCGCATGCCCACTATACGCCCTCGCTCAAAGTCCGTCAACTGCACATACGGTTCACGTCCACGCTGTCGCGGCATGCTACCAGTGTTAAAGACTGCGATGGAGCTCCGTATCCCACGGCAAACTGACTGACACTGAAGGCGGCGGTGCACAAATGCTGCGCAGCTAGCGCCATTCGATGGCCAACACCGCGGTTCCTGGTGTGTCCACTGTGCCGTGCGTGTCATCATTGCTTGTACAACCCTCTCGCTGTGTCCGGAGCAAGTATGGTGGGTCTGACACACCGGTGTCAATGTGTTTTTTTTTTCCATTTCCAGGAGTGTACAAAGGACCATCTAAGGATTTAAAACAACGCCACACCCCATTTCGGCCTTCAGAATGTATGTACTCTGGGCGGCAGCATAATTAAGACCGCCCCCCCCCCCCCCCCGAAAAGAATGCGTTTAGAAACGTGTCAGAACTGAACAGCATCAAGAGAAACTATGCGAGCCAAAGCGAAAACCTAGCACCTCTCACCTTAATTTAATACTAATCTTTTGCAACATCTCTCCTTCTCTGAATGCTATCTTGAAATTGCATCTACTCTCCAACTATCTCTGTTTCTGTGCCTTTACCTATTGTTCTTGTAACTGTAACTCCGTAATTATCTTCCTGCTAGTGTCTTCGACTGTTACCGTTAACTGTAGTATTACTTGATCTGAAACTATTTGCCTGAAATTCTTTACATTGTATGCTATAGCATACAACTGTAGCTATTGTTATTTTCCTGGTTACCTTACTCGCTCACCTACTCGGTTTAAACTGCCGAGAGAAATATCGCAATCACTATTATTGTAGTAATTCCTAACTTGTTGGCATTCTTCGTTAATTTTGTAGCGAACTGCTTTTCGTCCCCTGACACATCGTATCTATTCTCGACGGCACCCCTTCACAACGAATACTCTCCGCTCCTCTCTACTCCGTACTGTAACTGGGTTTTCTCTGTTTGTGATGGTCATCTGTCAGGATGAGCACTATTGCAAAGGGCATTTGATTCTAAAGCATTATGTTAGGGTGAAAAACACTAAATAAATTACTTTTTCTCTCTTAACAACATTTTTGCAGGGTGGGTTCATCCTTGGCTCAGGTATGAGGTAGAATGAAACAGCAGTTTTACATAAGATAACTTTTATTGAAAGTTTTGTACAAGGGTTTCTGGCTGGGATACTGGCAACTGTGTCGTTTGCGAAGCCTTCTGCTTGCGTGAGCGGCGGCGTCTGATTACGCACGGCGGTGTGTATCTCGTGTCGCCGTTTCGCCCAGTTGACTGGAGACGCGCATCGCGAGGTGGTCCGTTTAATTATTGAGGAAGAAGTCGTGAATCGGACGGTGACGACTCGGATGTGCGCTGTCTCCTTCCCGTCCTCACGAGTCACTCGGGTACATAAAAATCTGGCCTCAAATACCTTCTGTCTTCTGGCGGACTCGGTGCTTCTGTGTACGATGTAGTATCTTCCTGCATGACGGTCTTGAGCACCGACTGTACCGGAACTGAACTGAAAGCTACTCCTGTCGGGCCCACTGCGTCTCGCGTACTTATTCACTTCACTTCACTGGAGGTGAACAACATCGCTGTCGTTGCCTCTTCTGTCACGTCGAAAAGCTTCGCGAAGAATCTTCTTAACGTCGGTCATTGGCTCTCGGAATGTAGGCGAGAGCCTTTGATCACGTGTGACAATTGAGAAACACGTGAGCCGGACGGGCGATGCCCTGACGGCTGAATCGACAGCTTCTGCTTACGTGGGGGAGGACGATAGCTTCTCCTGAATGTGCTGACTTCGCGGTCATTGCCTCTTCTGCTCTGCCCGTTGTTTGCCAGAGTGTAACTCTTCTAAGCTAAACGAAGTTTCTCATTAATTTTAAATTTCTACTTCACTTCACTAATTTATTTCCCTATCTTAAGTACCACTCAACAGTATTTGCGCCGATCTCCGTGCACTGTTTTAGGAAAGTGTAATGCCGTCACTACACGGACGGTGTTGTGAACATCAGTCTTGAGCGTGCCAAGTTGAAAGTGCTGCCGAACGCTCTGACTTGTGCATACAGCATGTGCGTGTCAATGTGGTACACGCGACCGCAGCGGCAGCATCTGGGTCACACATCACCCGGTTGTCCGCCCCGGTAGCTGAGTGGTCAGCGTGACAGACGGGTTCGATTCCTGGCTGGGTTGGAGATTTTCTCTGCTCAGGGACTGGGTGTCGTGTTGTCCTAATCGTCATCATTTCATCTCCAACTACGCGCATGTCACCGAAGTGGCGTCAAGTCGAAAGACCTGCACCAGGCGAGCGGTCGGGAGGCCCTCGTCACACGTTTCTCTCTATCACCCACTTTACAAAATGCATGGGCGTAAAATTCTTAAGCTAGCGCTATTAAAACGCGCCTTTCCTCTCTTGTCCACGTGAGAGTCACGTTGTTCTGCGTGTAGTGTCCACGGACATGTTATAAGGCAGAAAGAGAAGCTCCGTAACAAATAGCGCGATTCAAAGTCTTACTTTATATTTGTTCCTATTCAGCAGCAGAATCTTCACAACATGTGAAATAAAAAAGAATTGTTTTACACTTTCTTGTTATATCTTACTGCATGTACTGCAATCTGTCTTGTAGATTAAACCATTCGAACAAACTCCATCCTCAGATGGAACGTACATATGTAACATCGAATATTAGAGAATATAATTTCTTTTCGGTGCAATAAAAGTATCAGATCCTAACAGAAAAAGCGAAGACTAGTAATAAAAATATTCGGATCCACTGAGGCGCAAACAAGAATCACATTACCAGCTACCTCATCATTTCGCTCTACCGACTGTGACTTTCGAATGGCCATACATTGAATCTGACCGACTGAAAGTTTTAATGGTAGATACGTTATTAACTGACACTGAAATATGACAGAATGTATCAACGACAATGCGTTTCTTATGGATCCTCACTGTGCCCGTTTACAGTCTGTCCCCACTCTGGCTACCCAGCCACGTCACGGGGCGCCTCCACAGGCTGTCTCACGACGCAGTACCGCCCTGCCGCGGCGCGCGCTTTAAATCGGCAGCGACGCCGTCTGCATACACGGCCCGGCAGCGTTAATTTTTAGACAAGTGTTTTAGTACCGTAAAGAATACAAAAGACGATAGCTTCTTCCGAAACATAACGCTATAGAGTAAATAATATTAACATATGAACGTAAGTCGGGATTTTACTACAAACATGGAACCGAATGCCTATTCATGTGAATGTACGTTCCTCTACTGCTACCCCATAAAGCGCAATGAAACTGTAGAATTTAAGAATTATTCTCACTTTGTGTTTCTACTAAAGGATAGAAGTTTCCTTTGAAGGATTGCGTTGAAACTTAACAGGTCTTGCAACACGATGAATGTTTAAAAAGTAACAAGAAATTTACAATTTCTTGTGTTGTACTAGTCCGATTTGCACTACATTTTTTGTCACTGCCTTCGTAAACGTACGTGAAAAGTATGTGGACAATGTTATATCCATTGGCTATTTGCTCTATTGTCAGCTGTCAAAAAGGATACATGTGTTTTGGTAGCATAAACGATTATTTGTTTTGTGTAAAAACAGTTTAGAGAATCTTTCTTACATAAAGAGTATGGAATTTTAGAAAAGTTAAATATTCCTTTTGGCGAGCCTGTTACGAGTAAAACTGGAGTTTTTTGTTTCACGACAATTTGTAGTTTCCGTAATGTCGGCACTATTTTTAGATTGATGTAAAAGCCCTCCATCGTTTGTGGAAGGATCGATTTTATGAAATTGTCTACGACGACGGGTTTCCTCCCAAAATTACTAGTTTTCCTTCGTGGCGATCCCTGTAAACCACGCGTTCCTTCCTTAGGCGTGACAGACGTTTGCATAAATTGGAGCCCTTTGCTTGGAACGGGTAACAGTTCTTTTCGTGTCACCTCCTTAACACACGCTGTAACGTAACAGACGATCGAACGCTCGTTACATCTACATCTACATCCATTATCTGCAAGCTACCTGACGGTGTGTGGCGGAGGGTACCTTGAGAATCTCTATCAGTTGTCCCTTCTATTCCAGTCTCGTATTGTTCGTGGAAAGAAGGATTGTCGGTATGCCTCTGTGTGACCTCTAATCTCTCTGATTTTATCCTCATGTCTCTTCGCGAGACATACGTAGGAGGGAGCAATATACTGCTTGACTCCTCGGTGAAGGTATGTTCTCGAAACTTCAACAGAAGCCCATACAGAGCTACTGAGCGTCTCTCCTGCAGAGTCTTCGAGTTTATCTGTCATCTCCGTAACGCTTTTGCGATTACTAAATCGTCCTGTAACGAAGCGCGCGGCTCTCCGTTGGATCATCTCTATCTCTTATATCAACCCTATCTGGTGCGGATCCCACACTGCTGAGCAGTATTGAAGCAGTGGGCGAACAAGGGTACTGTAACCTACTTCCTTTGTTGTCGGATTGCATTTCCTTAGGATTCTTACAATGAATCTCAGTCTGGCATCTGCTTTACCGACGATCAACTTCATATGATCATTCCATTTTAAATCACTCCTAATGCGTTCTCCCAGTTGCTGACCTGCTATATTGTAGCTAAATGATAAGGGATTTATCTTTCTATGTATTCGCAGCACATTACACTTGTCCACATTGAGATTCAATTGCCATTCCCTGCACCATGCGTCAATTCGTTGCAGATCCTCCTGCATTTCGGTACAATTTTCCATTGTTAAAACCTCTGGATATACTACAGCGTCATCCGCAAAAAGCCTCAGTGATCTTCCGATGATATCCACAAGGTCATTTATGTATATTGTCAATAGCAACGGTCCTATTACACTCCCCTGCGGCACACCTGAAATCACTCTTACTTCGGAAGACTTCTCTCCATTGAGAATGACATGCTGCGTTCTGTCATGTAGGAACTCTTCAATCCAATCACACAATTGGTCTGATAGTCCGTATGCTCTTACTTTGTTCATTAAACGATTGTGGGGAACTGTATCGAAAGCCTTGCGGAAGTCAAGAAACACGGCATCTACCTGTGAACCCGTGTCTATGCCCTTCTGAGTCTCATGGACGAATAGCGAGAGCTGGGTATCACACGACCGTCTTTTCCGAAACCCTTGCTGATTCCTACAGAGTAGATTTCTAGTCTCCAGAAAAGTCATTATACTCGAACATAATACGTGTTCCAAAATTCTACAACTGATTGACGTTAGAGATATAGGTCTATAGTTCTGCACATTTGTTTGAAGTCCCTTCTTGAAAACGTGGATGACCTGTGCCCTTTTCCAATCGTTCGGAACGCTACACCGCTTCAAGAAGGGGGCAAGTTCCTTCGCGTATTCTGTGTAAAATCGAACTGGTATCCCATAAGGTCCAGCGGCCTTTCCTCTTTTGAGCGATTTTAATTGTTTCTCTATCCCTCTGCCGTCTCTTGCGACATCTACTATTTTGTCATATGTGCGACAGTGTAGAGAAGGAACTACAGTGCAGTCTTCCTCTGTGAATTAGCCATTTAGTAGTTCGGCCTTCAGTCTGTTTCAGTACCATTTTGGTCACAGAGTGTCTGAACATTTTGTTTTGATCCACCTACCGCTTTGACATAAGACCAAAATTTCTTACGGTTTTCTGCCAATCAGTACATAGAGCTTTACTTTTGAATTCATTGAATGCCTCTCGCATAGCCCTCCTCACATTACATTTCGCTTCGCGTAATTTTTGTTTGTCTGCAAGGCTTTGGCTATGTTCATGTTTGCTGTGAAGTTCCCTTTGCTTCCGCAGCAGTTTTCAAACTCGGTTGTTGTACCACGGTGGCTCTTTTCCATTTCTTACGATCTTGCTTGGCACATACTCATCTAACGCATATTGTACGATGGTTTTGAACTTTGTCCACTGATCCTCAACACTATCTGTACTTGAGACAAAACTTTTGTGTTGAGCCGTCAGGTACTCTGTAATCTGCTTTTTGTCACTTTTGCTAAACAGAAAAATCTTCCTACCTTCTTTAATATTTCTACTTATGGCTGAAATCAGTGATGCAGTAACCGCTTTATGATCGCTGATTCCGTGTTCTGCGTTAACTGTTTCGGGTCTGTTTGTCGCCAGAAGGTCCAATATGTTATCGCCACGAGTCGGTTCTCTGTTTAACTGCTCAAGGTAGTTTTTCAGATAAAGCACTTTAAAAAAATTTCACTGGATTCTTTGTCCCTGCCACCCGTTATAAACGTTTGAGTCTCCCAGTCTAACGGGTGATCAAAAAGTCAGTATAAATTGGAAAAAGTGATAAACCATGGAATAATGTAGATAGAGAGGTAAAAATTGAGACACATGCTTGGAATGACATGGGGATTTATTAGAAAAAACAAATTCACAAAATGTCTGACAGATCTCTTATGCGCGTCGTTTGGTGATGATCGTGTGCTGAGCCGCCACTTTCGTCACGCTTGGCCTCCTAGGTCCCCAGACCTCAGTCCGTGCTATTATTGGCTTTGGGGTTACCTGAAGTCGCAAGTGTATCGTGATCGAGCGACATCTCTATGGATGCTGAAAGACAACATCCAACGCCAATGCCTCACCACATACTCCGGACATGCTTTACAGTTCTTTTCACAACATTATTCCTCGATTACAATTACTGTTGAGGAATGATGGTGGACATATTGAGCATTTCCTGTAACGAACATCATTTTAGCTTTGTCATGCTATTCTGATCTGATAAAGCGCCACCTGTCGGACATTTTTTGAGCTTTTGTATTTTTTTTTTTAATTCTAATCAAATCCCATGTCATTCCAAGCATGTGTGTCAATTTGTACCTACCTATCTACATTATTCCGTGATTTATTCAGTTTTCAAATTTATACTGACTTCTTGGTCACCTGGTGTATCTGGCAAATTAAAATCTCCACCCAAAACTAGAACATGGTGGGGAAATGTACTCCGCAAATAGCTCCTCTTCGTCTTCTGCAATTTTCTTGCAATGCGACGCTGTTATCCAGCACTTCCAGATATCGAAGTATGTCAGTGACTGATGCTGGCAACAAGGATCTCACGAACAGAAACGACGTATTGTACACCACTGCACGCCGATCTACGCCGCTAGACAAGTAACAGGCAACTGATTTTGGGTGCCCCTGTAGGCCAGTGGCAGGGTTCTCCCGGAAAAGGCCGCTTCCCCCACCAAAAGCGCTGCTCGCTCTTGAGTTTACAGACAGACTATACCTTGAAACCAACACCAACTGAAAGCCAGTATGGTGTATGGCGAGTCTGTACTGAAGAAAGATGGCGTGCATATGGCGTACAAGGCGTTCTTCCATCTCTTTGGTCAATGTTCGAACACACTTTCAGAATATCTGTCTTGCTTGATATTGCGCTGCACGTTTGGAAAGACTCCCCAGCGTGCGTTTTCCATGCTATGACGATATAAACTCGGCCTTCTCAAAGCTCTACGTTCGAATGAACAGTCCGGGTGCCGATGGCATAACCGACACGTGCCCTTAGCGCCAGGATGTCACCCAGAACAAGTCCGGCCCAAAGGGCCTCCCCTAAACAGCCGCCAGTTCCGCAAACTGGAAGCTGTATCAAAGTTGTTACCGTATCGTCACAGTCCAACACATGTTAGACTGTGTTGAAATTCAAGTTTTTCTGGATATTAATATAATATGAATGTGCTTGAAGGTCTCTCGGGCATGCAGCTGTAGGCAGTATCTATCTTACCCCTGGTGAGACAAGACTCTACATCCTTACATTTGTCCTCTATCCATCCCTGCTTAGCCATTTTGTACTTCCTGTCGATTTCATTTTTGAGACGTTTGTATTCCTTTTTGCCTGCTTCACTTACTGTATTTTCATATTTTCTCCTTTCTTCAGTTAGATTCAATATCTCTTCTGTTACCCAAGGATTTCTACTAGCCCTCGTCTTTTTACCTACTTGATCCTCTGCTGCCTTCACTATTTCATCTCTGAAAGCTACCCATTCTTCTTCTACTGTATTTCTTTCCCCCATTACTGTCAATTGTTCCTTTATGCTCTCACTGAAACTCTGTACAACCTCTTGTTCTTTCTCTTTATCCAGGTCCCATCTCCTTAAATTCCCACCTGTTTGCAATTTTAATCTACTGGTCATAACCAATAGATTGTGGTCAGAGTCCACATTTGCCCCTGGAAATGTCTTACAATTTAAAACCTGGTTCCTTAATCTCTGCCTTACCATTGTATAATCTATCTGATACCTTTTAGTATCTCCAGGGTTCTTCCATGTATACAACCTCCTTTCATGATTCTGAAACCAAGTGTTAGCTACGATTAAGTTGAGCTGTGTGCAAAATTCTACCAGGCAGCTTCCTCTTTCATTTCTTAACCCCAATCCATATTCACCTACTACGTTTCCTTCTCTTCGTTTTCCCACTATCGTGTTCCAGTCACGGCGTAGCGTGCCATCATCATCAGATTACTCCTGTTGACTGACGTCCTATGCCGGCGGGCGGTGTGGTATTAGATTAGATTAATACTTGCTCCATAGATCATGAATACGACACTTCGTAATGATGTGGAATGTGTCAGGTTAATAAAAGATGTCTGTACAAGAAATTACATTACACAAAATATTGCATGACACTAATGATTAAGTTTTTTTTTTTTTTTACTTACTTTATATCTAAAAATTCAGCCAATGAGTAGAAGGAGTTGTCATCTAGAAATTCTTTTAATTTATTTTTAAATGTTAGTTGGCTATCTGTCAGGCTTTTGATGCTGTTTGGTAGGTGCCCAAAGACTTTTGTGGCAGCATAATTTACCCCTTTCTGTGCCAAAGTCAGATTTAACCCTGCATAGTGAAGATCATCCTTTCTCCTGGTGTTATAGGTATGCACACTGCTATTACTTTTGAATTGGGTTGGATTATTATCAACAAATTTCATAAGGGAATATATATACTGTGAGGATCCCTAGATCCTTAAATAGATGTCTGCAGGATGACCGTGGGTGGGCTCCAGCAATTATTCTGATTACACGTTTTTGTGCAATGAATACTTTTCTACTCAACGATGAATTACCCCAGAATATGATGCCATACGAAAGCAGTGAATGAAAGTTGGCATAGTAAGCTAATTTACTGAGATTCTTATCACCAAAATTTGCAATAACCCTAATAGCATACGTAGCTGAACTCAGACGTTTCAGCAGACCATCAATGTGTTGCTTCCAGTTTAACCTCTCATCAATGGACACACCTAAAAATTTTGAAAATTCTGCCTTAGCTACAGACTTCTGTTCAAATTCTATATTTATTACTGGAGTTGTGCCATTTACTGTACGGAACTGTATATACTGTGTTTTATCAAAATTTAAAGAGAGTCCGTTTGCTGAGAACCACTTAATAATTTTGTGAAAAACATCATTTACAATTACATCACTTAGTTCTTGGTTTTTGGATGTTATTACTATACTTGTATCATCAGCAAAAAGAACTAACTTTGCATCTTCATCAATGTGGAATGGTAAGTCATTAATGTATATCAAGAACAGTAAAGGACCTAAGACCGAACCCTGTGGGACCCCGTGCTTGATAGCACCCCAGTTTGAGGAATCAGCTGTTTTAACATTACACGAACCACTTATTTCAACTTTCTGCATTCTTCCAGTTAAGTATGAATTAAACCATTTGTGCACTGCCCCACTCAAACCATAATGATTTAGCTTATCTAAAAGAATTCCATGATTTACACAATCAAAGGCCTTTGAGAGATCACAAAAAATACCAATGGGTGATGTCCGGTTATTCAGAGCATTTAATATTTGATCAGTGAAAGCATATATAGCATTTTCTGTTGAAAAGCCTTTCTGAAAACCAAACTGACATTTTGTTAGTACTTTATTTTTACAAATATGGGAGGCTACTCTTGAATACATTACTTTCTCAAAAATTTTTGATAGAGCTGTCAGAAGAGAGATTGGGCGGTAGTTGTTGACATCCGACATATCCCCCTTTTTATGCAATGGTTTTACAATGGCATATTTCAGTCTGTCAGGGAAAACACCCTGCTCCAAAGAGCTATTACATACGTGGCTGAGAATTCTACTTATCTGTGGGGAACAAGCTTTAAGTACTTTGCTGGAAATGCCATCAATTCCGTAAGAGCTTTTACTTTTCAGTGAGTTTATTATTTTACTAATTTCAGAGGGAGAGGTTGGTGGAATTACAGCTGTTTCAAACTGTGCAGGTATGGCCTCTTCTATTAATAGCCTTGCCTCTTCTAGTGAAGATCTAGATCCTATTTTCTCCACAACATTTAAAAAATGATTATTCAAAATATTTTCAATTTCTGATTGTTTGTTAGTGCACTTGTCATTCAATTTTATTGCACTAAAGTCTTCCTGTGCTCTTGGTTGCCCTGTTTCCCTTTCAATAATATTCCAAATTGCTTTAATTTTATTATCAGAGTTACTGATCTCAGACATGATACACATGCTTCTGGACTTTTTAATAACTTTTCTTAGTACCGCACAATAGTTTTTATAATATTGAACAATTTCGGGGTCAGTACTCCATCTTGCTGTTAGATACAGTTCTCTTTTGTGGTTGCAAGATATTCTTATTCCTTTAGTTAGCCATGGTTTTTTATATGTTTTCTTGGAATTATGTTTAACTATTTTCTTGGGAAAACAATTTTCAAATACCCTTAAAAATGTATTGTGAAATAAGTTATATTTCAAGTTTGCATCGGGTTCCTTATACACTTCATCCCAGTCTAGCTGCTGTAGGCTTTCCCTAAAGTTTGCAATATTTATATTGTTAATTGAACGCACTGCTTTGAAAGTCTGATTTATTATACTGCATGGAGCTATGTCATGTACTGTAACAAGCTGTGCACTATGATCTGAAAGACCATTCTCAACAGGATAAGCATTTATGTCCTTAAAGTTATCTATCAATGTACTGCTGTTCTTTGTTATCCGAGTAGGAAAATCAATGACGGAGCTCAAATTGAAAGAACTGAGTAATACTAAAAGGTCATTCTTCCTATTACACTCTTTCAGGGAATCAACATTGAAATCCCCACAAATGATAATTTGCTTCCCCCTGTCTGACAGATAGCACAACAAAGCATCCAAGTTTTCCAGAAATAGCTGGAAATTCCCTGAGGGGGACCTATACACTGTTACAATTATGAAAGTGCCATCCTTTAGTTTAAGTTCAGTGGCACATGCTTCCATATGTTGCTCTACACAAAATTTTTTTAGTTTCTAAATTTTTTGCTCTGTGGAAGCTTTTGACATATATGGCAACTCCTCCTCTCATCATATTATCTCTACTTACATGTGCAGCTAATTTGTACCCATTGATGCTAACCTTTTGCATATCAGTGACAATGTGATATATACCTGTCGCCTCTCCCCTCCAACGACTCCGCGTATGGACCGAGGGATGTGCAGGCCGCGGTGGTCTTTCAAATTTCAACGCTTTTTTCATCAAAAGTGCAACAATGCTATTTGCTATTAAAGGTTTGAAAGCTACTGGAGTATGGCCCACGGACCAGTCCGTATTCACCGATGCAGATTTCCTCCCGGAAGACAAAACTGACATCGGACTTGAGAGGCCGTCAGATAAAGAGGTTATTGTATCTGGAGCTGAACAGGTAAAAAAGATGACGCCAACAGGTTGGGTGATCAAGCTGGCAGGTTTCAGCGAATTGTAACTATGAACTGCCGCCCAAGAATGACGAAGTTATTGAGGCTAATTGTTCTAGTCCTGCAACTGTTAGATCGTACATTTATGGGTGCACTTAAGACTCACTACAGCGAGAATATTTGGCAGTGGATGCTCCATGAAAGCAAACTTGTTGGATCCTATGATATAGTGTGTTTCTTTGGCAAGGGAAGGAAATACAGTAGAAGGATGAAGTAGTGAAGGCAGCAGAGTATCAAATAGGTAAAAAGACGAGAGCTATTAGAAATCCTTGGATAACAGAAGAGATATTGAATTTAATTGATGAAGGGAGAAAATATAAAAATACAATAAATGAAGCAGCCAACAAGGTACACAGACGTCTCAAAAATGAGATCGACAGGAAGCGCAAAATGGCTAAGCAGACATGGATGGCTAGAGGACAAATGTAAGGATGTAGAAGCTTATCTCACTAGGGGGTCTTTGGCAAAGTTCTTTTCCTCTCTTTTCTTTAATAATGACTTCTAACTCTTTTTTGTACAGCAAATCAGTTGAAACAATGGTCTTTCCCCTCATCCATTCTCGGGAATACGAACATCAGGGCAACATAAGAACCTCCTGCACTCAGCAAACAGACGACCATTACTAGAGACCCACACTCAGCAGCAGTCAGAGAACAAATTTGGCGTTTACCTCTGCTTGCAGTATCAGTCTGAACTACACTAAGGCCTGTTTTCTAAACGTTCCATACACGATCTTCTGGATACTTATGTTTCCAGAATTC
Organism: Schistocerca gregaria; assembly: GCF_023897955.1. Taxonomy (NCBI): domain Eukaryota; kingdom Metazoa; phylum Arthropoda; class Insecta; order Orthoptera; family Acrididae; genus Schistocerca; species Schistocerca gregaria. The sequence continues at coordinate 3,931,147 of NW_026061836.1, read as the reverse complement.
AGCTTATAGCAAGTCGTAGAATGAGTTAACTCTCTCATGCGAAAAGCGTTTTGCTCGAGCATATGATGTTCCAGTTGGCTTTCTAATTGAAAGCTTATCTTGATGACATCGAAGAAAATGGTCAAGACAAGGCCTTCCAGCAATTTAATTTCTGAAGTTTGTTGCAATTCCATTCCCAACTGCAAGTTGGTAGGCCATTTTTCTAACATCCATACTAGTAAAAGCATAGAATTTGGCCTCCATATAGTGTATGTAAACCACTAGTTCTCTTTCCAGGGCAGCTGGTTTTCTTCCAAACTTTTTAGTTTCAACATCTGTCAGGTATTAGCCTCATACACATACTGGCACAGAGTTGTTTTTGGGACAGCGCAATGTTTGCTTTTTTAACTCCCATGATTTTTACTACAACAGCAGACACTGCCTCTCGCATTTTGTTTTTATCCCACACCTGCCTTTTACGGGTTCATTTAGGTGCCAGATTAGTCCTAGGCATCTGAAAACAGAAATAAAAACATTTTACGGTCTGCTTATAATATGGACCCTGGGGTCCACATTACAGTCACATACACCTTGTAAACTAGTGTAGACAGCTTAAAAATGCAATAATACCATACTTTTAATCTATTTGAAACTGTTGCCAATACTTAGTAGGTTGCATCTAAGTATTAACCAATAATGGTATGTTAATACACTACTAGAGTTCAGCTAAATATTATTAAGATATTAATGGGGGGGGGGGGGGGGGGGGTGCATATTACCACCACTTACTCTACATGGTAATGTAAAGCAGGTGAAACATTTGGATAAAGGTGTACTTGCATTCACGTTGCTTGTAACAGCAAATCTGTTTGACAGGCTCATTGTCATTGTGAAAGAAAAACTAACAAGCAAAATGAAAACATCCACCATAAGCACGAATCCAGTATTTTGATGAATAAGGACTCAACTAGAAAGGTAGGCAGAGGTTGGAAAGTACCAGCCACAAAATCACTTGAAGTTTACCTTGTGGAAGAAAATATTATCCACTGTAACTCCAAATTAGTGTGCACTGACTGTAAAGTAAGAATTCATAGATATTACTATGCATGTATTGATTACAGCATTAAGTTAAATACGTGCAAGCATATACATAATGTTTATGAAGTAGAGAGTATAGAAGAAAAACCGTTTGAAATTTCTGAATTACCAGATGTACTACTTATGAATGTTGGAGAGGAAAATTCTGAAGCCAGTTTGTTCCTGTGACACAGAGGTACTGGCAGAAATTGTTTCTGGTATTTCAGTTACTGAAGTTTAGCTGGCCAACAAAATGGTAACTTCACTGAAGGCTAGTGTAGGTGCTGTTCATGCCAGTAGTGGCGTCTCTTTCAATAGCCCACAAAGGAGCCACAAGAGAAAACTTGCAGTACAGAGGAGACTGTTTTGAGCAAAGAAAACAAATTCCTCAAGCTGCATACTCATGGCAGTTCCTGATACAGAAGAAACTGTGAACACTTCTGGATGAAGGTTTACACCACATTAGCTAGTGTGTTGATCTCACATTCAGGAACATGATGGCTTTATTCCGTGTCCTGCCATCCAGTTTTAGGTTTTCCATTATTTCCCTAGATCAATCAAGGCAAATTCTGGGATGGTTCCTTTGAAAGGCCAAGGCCAATTTTCTCCCCCATCCTTGAAACAGTCAGAGCTTATGCTCTGTCTCTGACGGCCTCACTGTTGACAGAATGTCAGATGTCGATATTCCTTCCTTCTTCACTGGCCTCTGGTGCGGCAGTTCTGCTGACACATGGGACCACCAGAAACTGCTGCGGCTTGTGCCAGCAGCCTAGAATGCTGGCATCACTGGGTCAGCCCCCTCCCAAGCCGTGCTGGGCAGTGATGACTGTGACTGAGGCTCAGCGCACTGCTGGTGATGGCCACACATTTGACAACTGTCCCAACGTGACAACAGAGTGAGTTGCAATCGTCAACTTGTAATATATATTTATTTTTGATCTAGCTAGATGGGTAACACTAGTGCAACTGTTAAACAGATTAAATATTTTCATATTCTAGCAAAGAATACACTAACATCTGATTGTTCACAATCAATTTTCCTGATAATGTAACTCATTTACCAAAAAATAAATTTGGTGAATAAATAATAATTTCAATATCAGTACAAACACATGCAGTTGGAATTAGGAATGAGTAATTATGAATTAGCAATATAACCCAACTGAAAGCCTTTCACGTTCCAATTTGCAGTATAATTTTACTTTTTAAAAAAATCCCCCTTTTTGAAAAGTTATCTGTAACCAAATAACTCATATTCCAGAATTTTCTGTTTTTAGCGGGCCATTATTTCCTAAATTGAAGCATATAATTTTGTAGTTCTAGTTCACCAGGTCACCAAAGTGGCTGTTTTTATTTGGAAACAAGTAATAATTTCAAACTTGTCATTAATGCTAGTAACACCCTGACACAGATGCTAAGAGAGCAGATACCAAGTCTCACTGCTTGCCTGCTGGCTGCAGATGTTGATTGATTGTCTGAATGAGGAGAGGAACGAAACAGTGACATCATTTGTCCCAAGATCCAAAGTGGCAGAGACTGTGGGAGCAGCAAACCAACAGCACAATCTATTTGATGGCGAAGCAAAACAGGCAAATGAAGATGGAACACTGGGGTGGCAGGAAGAGTAAAGAACTGGAGGGAGGAAGGGGGAGATCATAAGACACCCCAATGGTGCTATGTGTGACATGGTGCTGGAATCACTGCTAATCCACCCCAGTTCGCACTTCATACCATGATTGCGACACAGTGGGGGATGACACAAGAAGAGGGGGTGGTGATGAAACAGCACAAAATGGAGAGGAAAACCTGACCAGCATGAAAGCAATGATGCAGGCCTTCCAAACTGACGGCCTCCAATTGTGGAAGACAATTCAGGTACTTAAATCCATGGAACAAACCACTTTTATGATGAAAACCAAGGACAGATGTAACTATGTAAGGTTGTATGCTACCATCTGTGATAATGGAGAATGGAAGAGTGTGTTTAGTGCAAAAGGCCAAATGGTAGGGGAGTCTCATAAAATGTGGGGGTTACAGATCATTATGGAGTAAGAGGCTTAGATTCAACCTTGTATGACCAATATGAAGTTCGCAGAGGATGGTAGATCCCCAGTGGGCCATGTGGCAAGAGTACCCTTATCGCAATAAGTTTATTAGGCAGGGGGTTGGCTCAAGGCTGAGCGAAAAGGAATTGGACATGAGGCTGCAAACCCAGCACCAGAGAGGTCACACAAAAGGGGCACACCCTCCAGCCACAGGATCAGCAGTTCATTACCTGGGATACCCACATGAGTGGGAACCCAAAGAAAGTCAACTGAACAACCAGCATGGTCAAGATTGGTAAGGTGGTCTTAGATGTCATAGACCAAGAAGAGGGAGGGAAAACCACTGTCTGATAGCCTCAAGGGCAGTTATCGAGTCTGCACATAACGTGGGTGGGAGAGGACTGTTAAACATACTAAAGAACCTGGTAAATGGCCATTAGCTATGCAGTACACATGCTACATGGGGCAGGTAAGAGATGGTGTTACTTGCCAGCAGAAGGCACATTCCTTGAAATTAGCAGATTTAGAGCCTGGAGCCATTCCATTAAAACACAACAGCAGCCTGAAACTCCCATAAGAGCTGGCAGAACAAACAATGAAACACAGACCCCTCTGAATCTGGGATCAAGGAACTAACCAAGGAGGAGGAGGTTTTTGGAGGGAATGGGGAACAGGACAAAGAGGGAAGATAAAAATCATGGCAAAGGACTGCAAGCTGGAGCCCAACTGTTAAACTCACCTGAAGAGTGAGCAATTTCCTGCTGCTAAAGTATAAAATATAAGGGATGTGTGGGGAAAGAGAAGATGGTGATGGCATAGGAAACAAGAAGCTTAGACTGTTGAACCAGAAGGGCAGTGAGTGGGGGACAATCCCAGCTTCAACCAGGAAACAATACGGTTAGTGCAAAAGGTACTGATGATCAGACAGATACCACAATGGTGGACCTGCTCCAAGAGGATCAGTATGGAAGGAGCAACTGAGCCCTAAATTTGGCTACCATGCCACCCCCCCCCCCCCCTACACACACACACACACACAAAAGTAAATGTCATAAGACGACCCAAGAAATGGAAGTGGTGGACCACAATCAGAAATTGGGTATCGAGATAGAGCTCCAGTAGGTATCGTACACAATATGGTGACAGAAATGCACCACCCACAATTTAAGAGGAGAAAACTGAAAACTGTGTGAGAAGGTCCATGCAGAAGCATACCACATGGCACCCTGGAACTATCACTTCACAAAAGCCACCAAGTGTTAAATAACTCAGACACAGAAGTCATCCACATGCAGAGCAGGGGTGACCAACAACAGTTTGACGGAGGTCACAAGTCCTTTAATAGTGATGAGGAAAAGGAGACTTAACACTGAACCCTATGGAATGCCATCCTTCTCAGCAATGGAGTGTCCTCAACCCAGGACTTATGTCCCTTCTTCTCTTTCATAAGTAGAGGGGGACACACGCTAGATGCCAGAGAGGTAAGGGAGGAGAGAGGCTTCTGCTAGTTCTATAAAGAGAGACCAGGCAACCTTGGGGATGCTAGAGCTGACGGTTCCATGGCCAATGTGTACCAGCAGACTCTTGGACTGAGAGGAGGCCCTAATGGCAGCAGACACCAGAGAAGAGGCACTTCTCTGGTGGATGAAAGGAGCAACAGTTGGAGGGGAGGAAGATGTAAGTTGAGGGGAGAGGGAGAGAAGAGTGAGGCATCACTGGGATAAGGTGGGGGAAAGGATGTAACAGAGTCAATAGTAGATTTTTGTAGACACAAGGCGAAGCTGATCGTAAACCCCAATATATTCTCTCCTTCTTACAAACCAGCGAGAGTTGTGACAATGAATACATGTGGTCAGTAGAACAAAGGCACACCTGGGCATCCTCATTCATTGCATACAGGATTAATTCATGTGTACAAATCATAAACACCAAAAACATTTTAGCAGTGGCAGGACATACATCACAGTGCACAATGATAAGCCATAACCTTGACCTTGTCTTGGGGGTATCCACTTCAAAGACCAGAATAAAGTGGTCATTATCAGTGTGGTTGTCCTTAGTGCCTTTCTGAATATGATGAACAAAATGAATGCCTTGCCACTCCAGACTGGCCCACGCTTCACCAGTTTGGAAGATGAGGTCTCTATGAAAAAGACACCCTGAAGCATATTCAAAGGCTAGTGAGGAGTAATGGTTTGCCAAACTTGTCTTTGATAGTTTCTACCAAAATAATGGGTTCATGGTGGGAAGGTGTCCTTGTCAGTCTTGATGCAGACCAGGTAATGGGGAAAAGATTTGACCCCAAGCAAGCGAGTCTGACCCTCCTCCCATGAGGGGATAGTTGTAAGTTGAAAAGGGGTACCATGAAAAGTCGTTCCTGACTAAAGGTCCGCCAAAGATGGCCGGTTTTTTATGTCTGATACAAAGTGTAGACCCTAATAGCACCAAAACCAATCAGGGGCTCTCCCCTTGTGCACTACTCAGCCACACCAAGGGCCAATGCCATAGGGGCTGTTGCTGGGAGTTCCAATGCTTCAGAATGACAAGCCACTACTCCTAGGCATACACAGGGAGGTAGCAGCTCATGTATCAGAACTGTCATCCCTGTTTTCAGAGGACTCCATCAAAAGAGTACATAACACCCCAAGCACACGAAATGACTACTGTGCTAGCTGTACAGCACAAAAAGGGCAATGGCTTCCGGTAAAAAATGGAAGAGGTGGTAAGCCCACATGCCAAAGACTTCATGTATGGTGTTGTTCCACAGCTGGCTCACACCATGGAGACAAAATTTAGAGTAGTTCAATCCCCAAAGAGGGACCAAAATTTCCAAAAAGGGAATTGTAAAGCAAGAGGAATAATACTGTAAGGGATATCAACAAAAAAAAGATAGCCAGGCCAATGTAAGCAAGGGAAAGGATTGAGGACAGGGATGGATGAGCACGGGAAAGTTAATGCGATTTTGAAAAGTAGAAAGGATCCAATTGCTAGCAGCCTCATGTGCACAAAATAATTGTGACCCCCTTCCACTGGGGAATGGGGATGGAGCAGATATAGAAAAATGATTCTGTGATGTTAAAGATAAACGAATCTTCATATGTGAGTATTACTGGATTTGCTCCAAGTATCCACTGGCCAACATGCAAACATGTAGTACTGAGGTCAGACTGGCCATCGTGACAGCTCTATTTCTCATGCAGTGAAGTAGACAACACTACCCAGTGCTGTTGGCACTGTTGCAGTCACATGTTGTATTGCCATGCTAGGTGACACGACAACTCACCATAGTGCACACAACTACACACTGCTTACTCTAGAGCCCTGCAAATTAATATTAAACCGACTGAGCATATACAAATTAAGAGATAACTCACAATTCAATAATGTGCATATCAGAGAATCAGTTTCATACGTAGCGTGAAATGAAATGACAGTATGGCATTTCTGGCCGGGAGATCGTATGCAGGAGAAATCGGCTGCCTACTGCAAGTCTACATCAGTTGATACTGCTTATTTTTGCATCTAAAGAAATGGTAAAATGGTGATAAGCACAACACAACACCCAACCTCTGAGAGGATAAATTCTCAAATTGGCCAGGAATTGCACCTGGAGCCCCTGCACAGCTGTTGGTCTCTCTATCCGACAGCCACAGTGATGGACAGAGCTGGCGTCCAACACACTCATTTACTGACAGTCCTGTAAGGCATTGTGTATCGGAAGAGGAAAGCAACATTGGGCATATGAATATAGGGATGACTCACAAGGCATTTCAGTATTGTGCTTACACACAATCAGTTGCATATATGGTGTGCTGTTTGGATGCTCTTGCTGCCATGGTATGCCAAAAGCTTATCCCTCACACCCAATGACAGGTCCTGTAAGCAAATAAGTAAACACTAAATCAGAATGCAGGCATTGTGTATTGAAACAGGAAAGTAACATTGAGCATATTTGAATTGATAGACGTCTCACAAGGCATTTCAGTATAGTGCATATTACATAATTAATCTCATACCTGGTGTGCTGTGTGGAATCTCCAGCTACCTTTTTTAAGCCAAAAGCTTACCCTTCACGCCCAGTAAGTAAACAAACAGGAAGACAAGATGTCCAGCGAGTGAGATCACAGGTGTTTTCTTCGTCCACTAAAAGAACTTATTTGAGAGGAAATAGTGTCAAATTTAAATTTCCTTTGTTTTGTATATTTGCTGTAGTGTCCATTCTTGTCACAAAACTGAATATTTGCGTCCCCATAGAGATTATTCTTGAAAAAAAAACAAAAAACTTTGTGTAATCTGAAGTCACGATAATTGTGACATAATGCGAAATTTTGCATTCCAAAACACAAAAAATTGTATTAAAATTTTCTTGATAGCGGAAAATTCGTTTAAGAAAGGCAGCTACTAGTTTCATCAGTGCCTATTGTTACAATAAACGTATAATTAAAAGTTTTTTAAATTGTATTTAACTAACACATTTCATATTGTTCACTAGTTAGAGGCGATCTAGGCATAAATTTAAAACCTGACCAAACACTAAAGTAAATTCTCTAAAAGCAAAGTAATTACTAATTCACTCTCCGGTCATTGTATCTCTAAATCAGTACAAAAACAACAATAATGGCATGTAAGACCTCCATGTCATTTTTGCATACATATAGCCAATCTCGTGTCCTGGACAAATTTAAAACTTAATTATTCTTTTGAAACTGATCATGAGTGGGAAATGTGGAAGCTGTTATAGCATTGTGAGTAGAGGGATTTGTTGCTGACCTTGTAGGAAATATTTTCACTGGGGGAGGGAGAATCTTGGGAGAACAGAAGAGGCTCTCTCCTGGAACTGCAGAGTATGCAGTAGGGACATTTTGGTTGGGGTACAGGAAAGGAAAATCTGTGCCCTTGGGGCACAGTTGAAGGAAGCAAGGAAGGAACTGATAAGGATCAAGAGAGATAGGGAGGAGGAGGGTGGTTGTGAACTGGCAGCTTGTAGGAGGGTAGGAAGAAAGAGAACATGATCTGATGTTTTTGGGGTTGATGATAAAACTGTGTGTCTACCACTGCCAGAGCCTCTGGTAGAACACGGAGCAAGAAATGTGCAGCACACTTCAACTGAGGCCAAGAAGCTTAGAAATATACAAAATGTTAGGAAGAAGAAAGTGCTGCTGCTAGGTATTAGGCATGGGTGAGTTGTAGGCCCCGAGTTACAGGAATGTTTAGGGGCAACATACCAGGCCACCAGTATGTTCCAGCCAAATGCAGGGCAAAGTCATGTGATAGAGGACTTAAGGTCTTTACAAAAGAAGACCATGTAGTGATAGTGGGTGGGGCAGGAAACAGTTTACACAGGGATAGGGCACATGACATAGGTGGTGACCTGGGCAAGATAGCTTCCCTGACTTGTGGCAGTACACTTTGTTGAGCTGTTCCGGTGTCACGATTGGCCAAACCTTGATGGAGATGTGAGGCGAATCAATTTGGGGTTAGGGAAGCCAACTTTGCTCACATGCCCGTCGGGACTATCGACAGATGGGGTTTCACTGGGTGTGGCCTATACCTAAACAGGACTGGCAAAGGAAGATTGGTACAGCTGATTCGTGAAAGTATAGGGGGTGGATCTCGGGCCACACATGGTCAAATACCTGTTGTCATCAGTATGAGAAGTAGGTCTTTTTTAGGATAAATCCAGACAACAGGTTCCCCTGCCTAAAGAGTGTCTCCAGCAGTTTGAATTAACAGGGCTTGATATCACCAAGATATTAATAATTTTGTGTTTGTATGGATCTCCCAGAGATAGTGTGGACACTGTTTTTCAATAAATTAACAGAATTTCTATATAAAGTCTCAAGTACAAAGCTCAGCACAATTCTGTGTGGGGACATTAAAATCAACATGAATATCATAAATGAATCCAGCAGCACCTTCATAAATATACTTCAAAGTTTTGGCGTCTCCCTATTGGTCAATAGTGCAACAAGGGTTGCTACAATGACTTCATCAGTAATTGACCATGTTGCCACAAATATGGGCAGGGAAAAATGTGATGTAGCTGTAAAAGATCTCGGATTATCAGACCATCTCTGTCAAACAACAACAGTAATATGAGACATGAAATCATCCCATAAACTACAAGCCTACAAATGACATCCATTGGAAATGAAAATAAAAGATTTTTCAAAGGAACTAGCAAAAAAAAACAAAAAAAAAAAAAAACGCTGGGATGAAGTGTATAGGGAAACCAATGTGAATAAGAATCCACATTATTTAAATTGAACTTTGAAAAGGCATTTCCAAAAGTATGCATGTCTGTATCAACGTCACACAAAAGTAGATGGATAACAGCAGGTACTAAGAAGTCCTCCCAAACAATTAAATACCTCACTCCCATGGAAAAGAGTCACAATGATCCATAGGAAGGTGCTGATAGCTGCAACAAAATCGTTTAATGACACAGTAATATATAATGCAGGGAATAAAAGCAAAGCAGTCTGGGATGTTATAAAAACGGGAACGGGAACAGGGAGAGGCAAAGAAAGACAGACAGAATAACATATTCCTAAGGGAGGAGGATAAGGTAATAAATAAGCCACAACACTTATCAAAGTATGTAAATGAGCATTTTTCAAGTATTTTAGGGAAGTTACGGCAAGAATTCCCCAAAACAAATATAACCCCTGTAAAAAATGTTGCACTAAATACAATGATGTTACTTCAAATCACAGATAATGAAGCCAGTAAAACTGTTGAAAAACTAAAAAGCCAGTAGGCTTATATGAAGTATCAATGTGTGTACTAAAACAATGCATAGAGGTTGTACAAGGTCCCTTAACACACATAATAAATGAATCCTGTACACCAGGGACATTTCCACAGCAGTTAAAACAGGCAAGAGTTGTGCCTTTGTTTAAGAAAGGTAATGCAGAAAATTACAAGCTGTCACCATTCTCAAAAATAATAGAAGCAATTATGAAAAACAGATTAATGAATTACCTGAATAAATACAATCTTTTAAGTGAATCACAGTTTTGTTTGTGATGTGGCAAAAATACGGAGTCAGCTGTCGTAGAATGCACAAAAGTTGTACTTGATGCTCTTGATAAAGAAGAGTCTGTCAGAGGGTTCCTTTATGATCTTTCTAAGCCCTTTGATGCAGTCGACCACAAGATTCAATTAAATCAATTAGAAGCATTAGGAGAAAGAGTGGTAGCTAAGGACTGGTTTTGATCATACCTAGCAGATAGGGTACAAAGAATAGTGATAACACATACTTCAAATAGAGCTTAACATTTAGTAAAACACTTACCCGAACAAATGTAAGCACATTACACACATCCATGCCCGAGGCAGGATTTCAACCTGCGACCGTAGCAGTCGTGCGGTTCTGGACTGAACTGCTCGGCCACCACGGCCGGCGAAAAATACATTAATATGGGGTTTCCGCAAGGTATCAAATGAGGACCAATAGTATTCCTGATGTACATCAATGACTTTCCCAGTAGTGTTACTCATGGTGTAAAAATTCTTTTCACTGATGACAGCAATATTATAGTCAGTGAGAAAACAAGAGAACTCCTCTAAGAGAAAGCAAATGAAACTCTCAAGGAAGTCTACAATTGATTGATTTTTATTGTTGTAGACACCTCGGAGATCATCTGAGGCATTACAAAACAGAGAAACTTCTGGTACAAATTGATATTGCATAGTAAATTTAGCCAATTACAGACGTACTCCTATATAGAAGCATGTAAAAACTGATCACAAAGTGTGGTCATACCATATTCTTTGCCTCCCTTCAAAATTCATCCGTTTCATAAATGTTGAGTTCAAGAAGAAATTCTTTTACTTTTTTTTTTTATTGGAAGATCTGTGATATGTTGGGGTATGGCATTAAAAAATTTTATGGGCTTGTATAAAGAGCACTTTTGTGTTTTTTATAGTTACATCAGAAAGAAACTAGGTCTTGCTTGTTTCTTGTGTTATAATTATGCCGCATGTCATACTGTTGATACTTCGGATAGATTTCCTTGGTATGCATTACACACTATGGTATAAATATTGACAGCAGGGTCATAATCTAATTTTTTAAAGCTTGGTCTACAGTGAGCTCTGGGTGCCAAGCTACATATCAGTCTTATTGCCTTATTTTGTAGTTTGAAGACATTAGCTGCCTTGCTTTGATGTCCCCACAGTAAATGTGACTGTGGTTTCTTTTGCTTTAAGTACTGGCACATTTAGACAAAGACACAGCTTCCTTGGAGAAAATATTCCTTTGCTAATGCTGCTTCACACCTTTTTGAATCAATTGAGATTCCTAAGAAATCAACAGCATTTGAGCTCTGCTCAAGTTCAGTGTTATTATTCCACGATACATACAGGTCTTGATTTTTTTTTTTTTTTTTTTGACACAAAGGGAATTAGCTTTACACCAGTTTTCAACTTTGACAGTGCACTGGTCTGCTTAATATTTGACCTTCTGTGCTGTTTCTGCAGTTATACAGACTGCAAGATCATCTGCAAATAAGTAACTCCTAGCTGATGGCCCAACTATGTTAAATGATAAGTCATTTATATAAATAATAAATAGAATTGGGCCAAGTACAGAACATGCCCACAAGTAAGTAATCTGATTCTGTACCATTAAAAACCACCTTCTGCACTCTATTACTTAGATAGGATTTTATCAATTCCCGAGCACTTCGTGTAAAGCCATAGAATTGCATTTTGTTCAATAAGATTTCATGAGACACAGTGTCAAAAGCTTTTCATAAATCACAGAGTTTATTATGAACCATGAGCTTGCTTTCTAGTTGCTTCACACACTGTGTTAAAAGTGATAAGGCAGATTTAACAGTTCCTAACCCTGATCTGAAGCCAAATTGTCTATCACTGAAGATATAGTTTCCTTCAAAGTATTTTACTATTTAATATAGCTTCTATCACTTTAGACAAGGCTGGCACAATTGAAACAGGCCTAAAATTATCACAACTTTGGAGGCTGCCTTTTTTGTGTTTTCGAGTGACTTTACTGCCCTGGGGAACTGAGCCTCCAAAATACATGTATTTACTACATGTGTTATCAATTCTGGCAGCTGAACTGAATCACATTTAACATGGCTGAACGTAAACCATAAACGTCATTACTAAAACTGTTCTTCATTTTCCTCAGTATATAGGTAACATCCTGTACCTTGACCAATTTAAAGCTAAATGTACTTTCAGGTTTTGTGGTGTTTCTCAGGCAGTATTTATGGTCAGTGACTATATTGTAAGTGCCAATCACCTTTTCAGTGAAGGATGTATTTAACTGTGCAGCATTCAGATTGCTGCCTTCAGCCTGTGAAGTCATTTTCCTGTTGCATTGACTGTTAATGATATTATTTTCTGATGTTAGTATTATATCTTCATTTTTTCATACACCTAGCTTCCTTTAAGGCCTGTCTTAATCTTTCCTTTTTCACTGTGAGCATGTCTTTAAATACTTGAGAACCTGTACTTTTGTACAGGCATAATATTGATCACACTCCCTCTTGATCTCCAACACCTTTTCACCCTTGACCTTATTTACTCTTAGTGCCTTTTTATTATTTGGTACGTTAATGGGAAACGACATCTTAGCATATACAGAAAGAGTAGATATGAGTTCTTCCACCTTTATACCTATTGCATGTTCTCGATAAACTTGCAACCAATAACTTTTATCAATATTAGACTTAAACATATTTAGATTATCATAATTGACCACACATACACTCTTTCCTGCCATGTGCACTGAGTCAGTGGCCAGATACCCAGGTCTTAATTACGTCTGACTTCAGATGCACTAACTCATTTGATACAAATATATTGTCAATACATGTACCAGTACCTTTATAATGAAGCCTTGTTATTTCAGTGGTTGTAATATAAAGACGAAATGAATTTAATAAATTATTTGCATATGAGTTACAGATAGTGGACAACTGAAAATTCAAATTGAAATCTCCACAGACTGTCAGTATTGCCTCACGTGTTCCAATATTCCTACGGAATCCAAACTGACCTTCCCCAAGGTCGGCTTCAACTAGTTTTTCCATTTGTCTGTAAAGAATTCACATTAGTATTTTGCAGCAGTGACTTATTAAACTGATAGTTTGGTAATTTTCTCATCTGTAAACGCTTGCTCTCTTTGGGATTGGAATTATTATACTCTTCTTGAGGTCTGTGGGTATTCCGCCTGTCTCATACACCTTGCTCACCAGATGGTAGAGTTTTGTCAGGACTGGCTCTCCCAAGGCCGTCAGTAGTTCTAATGTAATGTTGTCTACTACTGGGGCCCTGGTTCGACTCAGGTCTTTCAGTGCTCTGTCAAACTCTTCACACAGTATCATATCTCCCACTTCATTTTCATCTACATTCTCTTCCATTTCCATAATATTGTCCTCAAGTACATTGGCCTTGTATAGACCCTCTATATACTCCTTCCACCTTTCTGCTTAGAACTGGGTTTCCATCTGAGCTCTTGATGTTCATACAAGTGGTTCTCTTTTCTTCAAAGGTCTCTCAAATTTTCCTGTAGGCAGTATCTATCTTACCCCTAGTGAGATCAGCCCCTACAGCCTTACATTTGTCCTCTAGCCATCTTGCACTTCCTGTCAATCACATTTTTGAGACGTTTGCATTCCTTTTTGCCTGCATTTTTATGTTTTTTCCTTTCATCAATTAAATTCAATATTTCTTCTGTTACCCAACGGTTTCTACTAGACCTCTTCTTTTTACATATTTGATCTTCTGCTGCCTTTACTGTTTCATCCCTCAATGCTACCCATTCTTCTTCTACTGTATTTCCTTCCCCCATTGGTTCCCTTATGCTCTCCCTGAAACTCTGTACCACCTCTGGTTCTTTCAGTTTATCCAGGTCCCATCTCCTTAAAGTCCCACCTTTTTGCAGTTTCTTCAGTTTTAATCTACAGGTCCTAACCAATAGATTGTGGTCAGAGTCCACATCTGCCCCTGGAAATGTTTCCTTTCCTCCCTACCGAATTCCATTCACCCATGACTATTAAATTTTCGTCTCCCTTCACTACCTGAATAATTTCTTTTACCTCATCATACATTTAACAATTTCTTCTTCATGTGCAGAGCTAGTTGGCATATAAACTTGTACTACTGTAGTAGCGTTCACTATGCTGTTTGTAGTAGCTTACCCGCATTCCTATTTTCCTATTCATTATTAAACCTACTCCTGCATTACCCCTATTTGATTTTGTGTTTATAACCCTGTATTCAACTCACCAAAGTCTTGTTCCTCTTGCCACTGAACTTTACTAATTCTCACTATATCTAACTTTAACCTATCCATTTCTCTTTTTAAATTTTCTTACATACCTGCCCGATTAAGGGATCTGACATTACACGCTGCTATCCGTAGAATGCCAGTTTTCTTTCTCCTGATAACGACATCCTCGAGTAGGCCCCTCCTGGAGATTATAATGGGGGACTATTTTACCCAAGAAGACACCATCATTTAACCATACAGTAAAGCTGCATGCCCTCAGGAAAAATTATGGCTGTAGTTTCCCCTTGCTTTCAACTGTTCGCAGTACCAAGACAGCAGGGCCATTTTGATTAGTGTTTCAAGGCCAGATCATTCAGTCATCCAGACTGTTGCTCCTGCAACTACTGAAAAGGCTGCTGCCCCTCTTCAGGAACCACACGTTTGTCGGGCCTCTCAACAGATACCCCTCCGTTGTGGTTGCTCCTACAGTACGGCTATCTGTATCGCTGAGGCACGCAAGCCTCCACACCAATGGCAAGGTCCATGTTTCTTGGGGTGGGGGTGTACTTTTCATTAATAATCCAAATTATTAGCATTGAGATTGTTGTGTCTTAACGCATTATTATAATACATTATTAATGTTAGTGTTATTATTATTTTGTTTTCTGTGTAATATTGTTCCTGGTCATGTGTAAGTTAGTGCCTGAAGCATCTAATCTAGTCAGGGTAAATAAGCCATAAATAAATAAGTTTGGGAATTTTGTTGCAAAAACTACAACAGTTAACTGATAAAATTTGTCAAAGTTTCTTCACTCTGAATGCTGTCTGATTTTGTTATCTGTATGTCAACTGCTTTGTGTTCATCAGAGTATCTCAGACTACCATGTAGGCTAAAAACCACCATGTGCACCCCGCAAGTACTTACCTAACTGAGTAGCTGCTTCCTTTGTGTAGTGTACCCTGACCTGTCTAGGAGAGTCCTACAATTATCCACCCAATAATGGAGGTCCAGCCAAGACTGTCAGACTCAACAAAGCCTCTGGCCGAGATTGTCCACTCGGCTCCAGACCTTAGGACCCCAGTCAACTCTGGAAACTGTGCTGCAAATCGTGAGCTGTTCTTGCACTCCATATGAGAGGCCAGCAGCCTCTACCAGTCATCTGAATGAACTGAGGATGACCTCGGAAACCTCGCAAAAGGTACTGTCAGAACTGATGCCACTCCTCGGAGATGACTGCACCCTGCAAGCTCAATAGCCACAGGCAAAGATGCCCCATCTCGGATGAGGCTCCCTGACAGACCTACTGAGTGCATATTGGCTATCTTTCTGGCTCTGAACAATATTTCCCTAATGTGTCCAACACTTGTGAACCCCTCCTCCGGTGAGCTCACTCAGATGCCGTCGGAGGAGTGACACACAGACGAGTGGGTGTGGCTGGACATCCAGCCTCCACATGCCTAACCTAGCAGTGCAGTTAGTCGTTCAAGAGAAATGACGACTGTGCTACACACTGCCTGAATTTCCAATTTAAAGTTACAAAAATGTGAGACTTCTTGTATTTAAGAGGTGTAAACTCATGGAATTTAAGAATTAATCTATGAAGAAAACAGAAAAATCTAAAGACATAACTAGCTGTTGTCCACATCTGGAACCAGTGTGTAACTCAGCTTTACTTGTTTCTTGTCAAGACAAGATTTAAAAAAGATTTGCTCTGGGTTGATCTATATTTATTTTTGTCGTTATGAAATTTTGAACTTTATTTATAAGCCAGTCAGTGCCCCATTGTGAATTTACGGAAAAGCTGAATAATGCAGCAATACTGAGCATTAGCTGAAGTTTAGATATATTAGGAACCTGTGCATACTGTCAGTCTTTTAGCCTCCTTCTTTTAGAGAGTCTTTGTACATATGATGGGCTACAAGCACACTTTTATAACAACAGCTTAATAATCATATATTTTACTCTTCCATAAAAAAAAAAAAATTTAAATAACAATCAGTACTTTTCAGCCATGACTAGAACCCCCCCAAAAAAAGATCTATGCAAAGAGGCATCGGACGTCTCAACAGTGATGACTGACAACTGTGTCATCCTCAGATAACCAAATTAATTGGAGGGGCACGTGGTCAGCACACCTCTGTCCCGGACCTTGCCAGTTTTTGGCAACGGCGATGCTACTTCTCAGTCGAGTAGCTCCTCAGTTGGCCTTACAAGGACTGCGTGCACCCTTATTGAACCTTGCCCACACAGCACAGTACAGAGAGCTTCACTCACAATGTTTCATCGAAATGTGCGTCGGTTAAAATCACACGTGGTTTCTTACAGGGCTCAGAATTTTGCTGCCAAGCTGGATAACAGACATGTCTAATCCCACAACCATAGTTTTTTATTACAGTCCCAATGTATTTGACTAAATTGCTCGCTAACAAATGAATACTTCACTTACAGGCTTTGTGAAAATTGGCTACATCTTTCAACAGAACTTTGCCCACTTCATCATAGCTTGATGTGAGGAGTAAGAATATTGTGGTCAAAATTTTGTGTTTGCTTCCAATAACAGTATGCTATTAATCACTTAACTTAAACCATATGCTAGTACATTTGTATGTCATCCTGATACCAAGTTCCCACCATATATTTCATTCCCTTGAGAATCAGCTAGCAAATCTCCTTACACTCTATTCGTGCATGGTACAACGTATGACCAGCTGTCTGCTATCCTGAATGGACTCTTCCAAACTGTGACCAACAACCACCTAAACTGACTCGTGTGATGGAATGGGGCATTTACACAACATTTTAAAATATTTCACATTCCAAGCTAAAATTTCAATTGAAACAGGAACTTTCTTTCTGTGGCCATAAAATGATGTAGACTTAACTATGAAGCTATTATATTCGTTACAGGACAACTTTTCAACACTGTCATACAACATACACAAGTTCTTGTGAGTTCATAGTAGAGGTCCACCTTGAGCCGTGCAATTAATTACGAATGAAGCACGGTATTGATATTAAATGTCTAAGTGATAGTCAGTTTAGAGAGTAATTTAAAACAGATTTGTACATTAGCTGGGAATAAGGGGATCTGGCTGAGCTCGTCTGGAAAGCGGCGGTGAGGGGAAACTTTCACTGTGGCAGCCTGGCCCAGTAAGTGTCTTTGTGATCCCTAATGGCACCACCGTGCAGATGGACAAGAGTCAAGACATTCTGCATTGTTCACTCACACAAATATTTTACGTGTTGGAGTGAGAAGTAATGTTTGTGAAAGATGCAATTGACTGCCAAATGCAGAAAATCTGGCTTTGGGATGTGTGCCAGAGATTGCTGTCTTACAGGTGAACTCCCAGCTAGGCCTTTTAAATGCCACCAAACACATAACTCTTACAAAAATTTTGTTTAGGGATTTAAGACCTTTGGACAGTGGTTCATCTTGATGTTTTTCAGAGTGACAGAGAGCTAAAAGGAAGCTGCCTCACTGACACGGGAGAGAGATACGAATAGTGAGGCATGACTTTTTCCAAGGGGTATAGCAGAAATGGAAGCAATGGTTGCCCGAGTAAAACATAGCCCAGGGAAGGGGAGTTGTGCTCTCTGAGGAGCATTTTTCCCAGTCAGAGCTTGGAAGATCCAGAGCACAGCCAGTAAAATTAAGCACATATAGAAAAATTTGGCAATTTGAGGTTTCTCTCCTCACAGTTGCTACACTGATGTGTAAGGAGACTTGTCAAATATTTGGCCAGCCACAGAAGTGGTCTGCTGCTACTGAATGGTATCAAGGGAAATTCAAGTCATCTTGTAAATACAATCTCAGAGATTCATTCGGAATATTTGTATTGCAAAGTCGTTAACACTCTGCTTCTAAAATCCACAAAAAGTGTGACAAATTACCTCCAATAACTTATTAGTTTCAGTAGTTCTATTCTGTGCTCATAAACCAACTAATCACAATACATGTTCCACAGTCGTAAAACACTCCTTCCCACACAACCTCTCAAAGCTTCCAGAATGAAATTTTCTCTCTGCAGTAAAGTGTACACAGATTTAAAACTATGTGCTGTACTGAGACTGTATCTCAGTACCTTTGCCTTCTGTGGGAAAGTGCTCTACCAACTGAGCCACCTAAGCATGACTCATGACCCATCCTCACAGCTTTACTTCCTCCAGTACCTCATCTCCTACCATCCAAACTTCAGAGAAGCTGTCCTGCAATGCTGGAAGAAAGGATATAGCAAACACATGGCTTGTCACAGCGTGGGGGATGTTTACAGAATGAAATTTTCACTCTGCAGTGGAATGTGTGCTGATGTGAAACTTCCTGGCAGATTAAAACTGAGACTCAAACTCAGATCCTTTGCCTTTAGCAGGCAAGTGCTCTCAAAGCTTGTCACAGTTTGGAGCTACCATGTACACAAAGCCATTGCTGCTAATTTTGGCTAACAATAAAAGACAAGCTGCTCCATTACACTCAGTCCAATACATTATTGATAGAGTAGTTTGTATTAGGAAACCTGCAATAAAGTTCTATGCATGCACACGGATTAGCATTTTACTTAAGTGTCAGTGTACACCATTTTCCCAAAACTGCGAAAAAGAGAATAATGTATCATGTAATAAAATGTACTGTAGCCTGTTTGATGCATCAGCCCATTTGTCACAAGCAACTGGAGTTGAGTAAAATAGTGTTAAAAGCAGAATAAGTGCTAAGTGTGAAACGGTATATTGAAACTTACTTAACATACTTGTAGACAGAGTGTCAGGGACACAGATTATTAATAACAACTTTTTCATTTATGGTCTTGTGCTGGTATGAACTACCAATTTTCTTTTGGTTCCAGCTGTATGGAATTGAATTCTCACAAGCTTTTTGTTGAGTACTCGTAAACCGATGTCAGATGGTAGCTGACTCTCATACCAAACACGACCTCATCCACAGCCATGTTGCCAGCACTATCATGAAGATGGCTACAGTATAATTGGATAAATAAGATGATCTACTCACCACACTGGTGGCAGCAGAAACTATATGCAAAGGATATAGAAATGTGGAAGCTTTCAGAGCCAATGGCTCTTCCTTCTAGCAGAAGATTTGAAGGGAAAGAAAGAAGACTGGCAAGACTTAAGAAAGGGAGAGAGTTATGGAAAAGTTGCCCAAAACCATAGGTCAGAGGAGACTTACCAGACAGGATGAGAAGGAAAGACTGATCCTTGGTGCCTGCGCTGGACGAGATTTGAAAACCTGAGAGCTTAACGATGGAAGATGCGGTAATCAGCAAGACACAATTTACTGGAAAAAAAAGGTCATTTGGAGTCAATATGAGCTGAAAGCTAACTGCATTGTACATGATAGGCATATATGGGGAGGGGGAAGATGGTGGAGATGTGTGTGTGTGTGGGGGGGGGGGGGATAGACGGACTGCAAAATGAAAGGGGAGCAAAGAAAAGGAATAGTTACTGAGAATAAATTCTGACAACACTATGATGCAATTTTACTTTTTTAAGCTGATGTTTCTCATTGATTGTGTAAACAAAACAAACGGATCACATACTTTTGGACATATAAATACAGACTGATTATTGGCTCCAGTGTCCAAGGTTGTTGAATAAGTCAGTTTGCAGTCTGCTTGTTTCTATTAAATCATTGTCCACCCACGTTAGCTGAGTGGTGAGTGTGACATACTGTCGATCTTAAGGGCCTGCATTTGATCCCCAGCTGGATAAGAGATTTTCTCCACTCAGGGACTGGGTGTTGTGTTGTCCAGATAATCACCTATTCATCCCCATCCAAGCACAATTCGCCAAAGTGGTGTGAAATTAATTAGTTTGTTTATTTTCATTCATTTTAGAAAAACATCTGTCTGTCTCTGATTTGATTGTCTTGGCCATGGTTTCTAAATCTGCCTCTACTTGTGTGACACGCCTCGTGATGTCATCATGAGGGGTAACGCACTTTCCTACTTTTGTCATCATGTGCTACTTAAAGGTTTGACATTGATTTCATTATGTTTTGCTAAAACTGTTAGTTTTGAAAACTAGTTGGCCATTTGAGTGATCCTTTTGTTCAAGTCAGTACCAATTTTGGTTAATTTAGCGTCATTACTGTCAAGTTTTTTCTTTATTTCCTGAAATTTTTCCGTAAACAGTTTCTCATTGTTCTGTAAACTTGTATTCATCTGCTGAAATTGTTGCATGACTGCACTGATAAATTGTGAGAAATTTACTGTTTGAACATTATCTGCTCCCGGTAAATCGTGAGAATTTACTGCTTGTGATCCACTTTCCATATCTTGCAACTCTATGTTGCTGTCGGTTCCTACGGCTAGATTATTTAGGTTCTGTATTTCATTTACTGTTTCACTTGTTTGAGCAAGTGTAATTTAATTCTATGCTGCTTCATTGGATATGGAACTTGCAGTAGGCAAACTGTTTATGTTATCCATTCTGTGAGTCATGACCGTATCAATAGTAATAAGATTTTTTTTTTAAACTCGTCTCTACAATGTTTAGCTTGTATGTAATGTTATTCAAACAATGCATAGAGTTGATCTATTATTGACAATGTCTCTACACGCCATGTTGTCTCCACTGAGCTGTGTATCGGCCATTTTGCAGTAATTGTTGTCGTACTTTGAAAAAAACAAAAAATATACACTCAGCAGTAAAAATCACTTTTTAACTTTAGCAAAACTTCGCTATATATCGTGAGTTAATGAAAGATTGTGCCAACAAACAGCCCAAGATGCTATGGGGCAATGTATCACAGGATGGCATTTGGCACCTTTATGTGTCAGAATATACACCTGCATTGCCATCAGAGAGTGGTATGCATTGTAGTGATGTGACAGGACACCCTTCACTGTGACACATGTTCCATTTGACCTGAATTACAGCGATGTCACATCGTATGACCAAAATGACCATTTCCTTGAGGGTGTTGCAGTTTCTTCTTTCAGCAGAGTAAATGGTATGCATTTCATTGTAACCTTTCTAGTTTAGTAAATAAATCACCTTCCTTGACAAGGATCTCAATATCTGTTTATTGTTGTTACTAAGTATATACTACAGGTCAAAATTATTCGATCACCTATGAAAAAAGCTGTGCACTTTATTTTAATAGACAACTACACTCTTCAAACTAAATAGGCTAACAATACAAATATTTTCTCTCTCTCTGCCATTAAGTACCCTTCGTGCTAAGAACAGCTGCGCAGACTGTTGGCATTATGGAGATAATATTTTTGCAGAGATTACAGTCCCATGCATCTGTAATCCATAGATTTTCAACATTAGATGATGCCAGTTCTCTGATCTCTCTGCCATGTTCATCCCAGTGGGTGAGGTGGAGCAGTGGTTAGCACACTGGACTTGCATTCGGGAGGACAACGGTTCAAACCCATGTCCAGCCATCTTGATTTAGGTTTTCTGTGATATCCCTAAATCACTTCAGGCCAATGCCGTGATGGTTCTTGTGAAAGGGCAGAGTGGACTTCCCTCCCCATCCTTCCCTAATCCAAGCTTGTGCTCCGTCTCTAATAACCTTGTTTTCAATGGGACATTAGTGTTTAATCTCCCTTCCTCAAGTTCATCCCGTAAGTATTCGATGGGATTCAAGTGAGGCGGCTGACTTCACCAGACCATATTCTTCAGTTTCCCAAATTTCTTTCCTCTATTGACTTACTATTGGCACAATTTAGAAGTCTGTCTGAGATCATTGTCTTGCTGCAGATCAACCCACAACTAATATGCCTCTTGGCAGATTGAACTGAATTGTTGATCAGTACTGACTTCATACGTTCTCCACGATGTCAATGAGTAAACATTCAGTGAAGGCTTACAAATTTAAAACTCGATTAATCCTTGGACCATTGCAATCAATTCAACTTCTCTCTATCCATCCATGTAAGTCATGGTCACACAAATGGCATTGCTCTGCTGAGACAAAGGTTGGAGCTTCTCACATATTGTTTACTTTATTATTAATTATAGGTGCAGGAGGATTCTTCACATTTACTCTGTACACATAGGAACTAATCTTTGCTTTACCGTGTTACTCAGGGTCTTCCAGATTGTCAAACACTTGAGCTGGCACCAGAGCAATGTATACACTACTGTAGGCTTGGTTAGGCCAAAATTTGTTACTATTGCCTTGCTGGAATAGCCTTTGTGAAGCAGAGCTACAATTACAGCACTTTTTTCAGTTCCGACCTCCTCCTTCCATCTTATTAGGATGCAATACAACATGAACTTGAACAAGTATAGAAACTCACTTCTAGGTACACACAGTGTACAAAGGCAGCAAAAGAAATGAGACCTATTTAAATGGAACCCTCTTAGGTAAAGTCCACCAGTGTTGTGGAGACTCACCAGCACCTCTCTGGGTGAAGAATGAGCTTAGTTTTTGCATGTTTTACTATCAAAACAGGTTTATGGTGCAATACTCAAAGTTAAATCCCTGTGTTAACGCAAATCAATAGCTGTGACTGAAAACTTTTCTTCACTTTAGCATCTAAAATTCGCAGACAATGTGTGTGATCATCTGGACCACAGCCCTTGGACACCCAAAAAGATCAAAATGCATCTGACAGCAAGCCATCCGAGTCATTGGCACATCTCAAGGGCCCAAGTAGCATGTACGTGGTTTTATAGTGATCCCAACATAAACTGCTTCCAAACCTCAGAAATGGAATTCTGTGATTGAAATTCAACCTTTGTAAGAGATTAGAATGTATGCCACTTACTACTAGCACAGACATACTGCTATTTTAAGTGTTCTCTCTGTCAAGGTAACTGTAACTGAATTGGCAGAGAAGTGACTAAACACAGGAATGATATTGAGTTGCTACAACAAAATCAGGGATCTTCTCTTTATAACAGTATCTAATTTTGTAATATGTTTCTGCTGTTGAATCGTGTTCCATCTGTGTATTACAGTGCCTATGTAGCACCAAAATGTTCCATCTTCAAAATTTGAATTCAGAATATTTTCATGTGCTTTTGGAAGGTGTGAAATGTCACAACTCGTATCCCTAGAAGTGTTGGTATTATAATTGCCAGCTCAGAGACATGGTTATTCATTACAAATGATGGGGGGAAAAAGCCTCCAATTGAATACAAAGCTGATATATAAATGAGTGAGTGAACGTACAATTGCTCATTGGATTACACTGTTTCTGTTATTGTTATATTTCCAATTCTTAATTTTCTGCATTCAGTTACAGTTATCATTGTACAGCTTGCTACATTGAAGCATGGAAATCACCCCAAGACAGTGAAGATCACATGGAACATGGAATGAGTGTCTGAACTGAAATGATTCCAAGCAAGCTACCCTGGGAATTGATTAATACTAAAAGTGTGTACTGCTTGGAGTATCTGACAAATTGTGCAGGGTCAGAAACACATACATTTTACAGAAAAAGTACAAGATGTGGTGAACATTCTGTCTGCAGTCTGGTATAGTGAACTGCTATGGGTGAAACAGAGTACAGTACTGCTCAAAGTAGAGGTGCTAGTTCTTGGAGTGCATTTACAGTAACCAGGATGAAATGTTTGTGGCTTTGCTTGCCTGTGTGAGAAGGACTGTTGCTAAAGAAAAAATCCATTTTATTTTGCCAAATGTGTTTAAAAGTAAAAAATAATACATATATTGACTGAATTATAAAGGTAACTAATGATAATGGTGTTTCAGACATTCCAGACTACATCTTGGGTACAGTTACAAGAATTATCAGGTGCTGTGAAAAATGGTATTGGCTGCTAAACATTTAAATGTAATGCTGTGGTAATTTAGGATCAAGAAAGTGCCTTGAAAAAAATGTTTATGTCTCCTTTTTCGTATATTTTTTAAGTTGAAGTGACTGTACATCATGTGGCAATAGCTGAAACAAATTGGCAACAAATTTAAATGAAATGTACACAATTTTTACGGTTCATATAGAAGATAACATGTTTAATAAACAATGCTGTTTTTAACAATAGTATAATGGATACTATGCCTTATCTTACGATAACATTAGAATAATATTTAAATACCTAAATTTGGGAGTTGTTATAGCCAGTAGTGTCTGCAACACATCAAACAGAGCTTTTCGTTAGCTACCATTGTATGTTTCAGCACCATGTTAACAAGCCTGCCACTCCTATCATACTTTATGTACACCCTATATAAAGTCCAGGAACACTTTCAAGTAATTACTGCACAAGAACTAAACATTGTACAGATATCATACATATTGCAATTTGAAGCGAAACTGTAAAAAAACTTCCAAACAAACGGGGCACTGCTTCATCATGTGGTAGAGGCAGTACATACACCAGATCTTTAATGCGTCCCCACAGAAAAAAGTCACATGGAGTGAGATGTGGTGATTGGGGAACCATTTAGTGAAACACCTGTCCTCTTCTGTAGCAAGGCCGATCCATCGATGCAGCAGCTCTGTGTTCAGACACCCACAAACTTCACGATGAAAATGGGTTGGAGCTCCATCCTGCTGAAAAATGAATGAAGGGTCCAGTTGCATTTGAGGTATCAGCCATTGCTGCAACACATCCAAGTAGGAATATCCAGTAACAGTGCTCTCAGTGAAGAAGAATTGCCTGTACTGTTTTTGGTACGACAAGGCACAAAAAACATTTACTTTTGGGGACTCATGCTCAAATTCAATGCATTCGTGTGGATGCTTTGTACCCCCAGATATGACAATTATGCCTGTTCACTTTCCCATTAGTGTGAAAAGTGGCTTCCCTGCTAAATATTATGTAATCAAAGCCATTACCATCCCCATTCAGTTTTTGCAACTCTGAACAAAACTCAAAGAGAAGCGTTTTGTCATCATCATTGAGTTCCTGCACTAGCTCCAGTTTGAATGATTTCATTGACACCTTCTGTAGCAGGACTTTTCACTATGTCATTGGAGCTATTTTGAGATCATGGGATGCACGACGCACAGATTTTCTCGGACTCCTTATAGATGACTCTCGTATGCACTCCTCATTCACTTCACTCACACTGGGACGTCTGCTTCTCTTTCCCGGGCACAAGCAACCCATCATAACAAATTTGTTGTGCCAGTGGTAAATGGCCTTCCTTGTTGGTGGCTCCTTACCACACTAGTTTTTGTTGGACGCCAACACACCACGTTTGTGACTTTTGGTGACTATCCTCAAGTTACGAAACTACACTGTGGTGGTATACATTAAAAAAAAAAAACTTTCAGTGTCTCTTTGAAATGACACATGTATGATAGGTGCACACTGTTTGGTTCTTGTGCAATAAATAATTGAAAGTGTTTGTGGACTTTATGTACGCCTCATATTTTTTTATACATGGCAAAATCATGATATTCTCAACATTAGAAATGTTCATAATGTAACCATATGCATAAATTAATTTGCAAATGAATGTAAAATGACTCATTCCTCATCATTATGATCCATAGAACATGTATCCTACTAACTAAATTGGATTAGATGATGATGCATCACTATTAAATCATTTGCCTGTATTCTCTCTGTCGCCAAAAAGTGTATTATTAAGGGAGATAAGACTATTAGTTTGTTCTTTCAGTTGTCACTTGAAACTGAAAATAACATTGATATGAATGATCATCAAAAAGAAAAGAAACTTTATGGTTCCATGGACCTTTACAAGTCTCAACCAACTATGCAGTATACATGTAGACTGAAGAGATGAATGAAAATTTGAACCCAGATCCTCTGCTCACTGGGCAGATGCACGAACCACTACACCACCCTGGCACAGTGGCTCTGCACTGTTTGCCCCAGCATGCCTCCCTCCTCAGTCCAAAATCCTGTTCACAACTCAGTCCACTTATTTCCCCAAAACACAAAGAGCACCACAGAGGATGTCAAACTGTCATGGAATAGCACCTCAGTTTTGAATGAAATGGGGATTCCTCTCTGGAACCATATAGTTTCATTTAATGAAAGCAGCTATACCTGGGTCTCAGGCAGGACCTCCTGTTTCGTTTGATTCTGAGGTACTATTCCAATACTGTTGGACATGTTCCACACCCAGGAGGATACCCTCTTTTGTGGGTCTGTGGAATAAATAATTAATGTAATCTAGTCTGAGATCCCCTCCTCTTGTGGCAGTTAATTGTATATCACTGGAGCAACAAGGCATTGTGACTAAAAAGGACACACCATTCCCATTTTCTGGAATGGTTGCAAGGCAAATGCACTTACTTGCAGGCCTTTATTATGGATAACAATCTGTTGAAGCATTAAAGAACACAGTTAACATTTCTGAATTGTGACACACTTTATAGACCAGAATTGTCTTCTCTAGGTCTCAACATGAATTTGATGAAGGGTAATTGCCTGAAACTTTACTGATAAAGGCAAAATAGTTCTCTTAATTCACCTCAAAAGCACGATAACCGACCTCGATATCAGATGGAGCAATAAATGAAATATTCGAAAGTGTCATTCATTGGTTCTCAATAAATGGTCTAGCACATCATTTACAAAGAAAAGGCATCTTATTCAGTTTTGTACAAGGAAAGACAAATCATCACTAATAATGAAGCATTACGGAAAAGAAATATGTGAAGACTGATTGTTAAAAATACTTGGGGGTACATAGTGATGAGAACAAGAATTATAAAACTGAGTGCAGCAACATTTGCTCTAAATTTGATTGCCATAAGTGGCAATGACAGCACTAGAAAATTTAACTTCCTTCTTTCATTGATGTCATATTTAGAATGGGGGCCTCTGACCCCTCCCCCTCCCCATCCCCCTACACACACGCACAGTGCCTATCCTCAAACTTCACATAGATAAAGAAATTAGGTAGCCTCACAACACATACACTCTTACAAAGTTTGTTTTGAAGGATCAGCACAATTTGAAAATAATACTAGCATTCATAAATACAATACTAGGAGGAAAACAGTGGGACTTAATCTTGTTGTAGCACAGAAAGAAGCATATCATGCAGCCATAAAAATATTTGACAACCTCCCTTTAATTAACAAGGTGCTGGCTGATAATGAAAGTTGACAAGTGCTATTCCATAGATGAATTTCTGAGAAGGAAACAACAGGTTACCCACGAGCACTGATGTGCTGCTTCCTGGACTTGGGTAGGCGCGCCGGCCCCGGACTGAATCAGCCCAGCAGGTTAACAACGAGGGACGGCATGCCTGAATGTGGTTTTTAGGCAGTTTTCCACATCCCACATGGTAAATACTGGGCTGGTCCCCATGTACCACCTCAGTTACACAACTTACAGACATCTGAAAAACATTCGCACTATTTCATGGCTTACACTAGACGCAGACAGCTAGGGTACATTACTTCTGTCCTGGGGGGTACATGATGGTGACAAGAAGGGCATCTGGCAACAACACTCTGTGACACTAACATTGCCAACTCTATAGTAACAGGGTCAACCCCGTGTTGAAGCGGGGCAAAGGCCCAAGCAAATTATGAGAAGGTGACATCCAAAAATGAACATATCTACTAAATGCAATTTATCACAGTCAACATGAAACTTATTTTGGGCATACATAAGAATGAAAATAGCATACTGCAGTGTGAATGCCTTTTACTTTTAGGCCAAAAGGCAGTTCATATCTGTAAATCAAATCTACAATGAAAATATTCCTTTAAAAAGCACATTTAAATATGGACATGTTCTCATTACATGAACCATGAGCGATTTTCAAAACTAAAAATCTTCTTCTTTCTTTCAAAATAACTTACCTCTTATTGTATAATGCTTGTTATACCATATCATTTCACACATTTTTATAGTGTAGTATGTGATACCATGGAAAAAACTGTAAAGTGGCCACTATAGTACTAATATTCGTTTTCAATATTTTATTCAAATTTCAGGTTTATTATTACTTCACAATTATTTAAAATGTTTCAGATCACCATGCCAGAATAAAATGACGTAACTGTGGCATTAACTATCTTTAGAAGTATTCTTTGACGTAAGTGTTACATGCAAAAAAGAATAATTTTCTTAACAGTCACAAGCAACATGGAAATATCATCGGTGATGGTTGTGTTCCAACTTAAGTACTAGTGATTTTGGCAGGCTTCTTAAAAAATAGTTTACTGTAAACCATCAACATCTTTTTTCCTATTATCTTAGACTGGATGGCTGAAAAGTACTTGGGCTTTTGTAGTGGTCCATCTGCTCTTTTACATCTAGTTGGGACTTCTAGAATGCATTTGTCTCAACATCAGTATGAGTGTTTCCCATAGCTTTGTACTTGTGTATGGAAATGCATTTTATTTCACATATTTAATGTGAAATCCCTATCTAAGGACCTACAAGATGTACATTGGCGAGCAAGGTTTCTTAGCTGAGTCACTGATTGTAGATCTCATTGTATTCCTCTTTTGTTACAATTGTTGGCCTTTTTCTTAGAAGTTTTCCTATTCTATCAAAAGTGGAGTCAGTGCAGAAGTAACTGTGTCCTTTTAATAATAATAAAAAGTAGTGCTATGCAACATATTATGAGGGAGCACGGAAGCACAAACAGTTGCTCTGCATTAGAGAAACAGTGTGATGGAATGGAAATCACTCGACTGGATGTAATGGATTAGTTATCCTTCACACAAAATGTGTATGTGGACACAGATGTATTTTCGTAGGCTTGTATCTTGGCAAATGTTTGATTTCACTTAAATTGTATGATTATCTAGGTTCTGCTTATCCTGTTTGTTTTGTTCCATTCTGTGTCTCATTTATTTTAAATTCCTGACATGTTTGCTTTTGTGTGTAAGCTCCTCATATAAAATTTTGTTGAGGATTAAGGCAGCAACAAAGTTCAGTAAATAGTCAGCATGAACTAATTCTGTGCAATGGGAACCCCAGAAAAGCAGATGATAAAAGCTCTCAGGTTACAATTGCCTTCCTCATCTTCCAGAAAACACGCTACTTTTGATTTTTGGGTCATGACAAATGTTGACCATCTTGATGAGATCAGTCTCATTGACTGGGTGCACATTTGTCAAACATGGATTTCATGAGCTGGGGACTTGTTAACACGAACAGTCGATTGCTACTCTAAGCTCTGGACATACTTTTGCCTACCATCCAATGACACAGTAATGGAACATTGTACGTCATAGTGCATGGGATTTTGATCTTATTGGCTGAACTGTGAACATTGTAGGAGAAAAATAATTTTGAAAATGCACCATTTGTCAATAAGGGTTGAGGGGAGTGAAACAATCATTACTGAGTAACTGCTATGGAATATGCTGTACTGGGGCAAGCAGGGTTCTGTTTGGGTGGGCCCCAAATAGGCTTGTGATTATCTCACTGTATAAATTTCCAGAGGGTTATTGGTTGACCCTACCACCCCATCAGCAAACAAACATTTAACAGTAAAAATGTGATAGTAACACAGTATCAGGAGAATTATTAAATAATGTTGCACTAGTTACAGAACACAGATTTGAACCGTTGCCTCATGACTCACACACATGAATGTTTCTTCTTCTGCTTCTACACAATGAGCACTGATCCAAAGGAATTGCTGAAGAAATGGTCTTGGATGGTTATTGATTCATTCAAGAGACATACTTGAGGTATAGGGACTTCTGAAATTAAGTTACGCAACAGGCACGGCACCCTTTCAGAAGAGTGGGCATGTTACCAATTTCCTGAGAGACAATTCTGCTACAGTACGGACAACAGGTTCATCACATTGTGGGAGTGAAATGGCTCTCCAAAGTTGAGGTACAAGGAACAGTAAGTTTCTTGTTAGCCAAACATACAAATTGCACACAAATTCGCCATGGAATTCTTGCAGTGTATGGTGCAATGCAATGTAGCATCCAGTCGTAGTGAAACAGTGCCAACAATTTGATGAAGACCATTCAGTCTTCCCAGCAAGCTCAGTGGATATTTGACAGGAAAGAGATTTTCCATCAAAGAGGAAATTCACACAGCAATCCTCAAATTGTTCCATGACTGAGGCACACGTTTATATTTTCAAGAAACTGAACAGTTTGTGGGATGTTACAATTGTTGTTTACAGGTTTTAGTGACTGTAGTGAAAAGTAGTATCTGCATCACTTTGAATTGTATTGCAGCATACAGTAAAAGTTACTCAGTCTACCATAGTAACAGGTAACTTTCTTTCTGAAGTCTCATAGTTTCCTTCTGCTTTCACACCTTTCTTTGACAATCATCAGATGTCAGGTTACTCCTGGATGCATCAGTGAATGGAATCCTACTCTGCTGACTGAGTACCCATTCTGTGTTTTCGCATACCCAACTCCACAGACCAATGCTTTGGGGGAGGGATGCTAGTGCTATCTGAGGCCACATTGATAATGTGGAGACTTGGATTCTGTCTTGACCATAGTTGCCTGATATCCCAGATATCAGGTTGGAAACCCAACTCCCAACTGTACTTTGTTGGGATAGATAAAATTCCTGGTTACATAAAAATGGACAACATTATATAAAATGATGTGGTCTTCACTTCAAATTGCTCATTACCAATTTCTAATGAGGGGCAGTCTTGTATGAGTTACTGACTTAAACTCCTCCTTTTATTAACAGCGCTAAGTGGCCATACTTGACTAAATAGCCATTGTTTTCGAGTAGTGCATCAGAGGTCAATCGTGACAGTGCTTTGTAATTCTCTGCTGAAAAAATTGAATAGGGTTGTGCAGTTTCCTTCCCCTGTGGCAGCCTTAGTCGTCATGATGATCTTATCAAAACATTCGAAAGAGAAATTGTGACGAAGGAAGCTGGGATAATGTTTAATTTTTACTTCCCCCTTGTTTTGCAATATGCCTCCTTCAAATATGTTTCTTCACTTTCAACTAATTACCATTAACATATGTGAATTGTAATCTGCATTTTCATAAAAGAGAAAGGCAGCCCCCCTCAGGTTGAATTTTGTCTGTGTAATTGATTTTCTAATTTATATTGAGTATTCCTAGTTAGTAACTTTTATTATAGGGCAAAATCAGTCATTTTTATGTAACTTTAATTTCGATGTTGACTTATAAATGGGAAGTTGTGCACTGGCCATACATAACTGTGTATTATTGGGAGGATGTGAAAAGTAAAAGTAGAAGACTGTGCATCTGTCGGCTACATCATTTACAGTAGACAGTACTGCACATCCAACCCCTGTGTTTTCAGCCAGTATGTAGACACCGAGGACAACAAAGTAGGCAAACCACAACAAAATGGCAGTTTACTTGCAGCACAGTCTAAACTATGTTGAAAAATGATTTGACTTTGAAGAAAGTGTCTACAGGACTTTCAAACCATTTTCACTGACAGTGAAACAGAGCTCAGTTTCAGAATATCTAGAAGTTATTTCTTGCAGATGGGGATTTGATGTTTGAAGAATGTGTGCAGTTAAAGAACTTTCTCAAGGATGAAGAGAAGAACTTTTC
Source organism: Schistocerca gregaria (assembly GCF_023897955.1). Classification (NCBI taxonomy): domain Eukaryota; kingdom Metazoa; phylum Arthropoda; class Insecta; order Orthoptera; family Acrididae; genus Schistocerca; species Schistocerca gregaria. The sequence goes on along the minus strand of NW_026061836.1, from coordinate 3,899,386 downwards.
AAGCTGAAATCTGATTAGTGGAAGGAATTTTTTTTCATTGTTATGAAAACTATGACAACTTCTTAAAACTTTTCCGTTTTGTTTCAGATGATGGTGAACACTTGGTGAGCTGAGAGGAACCTTTTCCAGCAGCAACATTAGAAGCTGAAATAATAATAATAATGAAGATGGTTTAGTGATTTACATGTCTCCAGTTTTATTGAGGAAGAAGAGAAGATTCTATGAAGGAGATTGAAAAGTGAGCAAAAATCTCAATCAGGTTAAAAAAAAAAAAACATTGAATTGTAGCCTGTGTGTGTTTAGTCTTGGTTTTTTTAAAAATATCCCGATTTAGTTCAGAAAAACTTGGTGTCTGGTCTGTACTAATACAGCTGCCTTCTAAATGGGCAGTGCACAGCTCTTTTGCATTTTCTTGTGGGTGCCTATGAGCCACAACTCTTATGCTCTAAACAGGTTGTCGACTCCAGGTTACCACTGGAAGATGGTTTGTCTCACAGTAGTGGTTCTCTGTTTGAATGATGTCACTGTGGTGTATGACAAATTGACAGGCAACTTATCATGCTGCTATACACTCACAATGTAGATAAGCCTGAAATGATCCTTCAGAGCATGTTTACAGACAACACAGTTGAAGATTTTAATGAATCTGTCTCACAGAGACTTCTGTTCAATAGTAGATTATGATAAATATTCTGGCCAACAAAGTATCTGATTCCATTAAATTTTCAGCTATGTTTTTTCAATAATTGCAAATCTGCTGTTCAAAAATGGAAGCCTTTTGGATTGATATTTTGTTTGAAATTTCTTTCTGTTTCTTTGATGTTTGAGATTATAAATTTCATGTGTTTCAAATTATTTGGTTATGAAAATGCCTCATAGCACTTCTGTGTCAAATAGAAACTGTTATAATTTTTCATAACCACTAGAACAGTTCCTGAAGTTAATATTGTAAAAATGTACCTTTGATGCTTTGCACCCGTGAGTTGAGTTGTGCTATCGTTGTTAACTTTCTCAATAGTTTTAGTGAGGTTACTGAATGAGAGTAGTTGTCTTGGACTTGATGTCACATGGAACCAAGTGCAGTTTTATCTGTTGGACTGAGTAATGTGAACTCAGTGTATATCATGAACTGTAATTTGCTTTTATACTTCTGTAACTTTGAAATCAGTGACTCTTTTTTAGCCAGTTGCCAAAGCTTTAGAAATGTGGTTTAACTGTTGATTACATTTGGAGAATTGGGCTTATCAAAAGCTACAATGTTGTTTCATCAGCAAGTCAAGATATTAACTGAAACTATATGACCTAGAGCCCACATGAATTGTACTTCTAAATATATTAGGATGGTGAGCTGAGCCACAAAATACTTCAAATCATGTCGATGATTGTTGATACTGTTTTCTAGGTTATGCAACAAATGTCATGGGAACTCTATCCTACAGTGTCATATCCCAACATTACACTTCAGACAGTTCTGACAAACAAGTGTTACATCGTTTCAATATTTTCTTGTTGTTTGGAGTGAGTAACGGGACTCTTATAATACACAGGAAGAGAGAAGAAATAAAGCTCTTGATATCAGAGGCAGGAAGGGTCTTGGAAGATAAGTTGAATGGAATGGAAGGGATAAAAATCAGAAATTTTTGACATTCCTACCTGGAATTTCCGTTGGTTGTTTTAAAAATGCTAAAATTCCACCAACCGACATATTGCCCCCTGCCAGTGGTGTGGTGTGATGTGATGCAACATGGAGGGGCAGCTGGTCAGCACACCTCTGTCCTAGGATTTTTTTTACTGTGAAACCACTACTACTCGGTCAAACAGCTCCGGAAAAATCGCTGGCAGTTAGTCGAATGGCACAGCTAAGGAGGCAGACAGTGGAATGGGTAGTGTGTTAAAGAGCAGTTCTAAGATGAACATAAGACAAGAATAATGGAATGTAGTCAAGTTGAATCAGGAGATGCGGAATGAATAACGAGGGATGATCAGCGAGTTTGCATTTGAAAGCTGTACAAGGAGGGGTGAAAAAGCTTCTACCCTAACAAATAAAGAGTGAAAGAAATTTCATAATATAAATTTATTTGTATATATAATACCTGTGTACACCAATACACTTGGAGGCATGCTCAGATAACTTCTGCAAACCATTCAAAGAAAAGATCTTTGATTTCAATTGCAACAAAGCATCAGTCACTGCATCATCATCATCCTCCTTTGAGGTATTTTTTTTCGGTTTGGGACAAGGAAAAAGTCTGACCCAGTCAGATCTGGAGAATATGGCAGGTGACACGTTCCACATCATTACGAAAGAATCGTGTTCATGATCCATGGAACAAGTAATATAACTAACTAACTTGAATGGGAAGTTTTTCATTGTCCATTATACGAGGTTTGTCCGGAAAATACGTATAAAGGTTGAATAATGTCTTTATGTTACAGGTTGCAGTCACCATCAGGTGAGACTACTGCTGTAATCAATCAAATCAATGCTCAGAGTCAGAGCACTCTGCGTGAAGGTGGGAGTGTGCAGCAGCTTGTGTTCTTAAAGACCGTGGATTGACAGAATGATTGCTGACGAGCTGTCAACCCTCAAAACAATTGTTCACAAAAACTTGAAATGAAGAAATTGTACCGAAGCTCTTGACACCAGAACAGAAAGCAAAGAGGGTTGAGTGCTGTAGGGATTGGTTGGAAGCAGAGGAATGAGGTGACTTTCTCAACCGAGTCATCACTGAAGACGTGTCCTGGTATTAGAAATTCGATGTGGAGCTCAAAGCAAGGAATGGAAACTAGCAGGAGAACCGAGAACAAAAGAGTCGTGAAAATCAAGGTCCAATGTGATGACAGTGTTGATTCTTGGAGCATTGTTCACAAGGAATTTGTCCCTCCCAGCAAGAGAGTGAACGGAAATTTTTACGTTGAAGTTCTGACACGTCTCGGAGCTCTTGTGGCAAGAGTTTGACCCTTCATCACAAGAATGCGCCCGCACACATGTCGCTCGTTGTGTTTTTGGCCCGAAGCTCAATCACCACTGGATTTAATACCGTGTGAGTTCTTCATGTTCCCAAAAATGCGTAATGGTGTGGCATTGGGAGATGTGGAAATGACATGGCAACTAAACAACATCACAACTGAAGACTTTCAGCAATGTTATCAACAGTGGAAATGGCGTTGGCAGAAGTGTATCACGTCTCAGGGTGAGCACTTTGAAGGAGACCATATTGTAATACCTGAATAATTGTAAAATAAAGTTATTATGCAACTTTTATATGTATTTTTCGGACAAACCTCGCAGATTAGGAAATGAGACACTGAAGATAATAGAAGTGTTTTGTTATTTGGGTAACAAAATAATTGATTTTGGCTGACACAGAGAGGATATAAAATGCAGGCTGGACTGTATATCTGAGAAAGAGGAATATGTTAGGAGTGGATGTAAATGTTACGGAGTCTTTTCTGGAGGTATCTGCGTGAAGTGTAGCCTTGCTCCGAAACGAGATGTGAACAACAAGCAGTTGAAGCTAGAAAAGGATGGTATCTTTAAAAATGTGTTTCTAGGAAGAAATTTTGATGATTTCGTGGATAAAACATAAGGTAAACTCTGTCCATCGGTACTGGCCGACCACCGTGTCATCGTTTACCAATGACGTCCAGCACACCACTATCCTGCCTGTGTCAGTTTTCTTGTCCTCGAGTTCCTCAGTTGGCATCACAAGGGTGAATGTACACTTTCCCAATCCTCTCACCCAGAAAAATCCCTGGCAGTACAGGGAATCTAAACCTGCGTCCTCGCCATGATAGGCAGCAGCAGTGAACACTAAGTTACAGAGGTAGTCAATAAGTGGATAGATGACTACTACTGGCACTCGACACCCTCTGCACTGCACCTAGAGGTGGCTAATGGAATAATTATGCAGTTGCAAATCAAATTACCAGGGACATAGTACTGAAAGAAATTTTCAGCACAACATGAGTAAAAGAAGGAACTGGTTGATAAGACATACGCTGATGCATCGAGGAATCATCAATTTGGTGTTGGTGGGATTTGAGTGAGAGGAGGAAAAACTGTTGAAGGGGAAATACAGTAAGCAGGTTCAAATAGATGTAGGCTTGCATAGAGAGCTGCATCAAACCAGTCTTTGGACTGAGGACCACAACAACAAAAACAGTTGGCTGTGTGTAGGAATTTTCTGTGGTCAGGAAAGCAATGAGAAATGATTTTCTGATTAAGAAAAGTGCAAACACTATACATTAATGTGGTGTAAAATGTTTCTTGACCTGTTTATGAAGCCAGAGAAATCTTATATTAGTTCTTTTGGCATGATAAACCTGTACACGATGATTAAACTACACCTACCCATGGGTTTTATGCAACTTGCAATGCCTACAAATGTCATGGGCAAGATTTTCATTTCTCTCACCCACTACATGCAAATTACTAGTCCTACTTAAAAAAATGAACAGGATCTTTTTGTGGGAAATTTAATGTAGTCATTTCTTTTTGGGAGGGGAGGGGATACATTTTTACTAGAAGCCATAGTTTTTGAATTATTTAACAAAAAGTACAAGACAGGCATTCAAATGCCTTTTTTCTTGAATGCCACAGAAAGTGTGGTGTCCAACAAAGTACAAAATGTAATGTAGTTAATTTTGATACAAAAAGGTTCTGTTCATTGTTTTTGCAGGACTAACAGTGAGCATGTAGGGAGGAGAGAAGATTAAAATCATGGGTGTGGTTCTTGAAGATGTTGCAGTTTCCATAAAACTTTATGGCAGGGGCAGCTGAATAACCCTGTGTATGATCCACAAGATTCAACAACATGCTGATCAAACCTCATGGTCAAACATGGCTGCTGATAGAAAATAGGTGGTTCATATTGGCTTGAGTATCCCCATTATGTGACTGCTGTAAAGAAGAGGATGTGGGGTGTTCTCCGTCAGCTTTTATACCCACACTGGTATGCCAAAAGGCATTAAAATATACAAGGCATGCCAGAAAAGTAAGTACCATTGTGGGAAAGGACTCATGAAAACATTTCTTCAGACCGTAACAGCCACCACTGTTCAGACATTTGTCATAGCAGTAATCCAACTTTTCTATGCCCTTTTCATAGAAAGATAATACCAGTTAAGACCTCCAATACTGATCACACTTGCTTACATCATCATAGGTGTTCAAGCACCTTCACCCTGACTGATGATGAAGTAAAAGTGGTAGTCCGAAGATGTGAGATCAGCACTGATTGGCAGGTGGTCTCACTGTTCCCAAGTGAATTGTTTAGTAAGGATTTCAGTGCCACCAGCAGAAATGAAGCATCATAATGATTCGATTGAGAGTTTTGCATCTTTTGTGTGATGGAGTTCTCTCGGTGTTTTGCAGTATCATACCGCTTTCATGGTTTCAGCTCTGAGAAGGAACTCAACAAGCAGAATGCCTTGTTGGTCGCAGAATCCATTTCACCTGACTTTTTGCACTTGCAACTTCATTATGATTTCTTTTTTGGGGGTGGTGGAGGATTGTCGGACTGTCAGTTCCTTCACTCCATAGATTGTTGATTTTATTTTGGAGTGTCATGAAGACCCCAAGTTTCATCACCAGTCACGATTCTATTTAAGAACTCATCTTCCTTATCACTGTATTCAGTGCTGAAATGTCAAAACTCTGCCAAGGTACATAATTTTGAAAGCATTTTTCAAACGCAATTCACAAAAATTTAAGCAATTTATGACTGAGTCATGCAAAACAGTTTTTGAAATACATTCTTATTGTGAACCATGTGTTTTCTCACCCATACCATCAGTGACAACAGAAGGCTGTCCAACACATGCTTCGTCATGAGTGTTTCTTCAACTGTCTCATCCACTTTCTCACCGTAAATGTCTACAAGTTGATGAATTTCAGGTGGCTTAATGTTCTGTGTGTTGGAACTAAACATAACAGAGCACACTTCACAGTCACTGGGCTCAGAGGTTGTCCTAAAGATTTTGACTGATCACTAACAAATATAAAAACACAAAATTGAGCTGCAGTGTCAAGACAATGAACCAGAGAAATGTGTGAACCTACAACACAAGTGCTGCAGTGGCAGTAGAATGATTTGGCAATTACTTTCAGGATGCACCTCATACTTAGGACTTCAATGGAAGTGCCTGTCGCCTTTTAATGTAAATTTTTGCTTATGATGGTAACTATGTTTAAGCAGTGTGTGTGTGTGTGTGTGGCAAGGGGGTAATTAACAGTTGAACTATCTTTGTTTTGTTTATCTCTCTCTAGTCATGACAGGTAATGTGAATCAAGGACAAAGGTACTTTCTGAGTTACCTTAGTCAAGCTCCAACCCTTCTGTCCTGTACAGCTACTAGCTTTTATCCTGAAGTTGTTACTCTCTGGTCAGCAGGTGCTCCTAAAAAAGTTGCATACATTGTGTACAAAAATCTACATTTACAAAGAATTTGTGGGGCCAGACATGTTAGTAATGCTCAAGATATGGTGTGACTATTGGTATAGGGGCAATTCAGATAATATCACCTGTCTACATTATGGCACAACTGGAATATGCTTGCTCAAATAGTGACAATGCATTCAGCTGAACTGGTAACCAGTGCTTCATATACCAACATCGTCTCCCCCTATAAAAAAAGAAATTTAGAGGCAGTCACATAAAAAAAAAGCTTCTTTTCCTCTCCTAAACACTCGAAAATTGTGTGTATGTTGTTTGTTTTCATATACAGGGTGTATTAAAAGAGCTGTCACCATTACCTACACTGCTTGCATGGTGTTAATTTGCACACAGATTTCTGGTTGTTCCACTGGAAAGCTTACCAAGACATTTACAGCATAAAACTGATACCTGCTTGTATTTTAAAAAATGTACACAGCTCAAAGGTAGTGCAACTGCAGCTCTGTAGAATTACCATGCCTTTCATGCAGTACAACATTTTTAACCTCTGGGATTTGCTATGAAGTAATTACTCGATGCCATACGAAAAAACAAAACAGCCTCACTGCTAATATTTCTCACATACGTAATAGGTGATGGGAACAATGAAACCAACAAAATTAAGAAGACCATTAGCATTTTTTTTTTAAATTCATCTATCTTTTACAGTAAATTTCAACCATAAATGTTTCGTAGGCACATTACAACATTAACAAACACTGCATTATAAATATAATTTGGGACTTCAGTGTGCAACTATATACATGACCATTTTTATTACTTAAGGGTTAATTTTATCAACTTACAGAAACAGTTAGTTTAAGAAACATTTAATCATGCCGATGGTCACCTGTTATCTCACTGCTACATAGTGTTAAACCATAAGCTAGGTGGAAGACTCACTGGACGAAAAATTGTTAGAACTACCTACATACATTGGTGAAAAGCAGTTCTGCTGGTCCCAAAATACTTTATTGTGCGCTTCTGTTCCAAATGACAACTTCACAGCTACAGTAATTTCACCAATAAGGTGGGCTACAAATAGGTTGTAATATTCTGACCTGAGTAGCTCTTCAGCAAATAGAGCTACATAATATGTGCTACTGTTTTTACATGACCACTAATGCTAGTCATGTTTACAATAGAAACAATAATTAGGCCCAATACATTTAAAATTGTATGCCTACAGCCAGAATGTACTACTAGTTGGAAATGAAAATTCATCAAAATACTTGTAGTACACACTGAAATACCTTGCATCCATTCTCTCTTGCTGCAATAAAGCTAAATCTCATAGCCAAAGGCAGTTGTACATTGTTGAGGGGAACTAGAACAGCTAGTAAATGTAACTAAATAATATCTGTATTCATTTGAGTTTGTTTCACCAAGATCCAGATTATGTTGTCACTTATGTCCCCTTGTTCTCACATTAACCGATTAGTTTTCAATTTTGGCCAATTGATACAAGACAGACTTATAACTCCTTCATGTTCATTGTTATTGGCAATAACTTTATTAGCTCTGATGACAATACAAAACTTGATAAACAAGTCAATGCAATCTGTGCCAGCACTTACCTCTTTCAAATTTTGTTTACATTCAGTGCTATTCATTTTGTTCTAAGGCTTGTGTTTAGTATAAATAACCAATGGTGCATCTGTAGGCCATACCAGGTCCAATATTAAAACTGCCTCAATTTGATCCCATAGATTGCCACTTTACTGATGTGTCATTTAGTAAATTAAAAAGAGCATCTCTCTTGAAATATTTACAAACTGAATACGGCTGAACAAGACGTACGTACATTTTGACACAGTTATACAATTGAAAACGTTGACAGATGCTCAAAAAATTTCTTTTGCAACCTGAATACTGAAACATGTTCTAGGAACTACTTTAAAATGTTAAAATTCTACACTGGAAGACACTCTGTTTCATTTTTATATTACTGCAGAAGGGCAGGAGCAAGATAAGGTACTTTCAGGTTCCAGTACTGACCATGGTCTTACTGTCATCCAGTTAGAAACATTCACACAATGTTAGTCATAGCAGAAGCACTTCCACTACAATGGTTGTGACAAGTATGCTCCTAAACCCTATTATTCTCATTTACTTTTTTGTGGTTTACATTGTTCACTGATAAACAATGGCATCCTAGCAGACACTGTAGAAATAAACTTCTTTGGACCAAATACATGTTAAATGTTTATTAGTATTTCTGTCACAACAATAGAAGGTAAGTAAGGTTGCTCCACACCAAAATTATAAAATTTTTTACTGCCAACACCAGTTGTTCTGCTCCAAAATCAAACTAAATTTTCAGGTCTTCTGTGTGGTCTGCAAGTTCCTTTATGTTGGGAGCATATGTCTTACTTAATAGACAAGTTTTCTAGAACTTGTGATTTAGTAGAAAGCAAAGAAAAAACTAAAAGGCGATGAAATGAGAAATTAGAATGTGTGAGAATCACTCCAATTAGGCCAGTGGCTATATAATCTTGGTGGTGCACGGAACTGGGTTCTCAAGGCTGAGAAGAGACAGAAAAATGAAGTGAGATGTTTATGTTCCTTTGAAAGATCTAGAGACACTAGGAAGGATTATGTATGCCAATCAAGGACTATTTAAGACCATGACAGTTGGTCCTCTTGACTAGGGGTGTGAGAGAACAAACCACCACAGAAGAAAGGGAAAAATATTGTGAACTGCTATGCCAGATAGACAAATGTGTAAATTCATTAACTGAACACATAACAGGTATTGACTAGTAATAAGTTTCGCCAAAGCCAGTTGTCATTGGTTAGGTCAATACATGCCTAAGATGTCATTTTTCATGAGTAACACTGTGTGAACAAAGAACAGCTCTCAAGCATACTAAACATCAATGACCCGCTGCCTACTGGAATAACAAAGTTTCTTTATGGACCACATTTTGATTACTTGGCAGAAGCAATCTCTAGTTTATAGTGGGCTGTAATGATATCAAGCATAATATCTCACATCACCTCATAACTTTGGCATTCTGCTGTTTTTAGGGCAGTGCTTAACAAATCAAAGAAGTTCGCCAAGATATGGCACCGTTTTTTATAATACCTGCCACTCTGCTTGTGTCATGTTAATGGAAACTGACAATCATAGCACCCACAATGGTTCAATTTTCACTTTCACAAAAAGAAAACCAGACTGTCTGTGGGTTTGGTGTTCAGCAGGGGGCAAAACCTTGTTAGTGGTCTCGCTGCGAGACTCATAAGCATTCTAATGCCCGTGCTTACATCACCGGGTTTTGAGAGAACTGTCAGAAGGCAGCAGTGTTATTCTTGGCAGGTCCTGGCAAAAATTACTATTGGGACAGCAAATGCATTAAATCAATAGAAACTGCTGTCAGGTAGAACCACTGTACTCAATAACAACCAGAATCATTTCTATAAGTATCGCATATGAGTGCAGCTTATGGAAACTATATGGACATGAGTTCAAAATCCCTTTCTTATCTGCAGGAATTTACACTAGATTATCACACAACAGCTGTAGGGACCTAGAATAAGTTTATTCATTGAGAATACAGAATATTGCGACACTCTCATTTCGTTATTTTCAACAGAACAACCAAAGGAAATGGAAAATCTAGCTGAAGAAATTAATAAATTACACCACAAAATTCAATTCATTTCACTGTAGGAATGAAACATTAACAAAACTTTTTATATAAAATTCTGAAATTTCCAGGAAGCCAACAATTACCAGGGTTACCATCCATATCAATATAAAAATGTGTTCTTCAGAAGAATGTTTAATCACATGCGTAATGATCCAATGGATACAAGTGAAATATAAAAAGAAACACAAATTGTAAAATCAGCTGCCTCCAGTTATGAATACATTCCCACTGTAATACATAAATTAAACCAACCACCCACAAACAGGAAGACCATCTTTGTAATAAGCTGACCTTCCTCAAGGAAGATTTCATGCCAACCTCTTCAAGTTGTATGACATAAAAATAAGCTTCTTCACAAGCAACACAATACTGAAAGCACTAAGCAAGAATATCACAAGTCAGGTATGTCCAAACTTCTGCAATAAACAAACTGGTAGAAGCACAGGGATGCACTCTGTCTTAACATCCAAAACAAATCTGACTTTGCAGAATGAGTTACTGGGCAAGAATTGTGGCAATCAGTGTAGAAAAGAACCAGGCAAGAAATCTGACTTTCTTGAAGGAACTGAAATATCTTTCAACAGAGATACAGCACCAGTCTACTTGCTCAATAACAAATCTTGCCTTCACAACTATGAAGGCTTTATATTTCAAAAATAATTAAATTAAAAAAAAACCTGCCCCCCTTTCTCTCTTTACATCTTACCTACATTAATATCACTATAAATAATCTTGCATGATATATCTAAGCCTTCTACTCTTGTTTTTAAAAGTAAACTTCATCTACATACCAAGAGCTGCAAATATTGGAACTTAACTCTATTTTTGGGCATTCATGTTCAGTTTTGATAAAAGTATTTACCCACACACTTTTATTGTCTCTGAGCAAAGTATGTTATATCTTCATAACACGCATCAGTTGTACAGTGCTGGCTAAGTTTAGTAATCAATTGTGCCTCATGGGCATGACTATTGTCTGAAGTAGTGATGGAAGGAATTGACACTGTGAATGCTGCATAGACGGCTATGTGAGTATCTTTTCTGAGCAGCACATTGCAAATCATACCAGATAAGCTCAATTTTCAAATCTGGGGAGTTTAGTGGCCAGTGGAAGTGTTTAAATTTAGAAGAGTGTTCCAGGAACCACTTTGTAGCAATTCTGGACCTGCCAACTGTATCATTGTCCTGCTGGAATTGACCGAGTCCATCAGAATTCCCAATGGACAGGATGCTTATGTATGTGTCACCTTTCAGGGTCATACCTAGCCATATACTCCAACTGCATGCCTCCTACATCATTACAGAGCCTCCACCAGCTACAACTGTCCCCTACTGACATGCAGTGTCCATAGATTCAAGAGGTTGTCTCCATGCCTGTACGCGTCCAACTGCACGACACAGTTTGAAATGAGACTTGTCCGACCAGGCAATGCATTTCCACTCATCAACAGTCAAATATCGGTGTTGATGGACCCAGGTGAGGCATAAAGCTTTGTGTCGTTCAGTCATCAAGGGTACACAAGTGGACCTTCCGCTACAAAAGTTCATATCGGTGATGGTTCACACTCTGACACTTGTCCATGGCCCAGCATTGAAATATGCAGAAGGGTTGCACTTCTGTCACTTTGAATGATTCTCTTCAGTTGTTGGTCCTGTTTTTGCAGGATCTTTCTTCGGCTGCAATGATGTCGGAGATCTTATGTTTTACTAGATTCCGGATATTCACTGAATGCTCATGAAAATAACCACTTCATTCTTACGTTGGAGATGCTTTGTCCCATTGCTCATATGCCAACTATAACACCACATTCAAATTCACGTAAATCTTGATAAGCTGCCATTGTAGCAGCACTAAGCAATCTAGCATCTGTGCCAGAAAAATGTTGTCTTATATAGGCATTGCCGACTGCAGTGCCATAATCTGTATGTTTACAAATCCCTGTATTTGAATACGCATGCCTAAGCTAGTTTTGTTGGCAATTCAGAGTATATACATATCCAGTGAGACGATAATGATATGTTACCAATCCACATACTGTGATGGAAGAGGTACATGGCAGGGAATGTGTTCTGTTGTTTGGTGGTTGATGGTATTCTGGGACCATTTTATCCTCAGAAAAAAACCTCTTACCTTGATATGCTCAGGCTGTTACTATGACTGGCTGACTCCCGAGACACAGTCTTTTTCCAGCAATATGGTGGACTGTGGCAGATGTTGCGGACCAGGTGTTACGAGGTATGCTGAAATGGCAGGGGTGGTCCTATTCCCTGGTGTTCTAGGCCAACAGGCATTAGAAACGTGGGCTTCTTTCTGTGAGCACATACCAAGGACAGAGTCTAACAAGCAGCTGTCAACCACATCAAAAATTTAATGAACAAAATCATTTCTGTCCTTGCCACAGGTGATGCAGATATAATGTGCTGAATGTGGATCGATCCTGATAACAGACTGGAAATTGTGCCCACATGTTGAAATTGATTAAACTGCATAAAACTTTGTGACAATACCTTAGGTCAAATTTGTTTGCATGCTGTTACACAACATAAGTGTTCTGTAACTTTTGAGACACTCTGTTTATCCTCTGCCAATTGCAGGTTAAAAACCTTATTGTGCTGTCAGAGCCCTTGATATGTTCTCAGAAAGAGGCTAAACCACCACACATTTCAAGTCACCTGCTGTCCAGTTTATGTGGTGTTTGCTCCACTGACAACATATACATTTTTATGCCTCAATAGTCTTCTGCAACGGTCCCACTGCATGCAACTTGGCATCACAATATTTGGTTGAAAACTAGTAGACATGGGTCTGCAGTGATTCCTGTTGTGTTTGAGACTGACTGTCAATGGCAACTTACAATGTTCATCTCGATGACTAACTACGAGTTAGGATCTTAATGTGGCCACATTGTGTGGTACAACATTCCTTGTAGACAAGCATTTGGGAGAGAATAATCCCATACGAGGAGGGTTGAGGAAAGAGCATGTAAAAGGCACATTATAAAATATGTGATGAAGGGAGGCAAATAACGTTGAGTAGCATCTATCGACCCACTTCACTGAGTGGTCAACATATCTGACTGCCATGCAGTTCATTTCCAGTCATGTCACACCTTCTCTCTGCTCAGGGAGTGGGTGATATGTTGTCCTTATTATTGATTCATCATCGCCAGCATGAAAGTCACCCACCGTGGTGTCAACAGAAAAGACCTGCAACTTGTCAGCGAAACTTACCCAGCAAGTGACTCCCAGGTATCAATGTCCATATGACCACTTCATTCCACCTAGAGCATTAGAAAGGGAAACGTACCAAAGAGGAACAGTGACCAAATATGCTAAATGTGTTGGGCTATAAACAAACAAGGATACTATTTCAAAATTTAAAAGCTTTTGTCTACCTTGGTCACCAAAGTCTGAACATTATGGCCTTTCCTCAGAAACATACAGTGATCAGAAGTCCAAAGTAGCAACCGAAAAAAGATATCTTATCAGTGTACTATCAGATATGAGGCTCCTCTGAAATTGTCTATGGAGGTTTTTTACTTTCTCCTACATAAAGGGTGAGATGAACTCCACTGATAAAATTCAATTGGTGGTTCAAAGATGTTTTATGAGTATTTTGGTACAATGGATCTTGGTCTCCTGTGGCTCACTGCAAAGTAATAATGTAATTATGATTTATTTAGTTTGTTACCTTCATTTCTTCTGAAAATACACTGTCCAGCAGACACGTTAATGTGACTACCCGTCAAGACCTCGAATAACCTCTTTTTGCAGTGCACACCGTTGCGAGACATGCAGGAGGAGATTCATGGAAATGATCATATGGCATTAATGACTGGCAGACCCCATCCAGGCTCGATCAGTTGCCTACTGCAATTCTTTTCATTTTATGCTGCTTTTGAGACATGCTTGTTGATGACAAGAACAACACAATGCCCACTTTCCAAGGACACAAAAATCCCGTATCAAACTGGGCTCCCCCACGTGGCTGTGAGGTTCTGTATTAACAGGGGTGTGGAGCCATTACGATTTCATTGCCAAGTCCAGGTGTTCTAGGTTTCTCATGTGAGGATCCACGGACAGTACACCCTGGCAGGGGGGTTCCCACAGATTCTCAGTTGGTTTATATCTGAGTCTTTGGTGGTTAGAGGCATGTGATAAACTCGTCCTGTTGCTGTTTGAACCACACATGAGCTGCGAGCTGTGTTGCATTGTACTGCTGGTAAATGTCACTATGCTGAATAAAAACAAACGGTGTGTACGGGTGGACACGGCCCTCGAGGACAGACGGATACATCTGTTGATCCTTTGTGCCTCCCAGAATATCATCACCACCCAGGGAATGCCACAGACTCCCTCCCCTGTCGTGCCCCATTCTGACAGTTGTTGCAGTGTGTTTTGCTTTCAGACATTTAACAATGTGCATTCCAATAGCCATCTGTCATTTGAAATGCCTCTCAGTTCATTTGGGTGGTCAGTTGTTTAACAGATGCACGCCTCTGCAGCTGACATTCACCCCTGTCATCTGTGGCCCACGACTACACCACAGTATCCTCGGCACCAATTCTGAATAGCGCAATTTTGCTGAGCACAGTATACTTTAACCACACTGACATGCAAACAGTTTACAGACTTAGTCATTCCCAAATGCTTCCACCCTTTCCCCAAAAGCCAATGACAGTGCACATTTTGTCTCCTCCTTACAGTGACAACTGCACTGTTTTCTGTGGCTCCCAACATGCTTTCTATACCCTTCACTGCTAGTGGTGTTGTCTGTGAGTGGTTACTGCATGTCGATTTTGATTGCAGGCAGTGGTCACATTAATATTATGGACCAGACCGTGTATCTACACAATAAAGAAAAAAACGCAGTGTAGCATATCAACTGTATTTTGTCAAAAAATATGCAAGTTTTTTCCACAGAAACGGAAAATTTCTAAATTCGTTCCCCTGTTGAAAAAGAGTGATAATCTTGAAACAGAAAACTGCAGACCTGTCTCACTTCTCCCAACTTTCTCTAAGGTTTTGGCGATACTAATCAAATATAGAGTGACACATTATCTTAATTATGGAATCTGATAAACAGTAATCAGCATGGATTTCTAGCTGGGAGTAGTAGCGAAACAGCTGTACTGGAAAAAACCCAAAGGAAATAATTAGTAAATTGGGAGAGGGAAAAAGTGTTGTCAGGATAAATCTAGAGCTGTCAAAAGCCATTGACACTGTTGACCACAGCATACTTTTGGAAAAGCTTGAAGCTATAGGTATCAGAGGACCAGAACAAAAAGTGGCTTGAGTAGTATCTGGAAAAGAGGATGACGGTGGTTGGAATTACAGCACCAAAAGAAGTCTATTAGGCCCCTTGCTGTTCCCCATTTACGTTAATTATATTCATGTGCCAGATAGAAAAGCTAGAATCAAGTTGTTTTGCTGATGATACTAGTTTAATTGTTTGTTTTATGAAGCAGTCATTGCACACTATTGTGGACCATGTCCTACAAGATACACAAAAATGGCTCAGTGCTAACACTGAATGCAAAAAAAAAAACTAATTATGTGCAATATGTAAGAATAAGTGAACATGACGACCTACATCTCACTATGGAGGGAAACAACTTGAAAGAGTTCAGTGAGCAAAATTCCTGGGTATGCACATTGATGAGAAGATAAACTGGAAGGACCATGTGGTGAGCTTAGCACTAAAACCCAATTCAGCATGTTTTGTACTTGGAATAATTTCAAGAGTTTGTAGTAATTACTGTACCAGATTAGTATATTTTGGCTATTTCCAGTCAATTGAGGCCTATGGGATAGTATCCTTGAGGAAAAACAAATTGTTGTTTAAATGAGATTTTCAAATTACAAAAACACCCTATTCAGATAATGACCCAGAGCCCACATCAAACACGTTGTAGGCCCCTTTTTAAAGCATTGGAAATTTTTGCAATTCCATCATTATACATTCTGAAATGTCTGTCGGTGATCAAACAAAATCGCGACAAAATGAAAAACCAATACAGGTTACCATACACGGCAATGTAAAAATCTCCACTTACAGGCTGTAATAAGGACCCAAAGTCAGAAACATGTATGTAATCAAGGAATCAAAATTTTTAATGCACTACCAAAACATATCAAAGAGCTGGAAAATTAGGATAAATTTAAAACTCTTATAAAGAACCACATGCTTGACAAATGTTATTACAGCATAAGTGAATAGCTGTGCACAAATGTATAAGGATTTAATTTCATGTGATGAACAAAATTTCATCAGTGAATGTGTCTGGCAAGCCCATAAGAAGATCAATAACCACATGCTTAACAAATGTCACTAAAGTATAAGTGAATAGCTCTGCTCAACTGTAGAAAAATATATGATGTGGCAAATGAAATCACAACTTCAAGGAATAGGTCTGTCCAGCACATAATTTCTTGTGTCATAAAAACAGTTATTTGTTGTATATTGTAATAAAAATGAGATAAATTAATATGAATACAGCACAAATTTGATCATTGGGATGTTGTGGTCTTAAGTCCTGATACTGGTTTGATGCAGCTCTCCAACCTGTGCAAGCTGCTTCCTCTCCCAGTACCTACTGCAACCTACATCCTTCTGAATCTGTTTACTGTATTCATCTCTTGGTCTTCCTCTACGTTTTTACCTTTCCTGCTGCCCTCCAATACTAAATTGGTGATGTCTGAGAACATGTCCTACCAACCGATCCCTTCTTCTACTCAAGTTGTGCCACAAACTCGCCTTCTCCCGAATCGTATCCAATACCTCCTCATTAGTTATATGATCTACCCATCTAATCTTCAGCATTCTTCTGTAGCACCACATTTCGAAAGCTTCTATTCTCTTATTGTCCATGTTTCACTTCCATACCAGGCTACACTCCATACAAATACTTTCAGAAACGACTTCATGACACTAATCTATACTCGATGTGAACAAATTTCTCTTCTTCAGAAACGCTTTCCTTGCCATTGCCAGTCTACATTTTATATCCTCTCTACTTCTCATCAGTTATTTTGCTCCCCAAATAGCAAAACTCATTTACTACTTTAAGTGTCTCATTTCCTAATATAATTCCCTCAGTATCACCTGACTTAATTCGACTACATTCCATTATCCTTGTTTTGCTTTTGTTGATGTTCACCTTATATCCTCCTTTCAAGACACTATTCATTCCGTTCAACTGCTCTTCCAGGTCATTTGATGTCTCTGACAGAATTACCACGTCACTGGTGAACCTCAAAGTTTTTATTTCTTCTCCGTGGATTTTAATACCTACTCCGAACTTTTCTTTTACTGCTTGCACAATATACAGACTGAATAACATCGGGGAGAGGCTACAATCCTGTCTCATTCCCTTCCCAACCACTGCTTCCCTTTCATGTCCCTTGACTCTTATAACTGCCATCTTGTTTCTGTACAAACTGTAAATAGCCTTTTGCTCACTGTATTTTACCCCTGCCACCTTTACAATTTGAAAGAGAGTATTCCAGTCAACATTGTCAAAAGATTTCTCTAAGTCTACAAATGTTAGAAACGTAGGTTTGCCTTTCCTTAATCTACTTTATAAGGTAAGTCGTAGGGTCAGTATTGCCTCATGTGTTCCAATATTTCTACGGAATCCAAACTGATCTTCCCCGAGGTTGGCTTCTAGTTTTTCCATTCATCTGTAAAGAATTTGCGTTAGTACTTTGCAGCTGTGACTTATTAAACTTATAGTTTGGTAATTTTCTCATCTGTCAACGCTTGCTCTCTTTGGGATTGGAATTATTATACTCTTCTTGAGGTCTGAGGGTATTTCGCCTGTCCCATACACCTTGCTCACCAGATGGTAGAGTTTTGTCAGGACTGGCTCTCCCAAGGCTGTCAGTAGTTCTAATGGAAGGTTTTCGACTCAGGTCTTTCACTGCTCTGTCAAACTCTTCATGCAGTATCATATCTCCCATTTCATCTTCATCTACATCCTCTTCCATTTCCACAATATTGTCCTCAAGTACATCACCCTTGTATAGATCCTCTATATACTCCTTCCAACTTTCAGCTTTCCCTTCTTTGCTTAGAACTGAGTTTCCATCTGAGCTCTTGATATTCATACAAGTGGTTCTCTTTAATTTTCCTGTAGGCAGTATCTATATTACCCCTGGTGAGACAAGCCTCTACATCCTTACATTTGTCCTCTACCCATCTCTGCTTAGCCATTTTGCACATCCTGTCGATCTCATTTTTGAGACATTTGTATACCTTTTTGCCTTCTTCATTTACTGCATTTTTATATTTTCTCCTTTCATCAGTTAGGTTCAATAACTCTTCTGTTACCCAAGGATTTCTAGCAGCCCTCATCTTTTTTCCTACTTTATCCTCTGCTGCCTTCACTACTTCGTTTCTCAAAGCTACCCTTTCTTCTTCTACTGTATTACTTTCCCCCATTCCTGTCATTTGTTCCCTTACGGTCTCCTTGAAGCTCTGTACAACCACTGGTTCTTTCAGTTTATCCAGGTCCCATCTCCTTAAATTCCCACCTTTTTGCAGTTTCTACAGGTCATAACCAATAGATTGTGGCCAGAGTCCACATTTGCCCCTGGAAATGTCTTACAATTTAAAACCTGTTTCCTAAATCTCTGTCTTACCATTATATAATGTGAAATATTGCAGTATCTCCAGGTCTCTTCCACATATACAACCTTCTTTCATGATTCTTGAACCCAGTGTTAATCATAGCTAAGTTATGATCCGTGCAAAATTCTACCAGATGGCTTCCTCTTTCATTTCTTCCCCCCCCCCCCCCCCCCCCCAATCCATATTCACCTACCACGTTTCCTTATTTCCCTTTTCCTGCTACCGAATTGCAGTCACCAATGACTATTAAATTTTCGTCTCCTTTCACTATCTGAATAATTTATTTTACTTCATCATACATTTCTTCGTCATCTGCAGAGCTAGTTGGCATATAAAGTTCTACTACTGTGGTAGGCGTGGGCTTCGTGTCTATCTTGGCCACAATAATGCGTTTACTATGCTGTTTGTAGTAGCTTACCCACACTCCTATTTTTTTTATTCATTATTTAACCTACTCCTGGTTACCCCTCATTGATTTTGTGTTTATAACCCTGTAGTCACCTGACCAAAAGTCTTGTTCCTCCTGCCACCGAACTTCACCAATTCCCGCTATATCTTACTTTAACTTATCCATTTCCCTTTTTAAATTTTCTAACCTACCTGCCCGATTAAGGGATCTGAAATTCCACGCTCCGTTCCGTAGAACGTCAGTTTTCTTTCTCCTGATAACGACATCCTACTGAGTAGAGCTCGCCCAGAGATCCGAATGGGGGATTATTTTACCCCCGAAATGTTTTACCGAAGAGGACGCCATCATCATTTAACCATACAGTAAATGTGCATGCCCTCGGGAAAAATTTCTGCCATAGTTTCCCCTCGCTTTCAGCCATTCGCAGTACCAGCACAGCAGGGCCGTTTCGGTTCGTGTTACGAGGCCAGATCAGTCAATCATCCATAATGTTGCCCTGCAACTACTAAAAAGGCTGCTGCCCCTCTTTAGGAATCACACCTTTGTCTGGCCTCTCAACAGATACTCCTCCGTTTTGGTTGCCCTATGGTACGTCTATCTGTATCACTGAGGCAAGCAAGCCTCCCCACCAACGGCAAGGTCCATGGTTCATGGTTCATGGTTCATTGGGATGATGATAAATAAAAGTGGCGAGTGGATGAGTGTGTTATGCATTGCAAGGCAAAACACAGCCAACTGGGCACGGTATAGCAAGAGCCAACGCTGCAGCACACTACTGGAACAGAAACCTTTCATCATTTTCCACTATGGAAGTGTTTAGAGAACGTGAGCTTAAGACCTAAACGAACACAGTGTGGATGTGTAAGCCCTCAGCCTTCGTGCACTAAATTCTTCTCATCTCAGTACCACAGCCTTCGCCATCGGCGTAACCGTGGAATGCAGTAAGGGGTTGGCTGTTCGACCACAAGAAGCAGCAGCCTGCCCTGAGTTACAAGGGGCTAGCGGAAATTCGCGGGGATTGTCAGCTGCACTGTTTTGCTGCTTTACCTACAACTCAGACTATTGTGGTCGTGACATTTCTTGTACCTATTAAGTGTTGCAACAATGTATTTGTATGATTTCAGCTGTTACAACTGCGACTCTTTGGCATCACGGTAATATGGTACGGCATTTTTTCGCCTGTTTAACTGCACAGTTTTATTTTTCGCTATCGATTTGCTGTAGTACCTTAGAACATATTCTGAGGTCAAACAGAACGACCTCAACGCGAGCCAGCATGAATTTCGAGAATATAGATCATGCAAAACCCAATTCACTTAAAAAGCACAGTTGTCCTGGTGAGTGAAATGCGTTTCGGAAATCAGTAAACACCGTTTTCCCCTGTTTGCCTTGATCTCTGGTTTTCAGACTGTCGTTCGAGTCGGGTTGCACGTAGTCGATGTTTTCGGAATCAATGCTGCTTAGCAGGGGGGAGCTCATTCAGTCTGAGGTAACTCGTTACGCCTGAGTTCAGAATTATAAATTTTCTGCTTGACCAAGATTTCGTGCCACCGTGAAGACCAGCCTAGACTTCAGGGTGGCTCTAATGCCACTCTTGATTCCTTGTGGATGGCTTGGAAGTTAATGCTGATAATCTCTGAGAACTGTACACAGTCGTATGCGTGAATACAAGGTGCGCTGATAAAAAGTAAAACATTTATTAACTGTCGGCTGCTACTTGGTAATCAGCACGTGATTACCGACGCAAAAGGTAATACAGAGTTTGACAGTAGGCGTACAAAAAATATCTCGTGACCAAAGACGTAAGCGTAGTTATGGCGATTCGCTTCTTAAAAGTTTACACAAGTACAGATGGAAATTGTGCTCGAATATCTGATACAAATAAAGCAATATACTGATGTGAGTTGGGCGTTTTACTGCTCTGTAACTGGCAACAGGATCGCGTTTACGTGTATGTTATCTGGGCATCACAACCAATTAAAATAAATCCTCCCCCCCCCCCCCATAAGCATAAAAAAGCGAACGTCGGGCTTGGTAGTCTAGCGATAATGAGCGTGCAGGAACAGTAGAAGTCGCTAGTTCGAATCTCGGTGCCTTTCTTTTTTGTATTTTTAAGTGCAGTGTGCCATGTTTTTGGCTAAATATACCACTTAATCTTTTACCCTTGTTTTCGTCTGTCTGTTGCAGATCCTTTGCTTCGGGAACGGGTAGATGTATCAAGTTGAAATTTTTTTCACATACAGAGGTCGTGTTCCCTTCACGGTGTAAAATATACAGACCTAGAGGGCACTTTCTGTTGACCTACACTAATGAAAATTAGCAAGGAGCAAGGTTTTACAGTACACGTAAAGGAAAAATCCGAAAACTGGCAATTTGTTATTATATCACACGGAAATTGTTATCCAACATCGAACTTCAAATTACAACATCAGTAGTTCTGCGTTCATGTTGACTGGGTCCCAATACTGAACGTCAAATATCGCGCAAGGAATGGCAGTATTGTGTTTCGGAATGTAGCCGTCATCAGATATCCATATGCGATTACTGCATGTGCATATGTCGTTCAAAGTTGCATGTGAAGCAAAATTTCGCAGAATAGACGCAGTTAGCCTCAATGCAAAACTTCTAATTACTCTAATAACAGTAATACTTAAATATCTTCAACATTTCGCGGTCCTGTCACCAACTGTATAAACATTAATTTTAATAATGAACAGTCTCAGTTGCACCGTTTATCTAGAATTTACCTGTGTTTCAGTCGGGATAACCCAACCTTCTTCACAATAACATATCTACTGTCTGTCCATAGTGGACATCGCCAAGTTAATACTACTAATTCATAAACTATCGCCAGACTGTAAAACTTATCTGGCACTGCCTCGGCCCCACTTCGCGACCGCGATACGGCAGCCACGAGTGCTGTACTGGATCTCCACTATGAACACACAGTAAACACTGTTATTCTGAAGAAGGTTGAGTTATCCCTACTGAAACCTGGGTAAAGTCTAGGTAAGCGGTGCAACAGAGGCTGTTCATTATTAAAATAATAATACTGGTCGCCTGCTTCCTGCATGACTTTGTCACATTTATACTATTAAAATGAAAACATTCTCGAAAATCTTTTAATCCGTGGGATCGGTATCTTGCCAGGATCAATGTCGATAACGGGTGAAAATAGTCGAGATTCTCTACTCCCGGAACGTATGAACTGTCTACATACATAATTAAGTTTGTATAACATCCTCACCGAGCGAGTCCATTTTTTCGTTTTTTTTTTTTTTTGTATATTATGCAATGTACCTTTTTTCTCTTTTGAAAATGTGTCTTAATGACGTGTAAGATTTGGCAGTTCATGGATGACTGACATGCAATGATTCAAACCCATTACATTCTTATGCCTTGTCTTAAATAACAATGCTGCAATGAGACTGAAAATTGAAACCTATTACAGTGTTGCCACAACTTTCCCCCAAGTGAAAGACCTAAATTGTAAAAAAAAAAGTAATGACCTCTGTGTTTCTGAACGTGTGAACAAAAATCTTAAGTACTAACATCAAAATGTTGTGTAATGAACTGCTTGTAGATGGAGAAAGGAAGCCCAATGGTAGATATGTTTAATTAAGATCACTGATTTTATTTTCATAAAGCGAAACCTATTTGGTGACGAAAATATGCATTTTCTTGGAGTTGCGAGACACATTCCTGAAAGCAGTGATGGTATTTAAAATAATCTCAGAAAAAAAGTAGGCCTCTCGAAATAAATGTACAAGGTGGGGAAGAGGTGTGTCAACCAACACTGTAGGTGACTGCTAATAAAATTATGCTTCTATGTTCGTAATTGTCGGTTATTACTCACTGAGTTATGTCTATTACATACAGGTATTGTGTGATTCTTTTTCTTTCAATAAATACATGACTTCATAGTGTACAAACTGCCTGCGATTGCCACAATTTTTTTTTTCTTATCGTCCATTCTTTCAAATATATAAACTACTTTCGAAGTGCCAAAATATACTATAATAAATAAATTTTGTATCAAACGCCGCACTGTACAATGTACTTGCTGTGAGACAGTCACGATGCCCGAAATACATCGCCTGGGGCCGAGGAGGGGCACCACAGTCCTAGGTCCATGGTAGTACCCGCACATTAGTGGCAAACTATGGGCTTTGGATCGGCAGGCCCGATCCGTTAGAGAGACCCACAGAAATGGCCTGCAATTTTGGCCCGCCACGAAAGTCCATTCATGTGGCCAGCCATTCACATGTCACAGTCACCACGTCGATGAAATGAGACCGCGGCGATAACACACGCAACGGGTAACTCGAGCAAATACTCTGAGAGTAGTCAGCAACTCACCGTAAGGATGATCGCTCAGGCACATAGAAAAGACCATCAAACTCTATAACTAAATTTTTGGCTATAGCCTTTGTCAGAAAACGAAAGTAGTTGTGACTTTTTTTTACCGCCAGTTCATTCGTCCAGTTGCGGAAGCTGTCAGGCGCTGACGCCACGCTGCAACACACTACTGCCAGGCGGGCTGCATCGGGCACAGCCCCTGTAAATTAGCAACTGCACAGTCCAGCGAGCTAAGAAAGTTGCAACTCGGTCTGCAGAGGTCCTTGGTGCACACGAGACACTAGAACAGGTGGTGCACACAACCGCGACAGTATCACTGCTGCTGCGGACCTTTCGCTGCATCCACCGTGACTCGTGCGGCCACTGGAGTGTAAGTGTGCCTCCCGGGCAGTCCCGTCGTAGCCGACAATTGGTGCCCAGCATCGACTCCGACTGCACGCCGCCTTCGCTTCCTGTCCACAGTGTTAACTATACAGACGGCGCTTCTACGAAATCGGCAAAAAATTATATACACCATTTAAAGAATATTATGTTTTTGAAGAAAACTACACTGTCAAAAATTCCCTTTAACTAACAGCTAAAATTAAAAACTTTTCCATTTCTGATGATGGTAATTCCGTATCCTTTAACGTAGTTAATTTACTTGTTAACATTCACATTTATGAGACTATTAAAATTACTGATGAGAATCTTCTCCAACACAAAAACCTAATGTACAAGAAATTAAAGATGTCATTAGGTTATTACTTCTGATACTCTCCTACAACTATTTCCAGTTTAACGCTGAAATTTTTTTTACGACCTTAAGCCTTTGCCGTGCCCATTTGTATAACAAGTACGCTTGCCAACAGTTTTGTTAAACATCACAAAAGGCAGTACTTTAAGAAATTGGTGTGACCTGAGCAATTTTCCAGTCTTTAGGTACGGATCTTTCTGTGAGCGGTTGTATATAATTACTAAACATGGAGCTATTGTATCAGCACACTCAGAGGAAATTGACTGGTATACAATTTGGAACGGAAACCTTGCCTTTAATAAGTGATTTAAGCTGCTTTGCTACACCGAGGATATATGCTTCTCATTTTGGCACTTTCTGTTGACTGGGCTTCGGGAATACTTGCTTCGTATTCTTTGCTGAAGGAGTTTCGGAAAACCATGTTTCTTAACTCTACTTTAGTAGCACTGTCATCAGTGACTCCACCGTTACTTTCGCGCAGTGAAGGTACTGATTGCGTCTTGACACTGGTGTACTTCATGCATGACCAGAATCTCTTTGGGTTTTTCGCCAGATTTCGAAACAGAGTTTTGTTGCGGAAATTATCAAGAGCATCTCGCTGTAGTAACCGCTATATTTAGAACTTCTGCAAAACATTGCTAGTCTTCCGGATTTTGGATTCTTTTAGTTTTGGCATGCTTTTTCGTTACTTCTGCAACAGCGATTTCACCCGTTTTGTCCATGGGGGATCAGTACCATCACTTATTAATCTATGTGGTATATATATCTCTCAATTGCAATCGATACTATTTCTCTGAAATCATTCCACATCTTTTCTACGCTTACATGATCAGATCGGAAGGAGTGGAGGCTGTTTCCTTAAAAATCGTTAAGAGCATTGTCAGCTTTTTTTAAACAGATGTACTTTAAGTTTCTTTTTGATGGTTGTAGGTGTTACACTATTCAGTGTACGGGCAACTGACTTGTGGTCGCTAATCCCTGTATTCGTCATGATACTACCTATTCATCCAGGAATATTTGCTGCTATGAGGTCAAGTACGCTTTCGTAACCATTTATGCTTCGAGTGGGCTCACGAACTAATTGTTCAAAATAATTTTTTTAGAAAGCATTCAGTACAATTTCGGCTGACGTTTTATGCGTACCGCCGCCTTTAAAGGTATAAATTTTCCAGCATATCGAGGATAGATCGAAATCAACACCGACTATAATTGTGGGAGTGGGGTACCGATTTGAAATGAGACTCACGTTTTCTTTGAACTGTTCAGCAACTATATCCTCTCAGTCGGGGTCGGTAAAACGATCCAGTTTAGTCCGATTGACAAGTACAGCCTCTACCCAAACTATTTCGCAGGAACTATCTACTTCAGTTTCACTACAAGGTAAACTACTTCTGACAGCAATAAATACTCCAGGTATTCATGTGGGTTGAGCGATTGCGAATTTGACTCGCTGCACTATACTCGTAGGATAAGGTTATATCGTTTTGTGAACCGAACAATTTTACATTTCGGGAACATTTAAACTAAGTTGTCATGCTTTGCACTACACTGAAATCTTATGAAGGCGTGACTTCTTTCAAACAGAACTTTATTACAGGCAACAGCATCATTTGCGAAAACACTGAAGATCCAAATAGACCGCGTAACCACCGCCCCTTCTCCTCTCCAAATTGCTGTCTCAAAACGGTAAGTCCCATATGTAAACCACCTTCAGAAGTTCGTTCACATTCCGTATCAGTTAATGTGTTAAAAACTTGACCTGAAGAAACATAACCCTTTGCAGTTGAAGACGCTCAGTTGTAAGAGAAGCTAGTTTTTCGAAAACGTCTCAATATTTATGTACTGAACTAGGTGTTGTACAATTCTATAATTTTCAGGTACATTCGGCGACGTTTGTGGATACTGTCTGACAAATGTGTTGCGAATAAAGTGAGTAGTAAAGAAGTAATAAAGTGAAACATCAAGCCTGATGCTGACACCTTACTGCACGATCAGCGAAAATGTAGAAGTGATAAAAGTCTTTTTCCTTTCATCATTCTGTCAGGGATGTCAGAGGGGAAAAAAAGTTTCGCCAAGTTTCGAAATTATGTGTGAAGTTTGTTGGAAGTCGCCACGTGCTGCCTTTCACAAATGCTCGGTGAATATAGTCTCGATAATTTGCGCTCCATGAAATTATGCTGCCTTAGACGAGTACGCAGTTTGTAACTTTTAACGCCCGACTTATTGCGTAAACCTATGCCTTTAAATGAAGGACGGAAGGAGGATTGCATTTAATGTGCTATCGATGTCGAGGTCATTAGAGACGGAGCAGGAGTTGGCAATGTGTCAGGGAAGGGTAAAAGAAGTCCGCCGTTCCCTTTCAAAGGAATCATCCCAGCATTTGCTTGGAGCGATTCAGGAAAGTTACGGAAAACGTATCAGGATGGCCGGATGCGGATTTAAACGTCATCCTCCCGAATGCGAGTCTAGTGTACTAGTTGACAGCTCGTCGTGTAGAAGCTAGCGTTGCTGGTGATGGGATTCCGGGTTCGATTCACGGCTGGGTTGCGTTCTCCGCCCGGGAAGTAGGTGTCTGTGATGGCATCATTTCATCATCATTCGTGAAGGTGGCGAAACTGGACTGTGTAAAGGTTGGGGCTTTGTGCAGGCGCTGATAACCGTGCAGTTAAGCGCCCCAAAAACCAAACATCATCATCATCATCATCATCATCATCATCATCATCCTACCATGTACAAACCACTGCGGCAGCTCGTTCGGTATACATTTAAATGAGCAGATTAAGTCAGCATTTTTAGTATTTACATTGACTTCGTTCCTCATAAATGAAAGCAGGAACTACGACAAGACAAAAGAATTGGGATAACGAATGAGAAATACCTGATTGTGCTTCTGTTTGTAGATGACATGATTCACGTTCACGAAATGACCTCCAAAGATCTATATACCACCTGAACGAAATATGCAATGAATACAACTTTAAAATTTCTAGTAATAAAACGAAAATAAGTGCACTCCGAGGAAAATACTCAGCCATTTTAAAACTAGTTTTGGATAATCCTGCTTTAGAACTGGTCTCTTAATCTTTCACTTAGCTACGCTGTAAGATCTGATTTTTACTCTGATACTTAAAATAAATTACACAAATTCTAAGCTGTCTGTTACACTATTATCTGAATATTGGGCAATAAAGTACAAAAAGATTGTTCCGAAATTCTATAACGTGGTCCCGGTTCCTGTATTATGCTATGAAAGCGAAAACATGGTTAAAAAAAAAGCAAAAAAAATCACACGGCAGAGATGAGGTTCCTAAGAAATTCGAAGAGCTGCACAACAAGAAATGATTAGGAATGAAGATACTAGAGAAAAATTAAGTATTTTCAACAGAAACTAAAAAATTCAAAAATATCGTGAAGACTGGTGAGAATGCTACGTCCCAGACTTCCCCAAAATATTCTGAACTACAAACGGAATGGAAGACGTGATATTGAAAGGCCTCGGACGTGGGAGCAATTTCGTTTGAGAGACTATCCCGCACGGCGACTACTGAAGTACTTATACATTATAGAATTCTTAAGTTATACAAGCAAAATAAGTAAGTTTTAATGTAGTTTACGTTCACTGATGCAAAAAAAAATTTTTCTTGCTTTTTAAAGTGGGCTATGTTCTTTCTCAGAGTTCGAACTGTCTCCATGCCAAATTTGAACAATATCTGTTAAGCGGTTTGGACTCGAAAACGAAACAGACTGTGTTTCAAAGCAGAAAAGCAACTGAGAGAAAGAAGCGGCGTCGGTTTCTGCAGGAGGCGGACATCATTTTGTAGGACAATGTTCGGGCACGCTCGGTTCAAGTCGTGACTGATTTGATCGGTATATAGGGATGGGGAGCGCCGCATCACGCACCACACTCATCTACATCTACATTTATACTCCGCAAGCCACCCAACGGTGTGTGGCGGAGGGCACTTTACGTGCCACTGTCATTACCTCCCTTTCCTGTTCCAGTCGCGTATGGTTCGCGGGAGGAAAGACTGTCTGAAAGCCCCTGTGCTCTCTCTAATCTCTCTAATTTTACATTCGTAATCTCCTCGGGAGGTATAAGTAGGGGGAAGCAATATATTCGATACCTCATCCAGAAACGCACCCTCTCGAAATCTGGCGAGCAAGCTACACCACGATGAAGAGCGGCTCTCTTGCAGAGTCTGGCACTTGAGTTTGTCAAACATCTCCGTAACGCTATCACGGTTACCAAATAACCCTGTGACGAAACGCGCCGCTCTTCTTTGAATCTTCTCTATCTCCTCCGCAAACCCGATCTGGTACGGATCCCACACCGATGAGCAATACTCAAGTATAGGTCCAACGAGTGTTTTGTAAGCCACCTCCTTTGTTGATGAACTACAGTTTCTAAGGACTCTCGCAATGGATCTCAACCTGGTACGCGCCTTACCAACAGTTAATTTTATATGATCATTCCACTTCAAAAAGTTCCGCACGCATACTCCGAGATATTTTACAGAAGTAACTGATACCAGTGTTTGATCCGCTATCATATAATCATACAATAAAGGATCCTTCTTTCTATGTATTCGCAATACATTACATTTGTATATGTTAAGGGTCAGTTGCCACTCCCTGCACCAAGGGCCTATCCGCTGCAGATCTTCCGGCATTTCGCTACAATTTTCTAATGCTGCAATTTCTGTGTATGCTACAGAATCATCCGCGAAAAACCGCATGGAACTTCCGACACTATCTACTACCTCATTTATATATATTGTGAAAAGTAATGGTGCCATAACACTCCCCTGTGGCACGCCAGAGATTATTTTAACGTCTGTAGACGTCTCTCCAGTGATAACAACATGCTGTGTTCTGTTTGTTAAAACTCTTCAATCCAGCCACAGAGCTGGTCTGATATTCCGTGGGCTCTTACTTTACTTATCAGGCGACAGTGCGGAACTGAATCTAACGCCTTCCGGAAGTCGAGAAAAATAGCATCTACCTGGGAGCCTGTATCTAATATTTTCTGGGTCTCATGAACAAATAAAGTGAGTTGGGTCTCACACGATGGATGTTTCCGGAATCCGTGTTGATTCCTACAGAGTAGATTCTGGGTTTCCAAAAACTACATGATACTCGAGCAAAAAACATGTTCTAAAATTCTACAACAGATCGACGTCAGAGATATAGGTCTATAGTTTTGCGCATCTGCTCTACGACCCTTCTTGAAGACTCGGACTACCTGTGCTCTTTTCCAATCATTTGGAGCCTTCCGTTCCCCTAGAGACTGGCGGTACACGGCTGTTAGAAGGGAGGGCAAGTTCTTTCTCGTACTGTGTAGAATCGAATTGGTACCCCGTCAGGTCCAGTGGACTTTCCTCTGTTGAGTGATTCCAGTTGCTTTTCTACTCCTTGGACACTTATTTCGATGTCAGCCATTTTCTCGTCTGTGCTAGGATTTAGAGAAGGAACTGCAGTGCGGTCTTCCTCTATGAAACATCTTTGGAAAAAGGTGTTTAGTATTTCAGCTTTACGCCTGTCATCCTCTGTTTCAATGCCATCATCACCCCGGAGTGTCTGGACATGCTGTTTCCAACCACTTACTGATTTAACGTGAGACCAGAACTTTCTAGGATATTCTGTCAAGTCGGTACATAGAATTTTACTTTCGAATTCACTGAACGCTTCACGCATAGCCCTCCTTACGCTAACTTTGACATCGTTTAGCTTCTGTTTGTCTGAGAGGTTTTGGCTGCGTTTATACTTGGAGTGAAGCTGTCTTTGCTTTCGCAGTAGTTTCCTAACTTTGTTGTTGAACCACGGTGGGTTTATCCCGTCCCTCACAGTTTTACTCTACACGTACCTGTCTAAAACGCATTTTACGATTGCCTTGAACTTTTTCCATAAATACGCAACATTGTCAGTGTCAGAACAGAAATTTTCGTTTTGATCTGTTAGGTAGACTGAAATCTGCCTTCTATTACTCTTGCTAAACACGTAAACCTTCCTCCCTCTTTTTATATTCCTATTAACTTCCATATTCAGGGATGTTGCAACAGCCTTATGATCACTGATTCCCTGTTCTGCACATACAGAGTCGAAAAGTTCGGGTCTGTTTGTTATCAGTAGGTCCAAGATGTTATCTCCACGAGTCGGTTCTCTGTTTAATTGCTCGAGGTAATTTTCGGATAGCGCACTCAGTATAATGTCACTCGATGCTCTGTCCCTACGACCCATCCTAAACATCTGAGTGTCCCAGTCTATATCTGGTAAATTGAAATCTCTACCTAAGACTATAACTTGCTGAGAAAATTGATGTGAAATGTATTCCAAATTTTCTCTCAGTTGTTCTGCCGCTAATGCTGCTGGGTCGGGAGGTCGGTAAAAGGAGCCAATTATTTACCTAGCTCGGCTGTTGCGTGTAACCTCCACCCATAATAATTCACAGGAACTATCCACTTCTAATTCACTACAGGATAAACTTCTACTAACAGCGACTAACTCTCCACCACCGGTTGCATGCAATCTATCCTTTATATCTGTCTGTACCTTTGTAAAAATTTCGGCATAATTTCTCTCTGGTTTCAGCCAGCATTCTGTACCTATAACGATTTCAGCTTCGGTACTTTCTATCAGCGCTTGAAGTTCCGGTACTTTACCAACGCAGCTTCGACAGTTTACCATTACAATACCGATTGCTGCTTGGTCCCCTCATGTCCTGCTTTGCCCCGAACTCGTTGAGGCTGCCGCCCTTTTTGTACTTGCCCAATGCCATCTAACCTAAAAAACCGCCCAGCCCACGCCACACAACCCCTGCTACCCGTGTAGCCGCTTGTTGCGTGTAGTTGACTCCTGACCTATCCAGCGGAACCCGAAACCCCACCACCCTATGGCTCAAGTCGAGGAATCTGCAGCCCACACGGTCGCAGAACAATCTCAGCCTCTGATTCAGACCCTTTACTCAGCTCTTTACCAAAGGTCAGCAGGCAGTCCTATCGACGATGCTGCAGATGGTGAGCTCTGCTTTCATCCGGCTAGCGAGACTGGCAGTCTTCACCAAATCAGATAGCCAGGGAGGGTTTCCTCCGATCCATAGCGACACACATCATTGGTGCCGACATGAGCGACCACCTGCAAATGGGTGCAACCTGTACCCTTCATGGCATCCGGAAGGACCCTTTCCACATCTAGAATGACCCACCCCGGTATGCACACGGATTGCACATTGGTTTTCTTCGCCTCTCTTGCTGCCATATCCTTAAGGGGCCCCATTACGCGCCTGACGTTGGAGCTCCCAACTACCAGTAAGACCACCCTCTGCGACTGCTCGGATCTTGTAGACTGAGGGGCAACCCCTGGAACAGGACAAGCAGCCACGTCAGGCCGAAGATCACTATCAGCCAGAGACAACCCCGGACTTGCGCCCTTCTGAGCTCAGCTTGATTCCTGACGTGAAGGTAGCGTTCTCGCTTTCCGCGTCTGGGTTCCAGGGTTCGATTCACGGCGGGGTCAGGGATTTTGTCTGCCTCGTGATGGCTGGGTGTTGTGTGATGTCCTTAGGTTAGTTAGGTTTAAGTAGTTCTAAGTTCTAGGGGACTGATGACGATAGATGTTAAGACCCATAGTGCTAAGAGTCATTTGAACCATTTGTCGAACTTTGGGGTATTCGGTTCAGAGCTGTTATGGAGATACGTCAGACAATAGACCGCTCCATTCGAACTACCTATACAACTGGCGTAGTTAGGGGTATCTTGCTCTTTCGACATCACTGGCGATGGCTTATATACATGAGCTGTTCAAAAAATATCCGACCTTTTTTAATTGTTGAAATCAACAATGGTATCAGGGCGCGCATGCGCTCATGTTTTCAGGCATATTTAGCACACATACCTGATTTTCTCCACTACTTTTGAACGCTTGCAAGTGGTACACGTTGGATTTAGTATTCTGAGCAAAATGACGTCTTTACATCACATTTGGCTCCAAGCTTGGCGATTCTCAAGTTGAAACCATCGTGTGTTTGTGGACAAAGTAATGGGTACTGCAGGGCTAAAGGAGTGGTACAACCATTTCGAAGGTAGCCGCTAATCAATGAAGACAGAAGCCAGTTAAGGTACGCCCGCAGTATCCGCAAATCAGGTCGTTACTGATCCCGCAATATTGCTGGTGAAGCAGAATGGACGAATCACTATCAGAGAAGTTGCAGTCTAATCTAAAAGCCGTAAAGTCAACTAAATAACTAGGTGTTACAATAACTAACGTCCGCCCGCGGTAGCTGAGTGGTCAGCACGACAGACTGTCAATCCTAAAAGACCGGGTTAGATTCCCGGCTGGGTCGGAGATTTTCTCCGCTCAGGGACTGGGTGTTGTGTTGTACTAATCATCATTTCATCCCCATCGACGCGCAAGTCGCCGAAGTGGCGTCAAATCGAAAGACTTGCACCAGGCGAACGGGCTACCCGATGGGAGGCCCTCGTCACACGCCATTATTATTATACAATAACGAACAACTTAAATTGGAAAGAACACATAGAAAATGTTGCGGTTAAGGCTAACCGAAGACTGCGTTTTATTGGCACAACACTTAGAAAACGTAACAGACCTACAAAGGAGACTGCCTACACTACGCTTCTCCGTCCTCTTTTAGAATACTGCTGGAAGATGTGGGATCCTTACAAGATAGGACTTACGGAGTAGATCGAAAAAGTCCAAAGAAAGGCAGCACGTTTTCTATTATCGCGAAATATGAGAGAGTGTGTCACACAAATGATACTGGATTTGGGCTGGACATCATTAAAAGAAAAGCGTTTTTCGTTGCGACAGTATCTTCTCACGAAATTCCAATCACCAACTTTTTCCTCCGAATGCGAAAATATTTTGTTGACACCGACCTACGTTGGGAGAAACGACCACAACGATAAAATAAGGGAAGTCAGAGCTCGTATGGAAAGACACAGGTGATCATTCTTTCCGGGTGCTATGCGAGATTGGAATAATAGAGACTTGTGAAGGTGGTTCGATGAACAATCTGCCATGCACTTAAATGTGACTTGCAGAGTATCCATGTAGATGCAAGTATAGGTGGTCACATTTTTACTATCCCCTGTATGTGCATATCGCTTCACACGACCTTTGTTACCTCAATGTCGATATCGGCATCATTTTCGAAATATGTGAGCTTACTTATATTATCTGTAATGTTAATATACAACAGGAACAATAAGGCTCCCAACACACTTCCCTCTGGCACAAGTGGTTACTTTTACACGTATAGATGAACTCTCCATTTAGGATGAGATGATGTGTCCCCCCTACAAAAATATTTTATTGGCCGTACTTTATACGATGCAGGCAAACGGTCAACTACAATTGTTGTTTACTGTGCGGTAACCTCTAGCGTATCAGAAGCGGTGTAGGAAAATGTTTTCAAATGAGTATACGCACTCGTATTTCGGCAGGTGCACAGTTTTGCCATTTCAATTTTTGCACGTTTTTACAGATACCTTTTCGAAAATTTCGAGCAAAACAAATCGAAATCTTTATTACATCACGAAACAATGAAGAAGCAAATGCGGGTTTGTTCGCAAGCCCGAAGCATTATCTGGTACAAGAATCATTGATTTTAATAAAGTAGCTGTCGATAGGATTTTTTCGTTGCTAACAAATGTAACTGACAATCACAAACTAATGACTTCTCAAATAACTAATTGTGATGAAACAGGCGTCTCGGTTAATGCTAAAAACCAATCGAACATCGCAGCTTGCAAAGGGAACCGTCCAGTGCGATCGTTAACCTCTGCAGAAAGGGGCGAAACTGCAACCATCCTCATTAGTACGTCAGCAAGCGGAGCTGACATTCCTCCTACGATTATTTTTCCACTAAAGAAGAAGCAGAAAGAATTTGAGTTAGGACTGACAGCAGGAGGTTGCGCTGAGGTCCACAGCACCGCATGGATGGCCACAGAGTCATTCTTTGTATGGTTTCCACAATTAGTGGTATTTTCTAAGACATCAAAGCACGTCCCAATTCTCCTTATATCAGATGGCCACTCAGCTCATACCACGAACAATGACGTTATGGACTACGCGAGGGAGAGTGGCGTTTCTTCACCACCACATTGCTCTCACAGACTTCAGCCGCTTGATGTTTGTTTTATAAATCCTCGTTACAGTGATCAGCTCCGAAAATGGCTGCGAAGCCACGCAGGGAAAGTCGTAACTATCTTTGAAATTTCAACGCTTTTTGGTTCAGCTTTCGTCTAAAGCGCAACAATGAAAACCGCTATTAAAGGTTTCGAAGCTACTGCAATATGGCCCACGGACCCATCCATATTCAAGACGCACACTTCCTATCGGCACACACAACTGACAGCGGACGTGATAGGCCGTCAGATGAAGGGGTTATTATATCTGAACAATTGGAATTGCCTCCAACTAGCACACCAGCTGAAAAAGACGACTCAAACGGGCTGGATAATCAAGGGGACGAGGTTTCAGCGAATTGTTACAATGAACTGCCGCCTAAGAATAGCAAAGTTATTGGGGCTAATTGTTCTAATCTTGGGTGCTCTTGGATGACAACTGACAACACGACCTCCTCATTTCATATTTCACCTGAGATTCTGATTTTCTTGTCAAAAGTTAACGAAAGCAAGAAAAGAGCGAGACTGGAAAGGGGGAACAACGTTGTTTTAACTGATTCGCCGTACAAAAAAGAGTTAAAAGTCATTAACGGGAGAAATAGAAAAAAGAACTTTGACAAAGAAGAAAGAGCAAACAGAAAACTTTTTGCGAAAGAGAATAAAATTAAGAACTCAAAAACGAGAGAAAGAGCCTGAAGATAAATGGAAGAAAGGAGTAAGAATACTATACTAACGAGAGTGATTATGAGGTAAGTTCTGACTGTCAGTGTGTATATTGTGGTGGGTTATATTCAAAATCAGTTGGAGGTTGGGTCGCTTGTTCCACGTGCAAAAAATGGACACACGATTCTTGTGCAGGAATAGATAGCGAAGATGGTGAGTGTCTCCCCGTGTGTGAATTTTGTAAACAGCCTCAAGAAAAGGATACGATACATGAAAACTGTAGTTTGACATTAATACTCACTTTAAACTAAAAAAAATACCGAGCAAGCCAATATTTTCTGCATTTCCGATAATTTTATACGTTTTTGTAATCACTTGTATTTACCACCCCATTCTGCCGCGTGCAAATGATATAAATTTCTGTTTTTGAGTGAGAAAATATTGTTGTTTTATTTTATGGCAATGTTCTTATATTTTTGTGATTAATACATCATAATGTGTTCATATAAAAATTTGTAACTCTCTTATTTATCAATTTTGTACATTTAATCAAAGTTTTCAACTGTGTACCCCATTATACCTTGGATTCCCCAACGTGTCGGATAAGAAAGATAAAAATACAATCACTACTCGTTTCTTCAACGACAATTTAAGCTGTGTTCTGTGGTTCCTCCCAGAGTTCATCACGATATATTCCGAAAAAAATCATAGTTAACGAACGTTATAAATTGCTCTAGAAACGAAGGCAATCCCAGTTAACATTTAATAAGGCCACTGGTATCCTTCGAAATGCAACTAATCAAAGTAATGCAGAACGTCGTGGGTCACAGCGGATGGGTGGAATCGAAATATGACATTTACCCACGATCGCTTCTTTTTGTCAATTTGTGCCATTAATTTCTCTGCTCCCTAATCTGATTTCGTATCTCCCCATCAGCTATTCGATCAAAACTTTTTTAGCATTCTTCTACACCACCACATTTCGGAAGTTTCTAGTCGTCTCCTGTTTGGGGAACCAGGCATGTTAACTGCTGATTCGCAATATATTTATTCCGAAAGGCAAAAGGAACCCCGAAAACAATGAAAATAATTTTGTTTATTGGTGACTGTACCAGTTTGATTTACACTTAGTGCGAATATGAAAGTATTTTATTCCAAATCCTTATTTGAAGGTACTAAAATGTCGGTTTAAATGGCAGCTTGCTATGTAAGACATGCCCACTTGTTTCTCTGTGCCATATCTTCTTTGAGATGATAAGCCTAGGGACATTTTACCCGTAGTTTTTGAGCTTTCACCTATTGAATACATTTTTTCTTGTCTCGTAGTCAGTTGTTTGCTACAGTAATAACGTTTCTGAACAAAACAAATGCCAAGATCTACCCACAAAGTTTTCGAGAGAAGTTCTAGAAGACTTGCAAGAAATAAAAAAGTAAATATCATGAAACAAATGTTATGTTTTTGTACAGCATGCATACTATTGGAAAGTGAAAGAAACTATGAATTTAAATGAGTGCATGTACGACGTTAAGTGCAATGCAACTTTAAATTTTCCGTAACTTTTCTAACTAAATGTACCTTTCCTCTCAAACCATTTATCCCAGAACCATGGAATTCTAACGGTCAGTTTTCTTACTCGAGGGCATGAAGAGTCGAGGGATATGAAAGGGAAGCAGTGGTTGGGAAGAGAGTGAGACAGGGTTGTAGCCTATCCCCGATGTTATTCAATCTGTTTGCTGAGCAAGCAGTAAAGAAAACAAAAGAAAACTTCGGAGTAGGAATTAAAAACCATGGAGAAGTTGTATTATAATGAACACTATGGTCTTTTTATTTTTGAAATTTGCCTGCAAAACCTCTCTTTCAAAATTTTTCTAAAAATTTCAGTATTAATATATTATTCATGAAAAATTGTCAGCTTGTTGGAAAACAGTGGAAATGCATGTAAGTAATGTTTGGTGTTTTACCGTTAATATAACACAACTTAGAATAAGGATCATATAAATAGATCAGTTAACATGGTGGAGATGGAAGATACGTTCTCCCCGTGAATATTGTGTTTAAAAACAAATGAATATTTTCAAATCAACAGCTCATTTCATGAAGTCATAACTAGAAGTGAATAATCTCCACAAAAATTGGTAAGTTAATTACTTTGGTGCAAGAAAGTCTCCATCATTAAGGAGAACGATGTTTTCAATAACTTGCCGGCAGCCACAAAAAGCTTTACTACTGACAGATTTCAGTTTACGAGGAGCCTAAAGGATTTCTTGCTAACCATCTCTTCCGACACCATTAATGAATTGAATTATTTATTAGAACTAGCGCGCGCGCGCGATTGAGTGTGTGTGTGTGTGTGTGTGTGTGTGTGTGTGTGTGTGTGTGAGAGAGAGAGAGAGAGAGAGAGAGAGAGAGAGAGAGAGAGAGAGAGAGAGAGAGGGGGGGGGGGTCAAATAATACGTGTACAATCAGAAGTGTGACTAAATTTTCATTCCTCGTTCATGATCAGTCCATTTGCGGTCTGTGGATAGTAAATTAGCATATTATTTTCCCATTGAGTATCTCCCCATTATGGATCAATTTCAATGGAAAGTACATATAATCTAACCCTCTTGTCTGCCCCACTTCTGTTGAAGGTTACACATCACACAAATACCTTGTTGTTGTTGTTGTTGTTGTTGTCTTCAGTCCACAGACTGGTTTGATGCAGCTCTCCATGCTACTGTATCGTCTGGAAGCTTCATCTCCCAGTACCCACTGCAACCTACATCCTTGTGAATCTGCTTAGTGTATTCATCTCCTGGACTCCCTCCTCGATTTTTACCCTCCACGCTGCCCTCCAATATTAAATTCGTGATCCCTTAATGCCTCAGAACGTGTCCTACCATCCGACCCCATCTTCTAGTCAAGTTGTGCCACAAAGTTCTCTTCTCCCGTATCCTATTCAATACCTCCACATTAGTTATGTGATCTACCCATCTAATCTTCAGCATTCTTCTGTAGCACCACATTTCGAAAGCTTCTATTCTCTTCATGTTCAAACTATTTATTGTCCATTATTCACCTCCATACGTGGCTACACTGCATACAAATACTCGGAGAAAAGACTTCCTGATACCTAAAGCTATACTCGATGTTAGCAAATTTTTCTTCTTTAGAAACACTTTTCTTACCATTGACAGTCTACATTTTATATCCTCTCTACTTCGATCGTCATCAGTTATTTTGCTCCCTAAATAGCAAAACTCCTTTACTACTTTAAATGTCTCATTTCCTAATCTAATTCCCTCAGCATCACCCACCTTAATTCGACTACATTCCATTATCCTCGTTTTGCTTTTATTGATGCTGATCTTATATCATCCCTTCAGGACACTTCATTCTGTTCAGCTACTCTTCTAGGTTCTTTGCTGTCTCTGAATTACAAAGTCATCGGCAAACCTCAAGGTTTTAGTTTCTTATCCATGGATTTTAATTTCTACTCAGAATTTTTCTTTTGTTTCCTTTACTGCTTGCTCAATAAACAGATTGAATAACATTGGGGATAGTCTACAACCCTGTCTCATTCCCTTCCCAACCACTGCTTCAATTTCATATCCCTTGACTCTTATAACTGCCACCTGCTTTCTGTACAAATTGTAAATTGAATTCGCTCCCTGTATTTTACCCCTGCCACCTTCAGAATTTGAAAGAGAGTATTCCAGTCAACATTGTCAAAAGATTTCTCTAAGTCTACAAATGTTAGAAACGTAGGTTTGCCTTTCCTTAATCTACTTAATAAGGTAAGTCGTAGGGTCAGTATTGCCTCGCATGATCCAGTATTTCTACGGAATCCTAACTGGTCTTCCCTGAGGTCGGCTTCTACCATTTTTTCCATTCGTCTGTAAAGAATTTGCGTTAGTATTTTGCAGCTGTGACTTATTAAACTGATAGTTCGCTAATTTTCACATCTGTCAACACCTGCTTTCTTTGAAATTGGAATTATTTCATTCTTCTTGAAGTCTGACGGTATTTCGGCTGTCTCATGCATCTTGCTCATCAGACGGTAACGTTCTGTCAGAGTTGGGTCTCCCAAGGCTGTCAGTAGTTCTAATGGAATGTTGCCTACTCCCGGGATCTTGTTTAGATTAAGGTCTTTCAGTGCTCTGTCAAACTCTTCACGCAGTATGTCATCTCCCATTTCATCTTCATCTACATCCTCTTCCATTTCCATTATATTGTCCTGAAGTACACTGCCCTTGTATAGATCCTCTATATACACCTTCCACCTTTCTGCATTCCCTTCTTTGCTGATAACAGGGTTTCCATCTGAGCTCTAGATATGCATACAAGTGAATCTCGTTTCTCAAAAGGTCTCTTTAATTTTCCTGTAGGCAGTATCTATCTTACCCCTAGTGATATGCGCCTCTACATCCTTACGTTTGTCCTCTAGATATCCCTGCTTAGCCATTTTGCACTTCCTGTCGATCTCATTTTGAGACATTAGTATTTCTTTTTGCCGGCTTAATTTACTGCATTTTTGTATTTTCTCCTTTCATAAATTAAATTCAATATATCTTCTGTTACCCTCTTTCTCTGCGCATGTCAAGTTCCGTAGGCCCAAATTGAGGAGCAAATCTTCAAGGTCATGGAACGTGTCAGTATCTACATCTACATCCGTACTCCGCAAGCCGCCTAACGGTGTGTGGCGGAGGGTACCCTGAGTACCTCTATCCGTTCTCCCTTCTATTCCAGTCTCGTATTGTACGTGGAAAGAAGGATTCTCGGTATGCTTCTGTGTGGGCTCTAATCTCTCTGATTTTATCCTCGTGGTCTCTTCGCGAAATATAAGTAGGAGGGAGCAATACACTGTTTGACTCTTCGGTGAAGGTATGTTCTCGAAACTTCAACAAAAGCCCATGCAAAGCTACGGAGCGTCTCTCCTGCAGAGTCTTCCACTGTAGGTTATCTATCATATCCGTAACGCTTTCGCGATTACTAAATGATCCTGCAACGAAGCGCGCTGCTCTCCGTTGGATCTTCTCTATCTCTTCTATCAAACCTATCTGGTGTGGATCCCACACTGCTGAGCAGTATTCAAGCAGTGGGCGAACAAGCGTACTGTAACCTACTTCCTTTGTTGTCGGATTGCATTTCCTTAGGATTCTTCCAATGAATCTCAGTCTGGCATCTGCTTTACCGACGATCAACTTTATATGAACATTCCATTTTAAAACACTCCTAATGCGTACTCCCAGATAATTTATGGAATTAACTGCTTCCAGTTGCTGACCTGCTATTTTGTAGCTAAATGATAAGGGACCTATCTTTCTATACATTCGCATCACATTACACTTGTCTACATTGAGATTCAATTGCCATTCCATGCACCATGCGTCTGTTCGCTGCAGATCCTCCTGCATATCAGTACAATTTTCCATTGTTGCAACCTCTCGATACACCACAGCATCATCTGCAAAAAGCCTCAGGGACTTTCCGATGTCATCCACCAGGTCATTTATGAATATTGTGAATAGCAACGGTCCTATGACACTCCCCTGCGGCACACCTGAAATCACTCTTACTTCGGAAGACTTCTCTCCATTGAGAATGACATGCTGCGTTCTGTTATCTAGGAACTCCTCGATCCAAGCACACAACTGATCTGATAGTCCGTATGCTCTTACTTTGTTCATTAAACGACTGTGGGGAACTGTGTCAAATGCCTTGCGGAAGTCAAGAAACACGGCATCTCCTTGTGAACCCGTGTCTAAGGCCCTCTGAGTCTCGTGGACGAATAGCGCGAACTGGGTTTCACACGGCCGTCTTTTTCGAAACCCATGCTGATTCCTACAGAGTAGATTTCTAGTCTCCAGAAAAGGCATTATACTCGAACATAATACGTGTTCCAAAATTCTACAACTGATCGACGTTAGAGATATAGGTCTATAGTTCTGCACATCCGTTCGACGTCCCTTCTTGAAAACGGGGATGACCTGTACCCTTTTCCAATCCTTTGGAACGCTTCGCTCTTCTAGAGACCTACGGTACACCGCTGCAAGAAGGGGGCAAGTTCCTTCGCGTATTCTGTGTAAAATCAAACTGGTATCCCATCAGGACCAGAGGCCTTTCCTCTTTTGAGCGATTTTAATTGTTTCTCTATCCCTCTGTCGTCTATTTCGATATCTACCATTTTGTCAACTGTGCGACTTCAAGAGAAGGAAGCACAGTGCAGTCTTCCTCTGTGAAACAGCTTTGGAAGAAGACATTTAGTATTTCGGCCTTTAGTCTGTCATCCTCTGTTTCAGTACCATTTTGGTCACAGAGTGTCTGGACATTTTGTTTTGATCCACCTACCGCTTTGACATAGGACCAAAATTTCTTATGATTTTCTGCCAAGTCAGTACATAGAACTTTACTTTCGAATTCATTGAA
This sequence comes from Schistocerca gregaria, assembly GCF_023897955.1. Lineage (NCBI taxonomy): Eukaryota > Metazoa > Arthropoda > Insecta > Orthoptera > Acrididae > Schistocerca > Schistocerca gregaria. The sequence goes on along the minus strand of NW_026061836.1, from coordinate 3,857,947 downwards.
AGCCTCTCGCATAGCCCTCCTTACACTACATTTCGCTACGCGTAATTTTTGTTTGTCTGCAAGGCTTTGGCTATGTTTATGTTTGCTGTGAAGTTCCCTTTGCTTCCGCAGCAGTTTTCTAACTCGGTTGTTGTACCACGGTGGCTCTTTTCCATTTCTTACGATCTTCCTTGGCACATACTCATCTAACGCATATTGTTCGATGGTTTTGAACTTTGTCCACTGACCCTCAACACTATCTGTACTTGAGACAAAACTTTTGTGTTGAGCCCTCAGGTACGCTGTAATCTGCTTTTTGTCACTTTTGCTAAACAGAAAAATCTTATTACCTTTTTAATATTTCTATTTACGGCTGAAATCGTCGATGCAGTAACCGCATTATGATCGCTGATTACCTGTTCTGCATTAACTGATTCAAATAGTTCGGGTCTGTTTGTCACCAGAAGGTCTAATATATTATCGCCACGAGTCGGTTCTCTGTTTAACTGCTCAAGGTAGTTTTCAGATAAAGCACTTAAAAATATTTCAATGGATTCTTTGTCCCTGCCACCCGTTATGAACGTTTGAGTCTCCCAGTCTATATCCAGCAAAATTAAAATCTCCTCCCAGAACTATAACATTTCCCTAAGGGGCTCCATCACTAGCCTAACGTTGGAGCTCCCAATAACTAATAAACCCCTCCACCGGTGTGCCTGCTCGGACCTTGCTGAAGGAGCAGCCACATGTCCATTCACGGGCAGAGCGGGCGATGCCACACGGCCAGCCTCCACATTGACCCTCCGCCTCGTGCGCCGCGAACGCCACTGAACCCGCCACTCCCCTTGGGGAGAGGGTGGCCCAACCGCGCCCGGTACCCGCGAAGATCTCTCGACAGCAGGGACAGTGGGTGAAGCATCTAATACCTGGGGTGCACCATGCGACGCACCAGACTCCCCACTGCCGCTACACTCCGAGGCAGCAGCCTGAAGACAGCTGACCGCGGCCATCAACACGCTCAGCTGTTCGCGAAGAGTGGCCAGCGTCCGTACACAGCAGTCACACATCCTATCCATCCTAAGGAATCAATTTACCGAAGAGACTTAATCAACTTTTAAGTATGAAACTTCCTGGCAGATTAAAACTGTGTGCCCGACCGAGACTCGAACTCGGGACCTTGGCCTTTCGCGGGCAAGTGCTCTACCAACTGAGCTACCGAAGCAGGACTCACGCCCGGTACTCACAGCTTTACTTCTGCCAGTATCCATCTCCTACCTTCCAAACTTTACAGAAGCTCTTCTGCGAAACATGCAGAACTAGCACTCCTGAAAGAAAGGATACTGTGGAGACATGGCTTAGCCACAGCCTGGGGGATGTTTCCAGAATGAGATTTTCACTCTGCAGCGGAGTGTGCGCTGATATGAAACTTCCTGGCAGATTAAAACTGTGTGCCCGACCGAGACTCGAACTCGGGACCTTGGCCTTTCGCGGGCAAGTGCTCTACCAACTGAGCTACCGAAGCAGGACTCACGCCCGGTACTCACAGCTTTACTTCTGCCAGTATCCATCTCCTACCTTCCAAACTTTACAGAAGCTCTTCTGCGAAACATGCAGAACTAGCACTCCTGAAAGAAAGGATACTGTGGAGACATGGCTTAGCCACAGCCTGGGGGATGTTTCCAGAATGAGATTTTCACTCTGCAGCGGAGTGTGCGCTGATATGAAACTTCCTGGCAGATTAAAACTGTGTGCCCGACCGAGACTCGAACTCGGGACCTTGGCCTTTCGCGGGCAAGTGCTCTACCAACTGAGCTACCGAAGCAGGACTCACGCCCGGTACTCACAGCTTTACTTCTGCCAGTATCCATCTCCTACCTTCCAAACTTTACAGAAGCTCTTCTGCGAAACATGCAGAACTAGCACTCCTGAAAGAAAGGATACTGTGGAGACATGGCTTAGCCACAGCCTGGGGGATGTTTCCAGAATGAGATTTTCACTCTGCAGCGGAGTGTGCGCTGATATGAAACTTCCTGGCAGATTAAAACTGTGTGCCCGACCGAGACTCGAACTTGGGACCTTGGCCTTTCGCGGGCAAGTGCTCTACCAACTGAGCTACCGAAGCAGGACTCACGCCCGGTACTCACAGCTTTACTTCTGCCAGTATCCATCTCCTACCTTCCAAACTTTACAGAAGCTCTTCTGCGAAACATGCAGAACTAGCACTCCTGAAAGAAAGGATACTGTGGAGACATGGCTTAGCCACAGCCTGGGGGATGTTTCCAGAATGAGATTTTCACTCTGCAGCGGAGTGTGCGCTGATATGAAACTTCCTGGCAGATTAAAACTGTGTGCCCGACCGAGACTCGAACTCGGGACCTTGGCCTTTCGCGGGCAAGTGCTCTACCAACTGAGCTACCGAAGCAGGACTCACGCCCGGTCTCTCATTCTGGAAACATCCCCCAGGCTGTGGCTAAGCCATGTCTCCACAGTATCCTTTCTTTCAGGAGTGCTAGTTCTGCATGTTTCGCAGAAGAGCTTCTGTAAAGTTTGGAAGGTAGGAGATGGATACTGGCAGAAGTAAAGCTGTGAGTACCGGGCGTGAGTCCTGCTTCGGTAGCTCAGTTGGTAGAGCACTTGCCCGCGAAAGGCCAAGGTCCCGAGTTCGAGTCTCGGTCGGGCACACAGTTTTAATCTGCCAGGAAGTTTCATATCAGCGCACACTCCGCTGCAGAGTGAAAATCTCATTCTGGAAACATCCCCCAGGCTGTGGCTAAGCCATGTCTCCACAGTATCCTTTCTTTCAGGAGTGCTAGTTCTGCATGTTTCGCAGAAGAGCTTCTGTAAAGTTTGGAAGGTAGGAGATGGATACTGGCAGAAGTAAAGCTGTGAGTACCGGGCGTGAGTCCTGCTTCGGTAGCTCAGTTGGTAGAGCACTTGCCCGCGAAAGGCCAAGGTCCCAAGTTCGAGTCTCGGTCGGGCACACAGTTTTAATCTGCCAGGAAGTTTCATATCAGCGCACACTCCGCTGCAGAGTGAAAATCTCATTCTGGAAACATCCCCCAGGCTGTGGCTAAGCCATGTCTCCACAGTATCCTTTCTTTCAGGAGTGCTAGTTCTGCATGTTTCGCAGAAGAGCTTCTGTAAAGTTTGGAAGGTAGGAGATGGATACTGGCAGAAGTAAAGCTGTGAGTACCGGGCGTGAGTCCTGCTTCGGTAGCTCAGTTGGTAGAGCACTTGCCCGCGAAAGGCCAAGGTCCCGAGTTCGAGTCTCGGTCGGGCACACAGTTTTAATCTGCCAGGAAGTTTCATATCAGCGCACACTCCGCTGCAGAGTGAAAATCTCATTCTGGAAACTTTTAAGTAGACTGCTAATTCACTAAAGGCGATTGATTACTGACTAAACTGTGATTGCTAACCACTTCTTGTGGAAAACAATGAAAATAGCACTACCTGTCTCTGGACTGTATTCAAAACAAACACTAGCACTACTGGCACTATGGCTGACTACAAGGACTCTCTCTGACTGTATTCAAAACAAACACGAAATCTATGTAACACTATTACTAGCACTCGACAATTAAAGCTTCCTAAAAGCAAAAACACACGGAAGAAGAAGTGACAAGTAAGAAAAATAGAGTTTATACTTAAATTAAGGTAGCTCGCTGCACAGCAGACGTGAAGCAGCCGGCGGTTAGGGCGACACATGAACTTACAACAAAAAAGTAATAACAGATAGAAATACATGTTCATGAACCTGAGAGAAAATCAGTCCATAAGTTTAAGCAAACGCTATCAGCAGTACAATGAGAATCAGCTTAATTTTTCAATTAACTCCTCGACAGAATAAAAGGAGTGACCCATGAGGAAACACTCCAGTTTCGATTTGAAAGCGCGTGGATTACTGCTAAGAGTTTTGAATTCGAGTGGCAGCTTATTGAAAATTGATGCAGCAGTATACTGCACACATTTTTGCACATGAGTTAAGGAAGTCCGATCCAAATGGAGGTTTGATTTCTGCCGAGTATTAACCGAGTGAAAGCTGCTTATTGTTGGAAATAAACTAATATTGGTAACAAGAAACGACAATAAGGAATATACATATTGAGAGGCCAATGTCAAAATACCCAGACTCCCTGAACAGAAGTCGACAAGAGGTTCGTGAACTCACACCACTTTTTGCCCGAACCTCCAGTTTCTGAGCCAAAAATATCCTTCTAGAATGGGAAGAGTTACCCAAAAACATAATACCATACGACATAAGTGAATGGAAATAAGCAAAGTAGACTAATTTACTTGTCGAAGTATCACTCACTTTCGGCACCATTCCAATAGTGAAAATGGCAGTATTAAGTCTTTGAACAAGATCCTGAATGTGGGCTTTCCACGACATCTTACTATTTATTTGAACACCTAGGAATGTGAACCGTTCAGTTTCACCAATCATATGCTCATGCTGTGAAATTAAAACGTCAGGTATTGTTGAATTGTGTGTTAGAAAATGTAAAAACTGAAGCTTACTGTGATTTAACGTTAGTTTATTTTCTACAAGCCATGGACTGAGGTCATGTACTGCACTACTTGAAACGGAGTCAATGTTGCACCCAACATCCTTTACTACCAAGCTAGTGTCATCAGCACACAGAAATATTTTAGAGTTACCCGTAATACTTGAGGGCATATCATTTATATAAATAAGGAACTGGAGCGGCCCCAACACTGATCCCTGAGGAACCCCCTCCCCCTTGACAGTACACCACTCAGATCCCTCATCACACTGTATTACTTTCCCCCATTCCCGTAGATCGTTCCCTAATGATCTTCCTGAAACACTCTACAACTTCTGATTCTGTCAGTTCTTTCAGGTCCCATCTCCTGAAATTCCCACCTTTTTCCAGTTTCTTCAGTTTAATCTACAGTTCATAATCAATATATTGTGATCAGAGTCCACATTTGCCCCTGGAAATGTCTTACAATTTAAAATCTGGTTCCTAAATCTCTGTCTTACCATTATATAATATATATGAAATATTGCAGTATCTCCAGGTCTCTTCCACGTAAACAACCTTCTTTCATGATTTTTGAACCAAGTGTTAGCTATGATTAAGTTATGCTCTGGGCAAAAACCTACCAGGCGGCTTCCTCTTTCATTTTTTACCCCCATTCCATATTCACCTACTACGTTTCCTTTTCTTCCATTTCCTACTGTCGAATTCCAGTCACCCATTAATATTAAATTTTCATCTCCCATCACTATCCGAATGATTTCTTTTATCTCATCACACATTTCATCAATTTCTTCATCATCTGCGGACTACTTTTACGACTTTAGTAGGCGTGGGATTCGTGGCTATCTTGGCCACAACAATGCGTTCACTATGCTGTTTGTAGTAGCTTACCCGCATTCCTATTTTTATTAATTATTAGACCTACTTATGCATTAGCTTCATATTAGCCTTCCTAATACTAAAATCTATATCCGATGTTAACAATGACGCCGGTGGATGGACTATCAGGAAATTACTGACCGTCGAGAAAGTCACAAATATAACCGACAAGCTAATGGGCCCTTCACAGGAAAAGGTTTTTTGCCAGAAAACGGGGAAAATTGAAACCCAGCAAATGAGTAAAAAAATGTATATTCACTGACAAAAAAAATAGTGTACGCACACAACTTACACAACAATAGTCTGGGATTACTCTATTACGTAATACAGTTTTTGTGATTGTATCTTGCAGCTTTAGTTATTTTTAATTAAAAGAGGCTTTAAAAGGACAGAAATAACGTGTTGGACTACGCTACAGATCGTTCTGTTAGCACAGTCTTTACTTTGTAATCACTTTCGTTGACTTCGGCAACTCTCAACAGAAATCTCCAACCTAACCGAGACAATGTGCTACGATACAGCCGAGATCATGACAAGAGAATGGGCTACATCACACTCGAAGTAAATGTATATAGGTAAGGATCCCCATGACCTGTATACGTCTGTTATAAAAAATCTCCAAGCCACTCTCCTCAAATAGACCGCAATCTTCTCTTGACCTTCAACTGTTACTATTTCAGAATTAGAAACCAGATTCAAAGAAAATTTGGCTACAAGGCACAAAACTAGAAAAATAAAAATAATAAAAGTGACAACGTGAAACATGTTAGCAATAACCATAAACAGGAGATTTACAGAAAATATAATTGAGAAAGGAAATCATTAATATTATCGACCGTTTAGGAACTCTAGGCTACGAAATGGATAAAACCACATATCGAATAAGTGGTGGAAGAGTTAGTGTGTTTTAAGATTAAATCCAAACAAGAATTAGAGAAAAATATATCGAAGCAAGGCCTCTATTACGAAAAATTGCTAAATCTCGAGACAAATTGTGTCCTTCTGTATTAGATGAAATGTTTTGGCCCCTAGTACGGATGAAACAGTATCTGCAGTATCAACAGGAACTTCGGACATGTGTTTCATATTTCATCCAAGCCTGCAGTCTATAAATATTTAAACAAAATACTAAAACAAAATACCACTACAGGGGAATTACTTAGGAAGTAGTTCTTGGTAAAGAAACACAGGACACAATTACGTATGTAGGCTTAATACGAACTACAACTGTGTTTATAAATCGCTATAGTTGCCTTGGACTAACGACGAGCAAATATCAATATAATCTGTACGCTTTTCAAAGCTGTTATCCATGAAAAAGCCAAACTACGTATCGTGAACAAAATACAATTTAACACCGAAACAATGACATTAGCTGACAATGGGCACAGACTTTAGTCAATGGGCACTGTTGAAAATTTGTGCCAGACCAGGATTAGCACCCGAGTCCCCTGGTTACGAGGGAGAGGCAATGATCACTGTGTCCGAATTACACAGTGGTCAACAGAATAGCACGAACTGCCCGAGCATGCCGTTCTTTAGATCCAAATTCTCAATTTCTCCGTAGACTGCTAATGCACTGCTCCTTGAACATAATCCTCCTCCCTTTAATTATACAGTACATGGCGAAAAAAACAGACACCGAATATATGCAAACTTGGCCTTACGAACATTGCAGACGTCGTCTATGTAACACACGTCAAACTTCAAAGAATTTACCAATTCGTTGCATTGTTTACTATAGACCACAAATCAAGTAACGTAAAAAAAGCACTGCGTCTATTGAGATCATGATTCAGAGTTAAAAAAAACTAATAAGTCGCCTACATATTACAGTTGCTGCCGAAAGAGGAGAACCATTATTTTCCCACAAAAGGAAATATAGTTAAAATTACGCTTCTATTTCGGTTAGTTTATGCGGTTACTAAAATTTGCAGTGAAAGTTACATAGTGGACTCTACCCTCCCCCCACCAGAAACGTAGTTATCGTGGCTGTTGTGAGACTTTTGTACACAGTTAGAGAAAGTGTGTTAAATGTGGCGCGGACGGAAACGCTAGGCTACGCTACAGGGCAATCTGCTCGCACAACGTTTAGTCGGCATTCATAATCGTTGGCGTAAACAACTCTCAATCAAATTACCACCTTCCAACCTAACTTAGATCTCGGGCTACACTACCAATCGGCCTGTCATCACAACCAAAAATTCATTGAGGGGGGTGGGGGGGATTTCCTGTAGCTCTCTCTAATGTATCTCTAGGCAAAACTGCCAGTTTTGTCAGACTCAACAGCAAGATTTACCAATGGTAAACACTTTTGAGACGGCTCGTAATTTTAGAATAGTCCTCTTCGTCTTACTTGGCATAAATTGTTCGCTGGCGTCCCAGCAGCCAGCTCCCTCAGTGTCTGCTTCTGCCATCGCACCACGCTAGTCTGCTGTTGTCCTAGCAGACCGAACGCACCGCACATCCGATACCTTCGGAACCACTCACTGGCCAGTTAGCAACTGAGCGGAACACTGTTTACATCGTGAAAGGAAAACTATGCAAAGATGTACACTTAAATGGCACGTCTGAGTAGCACACACACAGTAATATCTGAGGAATGTCCTTCGACACGCGCAGAACGAAAGTCTTCTCGCGAACGTACAGCGTCTCTGAAAAAAAATCTCGTGACTATATTCCGGCGTTACGGCCAGGTTCTCATACAAATGAGCAAAAAAGGGTACATTTGAAATTCTTTTTGAGACAATGAAAATACATTCGAAAGATCTGTTTGGGAATTACGAGTGATAATACTATGAGCTTAATTTTAGATTTTCAATAAAAAATGGCGCCCGTAATTATGATTTGATCAAGGGCCTGCGAGACTGGAGTACGCAGAGCGCGTGCAGTGTGGCACCTCATATGTTACCTGAATTCAAAAATGGGTAACATCAGTTGATACTACATTATTCCTCTGAAATTGAAAATGGATAACATCAGTCGATAAAACATAAAATTTATGGGAGCGTATACCTAACCGCAATGAAACAACCTTAAATTTAACGATACAGTGCTAATTCGAACTTTGAGTTCGATTTTTGAGGGTTTGTTTCACTCCTTATGCCTACACAAAAATTAGTTAATATTAACAAATGTCATATTATAGCTATAAGTTCCTAAGAAAAGTGTTTACTTTTAGGGGTCAGAGGTAGATGTTAAGAGAACGAACCACTTTTAATTTATGCTGCATGCCGTTCTGAGAAAATAGTTACCCGAAAAAAATGTGTTCAAAGTTTAGGGAAAACATTTAGTTATATTGTTACTTCGATTTGCATGAACTGAGTGTTACATATATATTTTTAATGTCGCTGAAAACGAATCTGAAGTCAGATTTTCAATATTCAAAACAGCTAATCCAATACGGAGGGCAACCGATTATGTTTTGACCAATTTTTACCAAAAATGTATTTTCGTTATTTACGTTTAGTCTGCAAGTCAAGGAGTATTTATCAACCCTTCCTCTACCTCTGATTGTTCCTAGACAGCAACTTCCTGTTCTTCTTGGCAGGAAAAGCCGATCTGTCAAAGCTGGATATGCAGCACTCGGCAGCCTGCACTTGATATTCGTCCGTATTTTCGGTGAGTATGTTTGCATGCATTCTGCAGTATGAATCATTTTGAGCACGTGTGCGACACGGGACGAGTTATCATCTACATCTATATGGATACCCTGCAAAACACATTTAAGTGCCTGGCAAAGGGTTCATCGAATCACCTTCACAACTGATAATTAATTGAAACCCTCAGCTGCCGACAGGTGTTGTCGATATACTTCGATGGGGACAGCTGAAAAGTGTGCCCCTACTGGGACTCGAACCCAGAATCTCCTGCTTACAAGGCAGACGCTCAATCCATCTGAGCCATCGAGGGCACACATGAACAGCACGACTGCAGGAATTTATCCCTCGCACGCTTCCCGTGAGACTCACATCCCCAACCGTCCACAATCCGCATACGTAATGTACTTAATAGGTATTTGTCCATCCACTCATTACTGGCTCACACTAAGGTGACGATTCCCGTAAGAGTTCCGGCAACCTGTGCGCATTCGCACAGACGAAGGTCAATGGCTGGGTAACGTTTAACCATAGATATGAAGATAGTAACTGCTCTCGAAAGAACAGGCGCCACTGACGACCTTGCAACTCTTCTAGAATACATGATAGACATGCCGATGTGGCCGAGCGGTTGTAGGCGCTTCAGTCGGGAGCCACGCGACCGCTACGGTCGCAGGTTCAAATCCTGCCTCGAGCATGGGTGTGTGTGATGTCCTTAATTTAGTTAGGTTTAAGTCGTTCTAAGTTCTAGGAAACTGATGACCTCAGATGTTAAGTCCCAAAGTGCTCAGAGCCATTTGAACCATCAGTCCCTATGTTTACACACTACTTACAGTAACTTATGCTAAGGACAACACACACACAACCATGCCCGAGGGAGGACTCGAACCTCCAACAGGGGGAGCCGCGCGAACCGTGACAAGGCGTTGGACACATGGCGGGTACCCCGCGCGGCTCATGGCAGCCGTGACACTGCTTCAAACAATGGACTGTAGAAACTTTTGTAAAGCACGTGCGACGGGTCAGGCTCTTATCGCGCAGTTTCCTTTCCCTGAAAGAAAATCCACCTACCTCGTTTCTTAGGTAGTTGCTGCACTCGCCTCTCCTGATAGCAGCTACTGGAAAAATTGCAGAAAAGCAGTGTTGAAGAAACTGCAATTTAATAGCCGCTCACCGGAGGCCGCGATACATGTTTGCTGAAATACAATCTATGAGCAATCTTCCTAAATAAATTGAGTTATTGGAATGGTAGTAATTGTTTACTCAAACGAGAACGCGAAGTTGGTAATTCTATTTAAGCTCTTTATTGTCTTTAAGCCTGATCATCAGCCCGCTAATCTACGTTTGAAGAAAGTTCAGTTCACAATTCTATCCACACTCAAACCCCGCCAGAATTAGCTTTCAAAGTTACGGAATTTACTTAACTGCAACACAGACGATTTTCTAACATACACGTTTGCAGTCGATGTTCAATAATAGTTCGTTTTTTAACGTTAATGCTCGCCATAAGCACTTAGTAAAAGTTTACGAAGTACCGCCACGCTTTTAATTATTAAAGTTACTCGCGTCTTTCGCGGAACGAAAAGTCACAACTCGCTCAAACTCACACTACGCGTTACTGGACTCTTCCAGTCTCAAATCGCACAGTACCGAACCGATGAAGCCGTTTTATGACTTCATTTTACACATTATTCGCGAGGACACATCAAGCATGTCTCTTCTCGATCACAGTTCCTTCGCGACTCCTCATCCACTCGCGACTCACTCTCCTAGTCTGCTAACCGTCCTCGCATCTCATTGGCTCACACATCACACAGCCAATCAGAATTAACTCTTTGGGTGCGCCTCGCGCCAAAATCTAGCACGCACCAGTCATGACTTCTGAATCATTTACGTCATGATTTCTTGTTACACAAAATTTACTGTATAATTTAACAAACCGAAAGGAAAACTAGACTTTACTTTATTTCCAGAAATTATTTAAATACTCGCGAACGTTCTGGCTGCTTGTACAATACCATACACTCTTGGACATCCGACATTCACTAAGATGGGGAACCACTGGCGACTCTGTTCCCACGGTTACATCGTCTGAACACTTGCGAGTTCCAACCTAGATTTTATACACTTGCAAAGAATGGCGAATGTCCCTCTTTCATTCACTCAGGCACACTCATTCACTCTCACCTACTCATATAAAATAACTGTTCACAAAAATTCAAAACATTTATGGTTTTAACAAAGTTATAGGTGAATTTCTAAAAGTAAAATTCTCAAAATAAATACAAAAGCACGGAAGGTGATTTTGTTTCATAGTTGGATGGTCACTGAAGGTGATCTATACATAATGGTATTTATTTAGACTCGAAAATTGTAGAAATTTGCGTTTTCTGTAAGATTTTTCTAATTTCCAAAATATGCAGGTTTCAAAGCTCAAATTTGGATGACTTATTTTTATTCATAACAGAAACTAGTATATTAACTTTTAATTTCCTCAGGTTCCTCAGTTAGAAGTTATTAAAGATGAAAGTTCCACGTTATACACGCGGCTAGTTAGCGCACAGGTCTTACATTCTCACGGTACAGACATGCCATATGGTCGTGACGTCAGACGAACGGACACCGGTAATCTGCCCGCTACAGCACATATGCTAATCTGATGGCTACTTTACAGTCTGTCTACATTTCACAGTAAATATTTGATAGAAAACTGTGCGCTCGCACTAATTGCGACGCCACACACCTCCTGAGGAAACTAAATTTTTTCATTCATGACAAACTTTTAGTTTTCTAAAAAAATTTCTATTAAAGATTTACTCAAACAGCTATTTAACATTTATAGTTCCTGTACATCAATCATCCACTTATACCTAGGGCTGACGACCTACAAAACATCTTATATCTAAACATGCACATTTATCATCATTCAAAAAAAATTTTTCAGATTACAAAATTCTATTTACAAATTCCTGAAAGAGAAAACAAACCTAAATACTATCTTGATGTACGTCACACGCACACTAACACTACTATCGCTATGGTGAGCGTCACTTTTTTACCACTTACACTTAAGATTTTGATAGCACTCGTAGTTCGACCGGGTCCTGCTTGGGAGGTCCATTTCAAGTCTCGTGCTACCACCTCTGTTTACTTCGGCGCACCTGAAACATCAGCTGGCCTCAGTTCCCTTTCTAACTGCTACGTCTTAACCTACAGCAGCGATAAATGGCGCTATCTGCTTGACTCTAAAGTCTCATATTTTTGATAAAATTTACTTTACAGTATGTACAATTTTCAAAATTTTTTTTTTTTTTTTTTTTTTTAAGTGAAAAGTGAATTGACTTTCCTAATGCAGTACCGAAGTGGCACATTTACTCTTTAATTACTTCTTCATCTCATAATCAAACAAGTTATGGTTACATAAGAAATACTAAGAAAAACAATTCCTACAAATAGTTCACAAATACATAATAAATCTCCGCCAGCACTGGTGACTCTCCAGTTCCTGTACAATACACAACAATATAAAATATACACAAAATTATCAATATTACAATTCTGTCTCCAGGCAATCTCCTGTAGTCCTGTATCATAAATTAAACACTGAAAAATACATATTTACTTATTCATTTATCAACACTACAATCCTTATACTAATCTCTACGACAAACTTGGGGAGCTTTGTGTGTCTCTGGTCAAAAATGGAATCGATGTCATGGGTACTTTCCTCATCTCACATATCTGGAGTTACTTCAATTTCTTGTCAACATCAGGTTTTCTCTAGTCACATTCGGGTTTAATTTACAACTCTCATACTCATACTTCACACACTCAGGTTAGTATTTGTTAAAGCGTTTCCTACTAATCTGCGAAACCTCGTTACCCATACTTTCTAACATACATCCACCTCCTGAGTTACCAACGTCGCCTCAGCTCTGTTTACATTCGTAGCCTCACTTCCTTTTGTTTACAAACATCTCTTCTGTTTACCAACAAACGCCACCTCTGGTTACCAACATTAAGCTTTTTATTTACTCACCTTCGTAGCCTCACTTTTTCCTAATATCGAGCTAGCCAAACACTATGCTCATTCTTTCTCCTTTTCTCACATATTTCTCTTCATTTGACAGTCAGTCCTGCTGCACTGTCCCTTTAACTTAACTTCCTTTACCCCTTTGACAGTCAACCTTGTTGCACTGTACCTTTACTCATTTTACCACTAAATCACCTCCTGAGGCTCTGACTTCATTGAACAGACAGTTTTGCTGTACTGCTCCATTTCCTTTCCTAAACATTAGCTTAATGCTACGTCTTAACATATCGTTCTGTTACTTAACAAACAGCTTCAATGTTCGTCACCATATTTTCTGAGGCTCTTACATTTCTTAGTTATTTTACCTTTCTAAGGGCATTACTCACACCTTAGGCCAAACATTTACTTTACTGAGACTTATTACTTATCTGAGGTATCTTAATCCTTTTTGATTTTCTCTTACACTCATTCCTTACGCTTAACCTATACTGCACTGAGGTTCTTTCCTACTCATTACTTAAACACTTTATCACTTAAAAACTACGATAGAGAAGAAGGAAAGACGATAGAATTTTAGTTCTGAATGAAAGAAGAGGTAGGTTGACAATACGGAAAAGAAAGTGGAAGAAATATTGTCAAACGACTCGAGACCTAGTGCTCGTCACGCACTTAGCTCTGCAAAGAGTGCAAAGCTCTCTGAGGTATCTACTCACTCCTGGCCACGTCTCTCTTTAGTAATTTCTCCTCGATCCTATTTCTGACACTCACAAGCTCAGACGGATCCTCTACTTTTTTGCCACCGTACTCATTATAGCCCCCCAAGAATTTCTCTGTTTTACAAATACATATAGGAAAATCATTCTGCTCAGGATCCTCACATAGCTGCTTACCGATGAAAGGTATAGTAATTAGTTTACCCTTAATTTTTACCATAACATCATTGGTAGAAAAATTCACCCATCCTTCATATTTATTCAAAAAGTCAGCCCCCACCAATATGTCTACACTCAGTCCATTTATAACTAAGAAGTTCTGTCTTATTTCTACTTCCTTAAATGCTATGGGTAGAAACACTTCCTGTTTTACTGTCTTCTTAGTCTTACCGGTTGCTACTACAATGTTCAAGCCACTTACTGGCATCTTAACAATCTGTTTACTGTTAGGGAGTTCATTTACCAAGTTCTGGGATACTGCACAGACTTCCGATCCAGTATCTATCAAACATTTAACTGGTTCATTTAATACTCTTAGCTCTACTATCGGTTGCCCTAAGTACTCTTTATTTATTTTGGGTTCTGCTTCCTCCAATAAATCTTGCACAATTTCTCTCCTTTCGAAGCCTGTCTTTTGGGTGGCAATCACATTCACACTTACAGGGTTTATTTCATGCTTATTATCACCCTCAATTCTAGTGGCAGCTCCTATTAGCCTATCCACTATTGCTAAGTCAAAACATTTTTCCAATGTTTCCCCCTCTTTCTCATTAACCTCCTTTTCTACGACCCTATCCAAGGCGTCGTCATTAACCTCTACCTCCTCCTCTAATCTATCCTCTTCTTCGTAACTATCTACAACATCAATTATCTTATCAAGCACAGTCACAACCCTGCCATTATTACTGTTCTCACCCCTATCCGACAGCTCTTCATTAGTTTTACTGTGCATAATGTCTTTCTGATTATTACCCTTATAACTAGTACTTAGTTCTTCAATAAGTGGCTTCTTATGATTATTCTTACAGTTAATTGGTTCATTAACCTCCACTTGACTTAAAGCTACTATCTCTGTCTGTTTTACGTTATCCTCCCTAAATTTTGTAGCAACAACATTTATGTTAGGTGGTCGTTCAGGCTGCTTTCTTATGAATGGTTTTGCCAGCGGATTTAACTTTAAACGCTGTTGCCTACGATCGCCAGCACACTCGTAGACAATTAATGGTTTTCCGAGCGCGGTGCGTCATCACTATGCCTCCAGCTGACCGCCTCACCTCCTGACATCTGTCGGCCGCTGTCATACTGCTCGCGTTCATTGAACCTGTTAACATATGTTCTTCCTCTACCACGTGAACTGCCACGGTATCCGCCGCCTCTCTGAACACCCATCCTATTAATGTTTACATCCGCGCGATTGTCATTCTGCCTAGCAGGCGGGCGATGCTCCCTCCTCATGTTTTCTTCTTCTTTTTGGACGGATTCAACCCTTTCTAAATACTGTACGAACTTGTCAATGTTATCTCGGGGCGCAGATATGATCTTAGTTTTCCAGTTCCACGGTAGCTTATTTTCTACCCCTAATATGATCTGTTCTGTTTCTAACTTATTACTAAGGTAGGACAGAGTTGTTACCCACCTTTGAACAAATCGTTTGATGCCCTCTCTCTTGGGGTCATACTTCTCTCCCGACCAGAACCGATTAAGAACATCCATCTGCTTTCTCTTTCCCCAGTATTCCTCAAAGAACGCTAATTTAAATTCTGACAATTTCGCGTATTTTTCAGAGGCTAAATTCCCCCATACTCTGGCCTCTCCCATCAAATTTGAAGTGATAAAGCCTATCTTTTGTTTATCGCTCCATACTTTCGGCAAAACGTCTTCAAAATCGTTCCAAAATTCTCTGGGGTGCATGTTCTTACTTGGGTCAAATTTTAAAAACTGTCTGTGGGTAACATACGCAACCTCGGTAGATTCAATTATTCCACTGGAAATTATACTACCACTATGGTTAGAAACACACTGTTCTACTTTGGTTAGTCTGCATTCATGCCCACAAAGTTGCTCATTCACACTTTCACTGAAATGGCTTATGTGAGTCTCTAAATTATTGACCTTATTTACAACTTGCTCTCCAAGTTTCTCACACCGAATTTTGGTATCATTTACTTTACATTCTAAGGCGGCATGATTAATTTCATTGGAATTCTCTACCACTTTTATGTGCTCACATACTTTATCTAATTCTGCATCAACATGGGATTTAAATTGCTGTTGATCCTCAGTAACCTGTTCGATTCGTGTCGTCAATTCACTTTGCACTTGAACAATATTTTCTGTACATTCTAGTTTAACCTGCTGTATTTCAACATTTACTTTACTACTGAGCACTGCTAAATCTTGCTTCCAACAGTCTCTGAGATCGGATATTTTGGAATCTAAATCAGCGCCCATTTTAGTCATCTCATTACTTAAATCAGATCCTAATTTAGACATTTTTGAATCCATTTTACTTGACATATTAGTTTCCATTTGTGACATATTAGTTTCCAATTTTGATATACTGGAATCCATCTTACTTGACATATTGGAATCCAACACGTTCATCTTAGTTAATAGATTCATCAGCATACTGGCGACATTATCCTTCGCCCCCTCATTTGCTGATACAATGTCCCTATTAACATTAACTACCGGCATGGGTAACTGTAACTCACTGGGCACTGACATATTTGGATCTGACTCCAAACTATAATTAACATAGGATGAATCAGTCAAACTACTACTGAAATTGGGTTGAGACACGTCTAAACTAAAATTCATGGGGTCATTTTCCCCTGTCTCCATCCCACTATCACAACTTAGTTCCGCCTTTTTGTCACTTGGTTGAAACTCAGCCATTTTTCTCAGTTTGACTCCACAAACACACAAAGTTTTCAAAAGCACTGTACTTAACTTTGTGCTTCGGCGTGCTGCGTTGCTGCTAGATGAAACTGCGGGTCCGTTCACCATACACTGCAATGCTGTACCAGTTTCCGGGCCCCCGCTCGAATCAGCGCTGCCAACTGCCACTGCTGTTGTCGCCTCTGCGTAGTCTCCGTAGCTCGTCGTCTGCCAGACGCCGTCGTAGACTGCTATTCCAATCGGCGCGTAGTCACCGAAAAATTCTTCCGTTCCGTACAACACATTACAGTTCACGGACACTTTCACTGTCCTTCCTATTCACGTGGCGATATCAATTTGTACGCTACACAGTTCCTACACATAGCGAGCACTTCTGTATTGTCCGGTAATTGTCACTACTGCTTTTTTTTTTTGAAATTCACTGGAATTTACTATTTTTATTTCCCGGCCGATGCACCATTTGTGACGGGTCAGGCTCTTATCGCGCAGTTTCCTTTCCCTGAAAGAAAATCCACCTACCTCGTTTCTTAGGTAGTTGCTGCACTCGCCTCTCCTGATAGCAGCTACTGGAAAAATTGCAGAAAAGCAGTGTTGAAGAAACTGCAATTTAATAGCCGCTCACCGGAGGCCGCGATACATGTTTGCTGAAATACAATCTATGAGGAATCTTCCTAAATAAATTGAGTTATTGGAATGGTAGTAATTGTTTACTCAAACGAGAACGCGAAGTTGGTAATTCTATTTAAGCTCTTTATTGTCTTTAAGCCTGATCATCAGCCCGCTAATCTACGTTTGAAGAAAGTTCAGTTCACAATTCTATCCACACTCAAACCCCGCCAGAATTAGCTTTCAAAGTTACGGAATTTACTTAACTGCAACACAGACGATTTTCTAACATACACGTTTGCAGTCGATGTTCAATAATAGTTCGTTTTTTAACGTTAATGCTCGCCATAAGCACTTAGTAAAAGTTTACGAAGTACCGCCACGCTTTTAATTATTAAAGTTACTCGCGTCTTTCGCGGAACGAAAAGTCACAACTCGCTCAAACTCACACTACGCGTTACTGGACTCTTCCAGTCTCAAATCGCACAGTACCGAACCGATGAAGCCGTTTTATGACTTCATTTTACACATTATTCGCGAGGACACATCAAGCATGTCTCTTCTCGATCACAGTTCCTTCGCGACTCCTCATCCACTCGCGACTCACTCTCCTAGTCTGCTAACCGTCCTCGCATCTCATTGGCTCACACATCACACAGCCAATCAGAATTAACTCTTTGGGTGCGCCTCGCGCCAAAATCTAGCACGCACCAGTCATGACTTCTGAATCATTTACGTCATGATTTCTTGTTACACAAAATTTACTGTATAATTTAACAAACCGAAAGGAAAACTAGACTTTACTTTATTTCCAGAAATTATTTAAATACTCGCGAACGTTCTGGCTGCTTGTACAATACCATACACTCTTGGACATCCGACATTCACTAAGATGGGGAACCACTGGCGACTCTGTTCCCACGGTTACATCGTCTGAACACTTGCGAGTTCCAACCTAGATTTTATACACTTGCAAAGAATGGCGAATGTCCCTCTTTCATTCACTCAGGCACACTCATTCACTCTCACCTACTCATATAAAATAACTGTTCACAAAAATTCAAAACATTTATGGTTTTAACAAAGTTATAGGTGAATTTCTAAAAGTAAAATTCTCAAAATAAATACAAAAGCACGGAAGGTGATTTTGTTTCATAGTTGGATGGTCACTGAAGGTGATCTATACATAATGGTATTTATTTAGACTCGAAAATTGTAGAAATTTGCGTTTTCTGTAAGATTTTTCTAATTTCCAAAATATGCAGGTTTCAAAGCTCAAATTTGGATGACTTATTTTTATTCATAACAGAAACTAGTATATTAACTTTTAATTTCCTCAGGTTCCTCAGTTAGAAGTTATTAAAGATGAAAGTTCCACGTTATACACGCGGCTAGTTAGCGCACAGGTCTTACATTCTCACGGTACAGACATGCCATATGGTCGTGACGTCAGACGAACGGACACCGGTAATCTGCCCGCTACAGCACATATGCTAATCTGATGGCTACTTTACAGTCTGTCTACATTTCACAGTAAATATTTGATAGAAAACTGTGCGCTCGCACTAATTGCGACGCCACAGAACCTCCAACAGGGGGAGCCGCGCGAACCGTGACAAGGCGTTGGACACATGGCGGGTACCCCGCGCGGCTCATGGCAGCCGTGACACTGCTTCAAACAATGGACTGTAGAAACTTTTGTAAAGCACGGATTAAAAAAAAAAAAACTTTCTGTTCCAAGAGTCTAGACAAGTACACCTTTAAAAAATGCAACTACAAAGAAATTGAATTTTCGAACGTTTTGAATGAGAACCTGTCCTTATGGAACACCGTTGATCAAATGTCACAGGGATTATATACTCAGGTTTCACATGTGGATTAACACTTTCTAATCAATATCCGGAATGAGCAGGGCTTAAAACTTTGAAGAGTTAAATTTCAAGGGCCGTTCTCTTGTATGCAAATAGTTTCACAGTAGAAATTTCTCTAGTTTTATTTATTAATTAATTTATTTATTTTTTGCTGTAGGTAAAGAAGGATAGCATTGTGAGGAGGGGGAAGGGGGGGGGGGAGGAATCTTGCATCTCCCACCTTGGAATTCTCAGTACAGAATTTTTATTCATTACGAGATTCTTAGCCACTTGCAGAAGTGATTTCGAGTGATTCTGCAAAACTTTTCCTTTAGCCAATCGTAGCAACTATAGGATTCCGTTCCTGCTGCATGACATGTCTCGGAACTTAAACTGACCAACTCATTTGCATAAAGAGCTAGCTTATCATCCGCTTCTTTACTTGCATAGACCGTTCATGGTCTGCAAAGAATTTTTTTCTTTAATCGTTTTTTTTATGTCTTTTATAAACTGCAACACTTTCTAAACTTTCTAAACTTAGCGCCGTTGAAGCATGGTCCTTTACTGAATGATCAAAAAGCAATGCTGACAGCTGGAGTCCAAGGTTTTTGTTAATCAAGCCGTTTGTATTCTTGTGGTGATATCTCCGTACAGTCTTTCATTCCCTAACGCATATTTCTTTATATCTAATTGAGAAGTGAAATACCGGTTTTCATAGATGCAGATTTAAAATATTTTAATATAACGCAATAAATATTTCATTAAAATTTTCATCCCCTTATGCTCGAAGTTCCAAAACCAGAAAAACACGTAGTTTTTAAAAATTGTAACATATTAGCCGAATACGAATTGTCAGATATATTTAGCAATCCTTTCATAATGAACCATTTTCTGAAACATCTCACACCCTTTAGGGGTTGGGTTTCAAAAACAATTAAACACGTATTCTTCTATTTAGAGCCGAGGAGCCAAATTCAAATCTTCATCCATTTAATTCTAAAAATGCTTTCATAGTGAAATATTTCATAAAACATTACATCCCCTATTTCACTCTATTAGTGAGTTAAATTTCCAAAAGCAACGAAACACATTTTTTTTACATCCAACCGAGATGTCAAATACCTATTTTCATAGATGTAGCTATAAAAATGCTTCAGTAGTTCTTTAATAATGATTTATTTTCAAAAAACCTTCACTAATTATTTTATCCCCCAATGGAAGAATTTCGGAAAATGCTAAAAACCTGTTTCTTTTTTGTATCTGACTGAGACACCAAATGTCAATTTTCGTAGTTTTGTAGTTATAGCTTCAATAGGGACATAGGGACATATTTAAAAAAAAAAAAGACTTTCAACCCATGTTTCACCCCCATAGGAGTGAAATTTCGAACAATCTCTTCTTAAATGATGCTTTCAGCGTAAGATTTACACCTTCATCAAATTTCAAGTCCGTATACTTTTCAGGTTGGCCTGGAAGGCTATGGGTCAGTGAAACCTGTGCCCCTATTGCACCTTCTTGGAGGTTGTAGTTCCAAAAACAGTGAAACACGTAGTTTTCAATAACACAATATTCATAGATTTCGCTTTAAAAACTCTTTCGCACTGAAATACTTTCATAAAACATTACATCCTATATTCCACCCTCTTAATCGTTGAATGTATCAAAAACAGGTTTTCATATATTTCATGAAACATTTCATCCTCTGTGATATGGGGTATGGTAGTGACACACCAAAATCACAATAGTAATCCGTTGTAGTTGCTACATATTTTATTACAATCAAAAGCATTATAAAATCACAAGGCCAGATCAGTTGGACAAATAATAAATAAATATCGTTAAGTGGGGCTAAGAAATGAAAGAGGAAGCCGCCTAGTAGAATTTTGCACAGAACACAACTTAATCATAGCTAACACTTGGTTTAAGAATCATGAAAGAAGGTTGTATACGTGGAAGAACCCTGGAGATACTAAAAGGTATCAGATAGATTATATAATGGTAAGACAGAGATTTAGGAACCAGGTTTTAAGTTGTAAGACATTTCCAGGGGCAGATGTGGACTCTGACCACAATCTATTGGTTATGACCTGTAGATTAAAACTGAAGAAACTGCAAAAATGTGGGAAATTAAGGAGATGGGACCTGGATAAACTGAAAGAACCAGGGGTTGTACAGAGTTTCAGGGAGAGCATAAGGGAACAATTGACAGGAATAGGGGAAAGAAATACAGTAGAAGAAGAATGGGTAGCTCTGAGGGATGTAGTAGTGAAGGCAGCAGAGGATAAAGTAGGTACAAAGACGAGGGCTGCTAGAAATCCTTGGGTAACAGAAGAAATATTGAATTTAATTGATGAACGGAGAAAATATAAAAATGCAGTAAATGAAGCAGGCAAAAAGGAATACAAACGTCTCAAAAATGAGATCGACAGGAAGTGCAAAATGGCTAAACAGGGATGGCTCGAGGACAAATGTAAGGATGTAGAGGCTTATCTCACTAGGGGTAAAGTAGATACTGCCTACAGGAAAATTAAAGAGACCTTCGGAGAGAAGAGAACCACGTGTATGAATATCAAGAGCTCAGATGGCAGCCCAGTTCTAAGCAAAGGAGGGAAGGCAGAAAGGTGGAAGGAGTATATAGAAGGTTTATACAAGGGCGATGTACTTGAGGACAATATTATGGAAATAGAAGAGGATGTAGATGAAGACGAAATGGGAGATACGATACTGCGTGAAGAGTTTGACAGAGCACTGAAAGACCTGAGTCGAAACAAGGCCCCCGGAGTAGACAACATTCCATTAGAACTACTGACGGCCTTGGGAGAGCCAGTCATGTCAAAACTCTACCAGCTGGTGAGCAAGATGTATGAGACAGGTGAAATACCCTCAGACTTCAAGAAGAATATAATAATTCCAATCCCAAAGAAAGCAGGTGTTGACAGATGTGAAAATTACCGAACTATCAGTTTAATAAGCCATGGCTGCAAAATACTAACGCGAATTCTTTACAGACGAATGGAAAAACTGGTAGATGCAGACCTCGGGGAGGATCAGTTTGGATTCCGTCGAAATGTTGGAACACGTGAGGCAATACTGACCTTACGACTTATCTTAGAAGAAAGATTAAGAAAAGGCAAACCTACGTTTCTAGCATTTGTAGACTTAGAGAAAGCTTTTGACAATGTTGACTGGAATACTCTTTTTCAAATTCTAAAGGTGGCAGGGGTAAAATACAGGGAGCGAAAGGCTATTTATAATTTGTACAGAAACCAGATGGCAGTAATAAGAGTCGAGGGGCATGAAAGGGAAGCAGTGGTTGGGAAAGGAGTGAGACAGGGTTGTAGCCTCTCCCCGATGTTATTCAATCTGTATATTGAGCAAGCAGTAAAGGAAACAAAAGAAAAATTTGGAGTAGGTATTAAAATTCATGGAGACGAAGTAAAAACTTTGAGGTTCGCCGATGACATTGTAATTCTGTCAGAGACGGCAAAGGACTTGGAAGAGCAGTTGAACGGAATGGACAGTGTCTTGAAAGGAGGATATAAGATGAACATTAACAAAAGCAAAACGAGGATAATGGAATGTAGTCAAATTAAATCGGGTGATGCTGAGGGAATTAGATTAGGAAATGAGGCACTTAAAGTAGTAAAGGAGTTTTGCTATTTAGGAAGTAAAATAACTGATGATGGTCGAAGTAGAGAGGATATAAAATGTAGACTGGCAATGGCAAGGAAGGCGTTTCTGAAGAAGAGAAATTTGTTAACATCGAATATAGATTTATGTATCAGGAAGTCGTTTCTGAAAGTATTTGTTTGGAGTGTAGCCATGTATGGAAGTGAAACATGGACGATAACTAGTTTGGACAAGAAGAGAATAGAAGCTTTCGAAATGTGGTGCTACAGAAGAATACTGAAGATAAGGTGGATAGATCACGTAACTAATGAGGAGGTATTGAATAGGATTGGGGAGAAGAGAAGTTTGTGGCACAACTTGACTAGAAGAAGGGATCGGTTGGTAGGACATGTTTTGAGGCATCAAGGGATCACAAATTTAGCATTGGAGGGCAGCGTGGAGGGTAAAAATCGTAGAGGGAGACCGAGAGATGAGTACACTAAGCAGATTCAGAAGGATGTAGGTTGCAGTAGGTACTGGGAGATGAAGCAGCTTGCACAGGATAGAGTAGCATGGAGAGCTGCATCAAACCAGTCTCAGGACTGAAGACAACAACAACAACAAGTGGAACGAGACCCGTAAAACTTGAAATTTGAATATGACTAGGTATATATACTTAGGTAAAGCTTTACTTAAATAGCACAAATGTCCATAAAATTCATAGCAGAACTCTCACTACTTGCAATCAGGGGAGAAACAGATTAAGCGTAAGAATACAGATATTTAACGTTCGGCTTGCCAACTTTCCTAAACAAAACTGTATAAAAATGACTAAAACAATTAAGGGGGTCCTTTAATTTTGACTAAACGGACCTTCAAATTTACTTACTCAGTTGATTAATCAACAATATTCTTAGAATGATTACAACTAGAACATGACTATATGACAATACCCTTAAAATAAGGTTGCTTCAATATTTCGTGTGAATTGGCGATAGACGCGAGCAGACCAAGGATTCAAATCAATACAAGAGATCCACGAGGCAGAGAATGACATAGAAATATACTCAACATGGCAATGCAATTGAACTTTGGATGCTATAGTTCAGCACCGGAAAGATGGAATCACGCAAAAGTGACAACATAACCCAAGATGTAAAGGAGAGGACATGGCCTCAAATATCTCTCTGCCGCCGTGGTGCTCTGCTCCCAGTATGCTAGCGTCGACCGCTGCCAGTTATCTCTAACACAACACACATCAAGAGCAGACAATTTTCTGAGACATAAACTACACAACCCTATCTGGAGAACAGGTGAGCAATACAACTGGACTGAAACCAATGAGCCTCCGTGAGTTACTTGGCCAGTGCCAGCCCTTAAACTTTGATTAATAAGATCGCTAAAAATCATACCGAAGTTAAGATGACGAGACTTATCTCCAGGTTCGCCATATTAGTGGCAGAGACAATGAATTGGCGACGCTCTTATCCGTATGTTCGCGGCAGAGTCTGGGGAAGGCAAGGGCCACGTGGAGCCGGATCTGGGGGTCAATTTCCTTCTCTCCGAGACACCCGGCTTCTTCTGCGACTTAGCCGGCAAACAGGCCGAGGACCCCGGGTGGGGACCGATTCGGCAGCAGTTGGCGGATGGCGAGGTCTTCGGGGGGTGGGGTGGGCGGGGGGTGTCTTGTGTAAAGGGGAAGACAACCGTGGTGAAGGGAAGGTCTGTATTCCACAGGAACGAGTTAGCATGGCACTCAGATATTTCCACGATTCGGCGGTAGGGGATCATTTGGGGTTCTACAAGACCTTGAACAGAGTTCGGGAACACATGTTTTGGCCCAACCTATATGGCGATGGCATGCGATTTGTTGGCAACTGTGTCCAGTGTAAGCGCGGTAAGCCCCATGTTGGGCCGCACAGAGAACTACTACAGTCGGTTAGCGAGCAGTGTCCTATGGACCGCGACTCAAAGATCGAAACATCGATCGACGGAAACTGGCGCCAGAAACGCACCAGCTCACTCTATTTCATCCCCTTAGGGGTTGAACTTCCAAAAACACGAAAATACGTATTTTCTTATTTGTAACCTTGAAGTCAAATACCAATTTTCGTAGATATAGCCTTAAAAATACTTCCATAGTCCTTCCATAGTTTTTTATCTCAAGATAAAATGTTCACCTACTATTTCACCTCATAGAGGTTAAATTCCCAATAATACTGGAACACATATTTCTTTATTTCTGACCTAGAAACCAGATACAAATTTTCGTCTGCCTAGCTTCAAAATTACCTTAATAGCTACATGTTTCAAAAATCCTTTCATTTCCTGTGTATCCCCCTTAGAGGTGGAATTTCGAAATATGCAGTATAAGCGGTATAAGATCAACAACCTTTCCAAATCTCAAGGTTTATTTTCCTTGGCGGTCTGGACTGTGTGAATTTCATAGTAATGGCCTCCACACACACACACACACACACACACGCACACACACACACACACACACACACACACACACACACACACACACACACACACACACCACTAACAATGCCACCACCACCTCCTGGGGAAATTTCTGCAGACGCTCTTGTTCCACTGCAGTCATATTTTGCCGACGACCTACATTTAGCAGCGTGGGAGGGATAGTGTCGTGCAACAGACAGTATACTCAGTAGACAACGAACTGTTCGTTGTGAAATCAGGGACCTAGGAACCGAGACTGACACAGAAGGTGCTGAAGGTGAAGCACACTAGACTCGTGTCTACCACGGCTTCAAATAGTATCGATTTACTATGAACGGAAGTTCCGAAAAGTGAGCTAGTAATTTTACAGTAAATTCAGTACCGATGGTGAGGATATACAACGAAAAACATTTCTATAATATTTCAGAAATAATGAAACATTCCACTCAAGTCGCGCGGCAGAAAACGCAATGGATATGCTTGCACTTAAGACGGAAGGCCCCACGTACTTATGCAGGCTTACGACAGATCGCAAAATTCGGCAGTAGGCGTAAGCCAACCTCTTGTGCTGCCATCTGTTATTGATGCCAGGCATCAAGGTCTCAGTAGTACGACCATCCACTGGAGAGTAGTTTGCTTTGTAAGCACTCCGTCTTCAGGCCACGAGTGACCTACTGGGACAGCACCATCCGACCGCCGTGTCATCATCCGTGGAGGATGCGAACAGGAGGGGCGGGGGTCAGCACACTGCTCTCCCGGTCGTTATGTTGGTATTTTTTGACCGGAGCCGCTACTATTGGGCCGAGTAGCTCCTCGATTGGCATCATGAGGCGGCCTGGATGATCACCCATCCAAGTGCCTTCAACGCCCGACAACGCACTTAACTTCGGTGATCTCACGTGAACCGATGCAACCTCCGCGGTTGACCTAGCACAGACCACACCATTCACAATGAAACGCATCACTTAGTAGATGGTGAAGTACTTTGAAGCTAGCCAGATAGAAACAGAACCTCCTGGCACTGTATCTAACCCAAATTCTAATCTTACACTAATCTCTTGTATGTACCTACCACGCCCTCAAAGAGCCAACGATTTACTATTATCAAAAGTTCCGAAAAATGAGGAAGAAATTGACCCACACTTTTTTCCGTTGTTCATTATTTCGATTACCCCATAAAGGGAATGGACTTGTAGCCACAGGTTACACAAGCGATAAATGGTTTAAAATACATAAAAAGAGATGACAATAGGAAACGATTTTTAAAAACACAATGATGCGGCTTTTACGATTTTTACAGGAAAAAGAAATGGATGACAAAATAAAGGTTTTTCAAAAATATGCTGGTGGACAATATTGGGGATTTTTTATCTTTATAGATGACTAGCGGAAAAGCTTGGTGTTGACCAGGCATTTATTTACAGCTGTGCGTCCACGTCCGTACTATGCAGCGTCTGGCCTTGTCCTGAGTTTTTATGACGTATCTCCTGAAACATGTGTCGTACAATGATATAATTTTGTAGGTGCATTCAGCGTCATATGCGGATACTGTCTGCAAAATTTATTGCGAATATAGTAGCAAAGAAGTAACAAATTTAAATGTCACGAATGCTGTGATCCCCACACACTTGGGTGCAACCAATGTACACAGGATGCTTGGCTCGATCATTATGGCTACCATCACCGCTGGTCGAAATTGGACCAGCTGTGTCGACGTAGTGAAAATATAAATGTGCATAACATGGTAAACGTCCATTCTTTCCAGCCATCAGACCTGATCTACGATCAAAAATATCATGTAAAAGTGGTAGGGCCAACGGCCTTGCCGCAGTGGATACACCGGTTCCCGTCAGATCACTGAAGTTTAGCACTTTCGGGCGTGGTCGGCACTTGGATGGGTGACCATCCGGGCCGCTATGCGCTGTTTCCATTTTTCGGGTTGCACTCAGCCTTGCGATGCCAATTGAGGAACTACTCGACCGAATAGTAGCGGCTCCAGTCAAAGGAAACTACCACAACGAGTGGGAGAGCCAGCTCCTCCTCCACCCTCAGTGAGAATGACGTGGCGGTCGGATGGTCCTGATTGGCCACTTGTGGCCTGAACACGGAGTGCTTTCTTAAAGGAGTGCTCCCTACATAAAACTGACAGTCTTGACTCAGGGACTGTCCACGGTAAATGCTGCATTGGACCTACGAATACTATTAAGATAACGGTTTGAGTTCTCTTTAGTTGTCCAATCATCTGAAGTGAGTCCTTATTGAAGTAAGCTGAAAAATACATTTTATGTTAATGGCGGCTAAATTTTATGTTAATGGCGGCAAATTAACTTTACCCTAATGACACACAAGGTCAATGCCGTTCTATCACGTAAAGTATTCTCAGATCGAAATGTTTTGCATTACCAAATCTCCAATGTAGATCCATCATACCGCAATTATAATTCTCAAAATAATTTGGAGCTACGTTCAATGCATATTTAAATGCATCTTTCAAAACAATACCAGAATTCTCATTAGATCATCATTATCAGTGCCTAGAGTATTCCTATTATTTCGTCTACCAAAAACCGCGTCTCACTTTGGCTTTTTCAGTACGCTGTTTTGTTTTCCACTGCTGACAATAGAAACGATCTGGCAGATGTCACATTGTAGATGTCCAGTATGCGTGTCTTAATGCAAATAAACCGTCTGGAACATTTACCCTTGAACCTCCCTAGAATGGGATTTCATGGAACGTTATTACTTTCCTGTGTCCATTTCTATCACACCAGCTGATCGCCACGACTGGGGAGAGTGAGGAGGGGGTGGGGTGAAAGTTGGCAGCACTTTGAGTGGCAGAAACCTCACGTTTCCGTCATTTGTTTTCATAATGACGTAGTGCCAATTCGTTACATTGGACGCTTTTCTCTCGGAAACGTTTACATTCATCGTCTGGATATCAATGTCGCCTTCTGAGGTATGCAGTCGCACCACTCTGTACGAAATAGGTTCTAAGCTGATGCAGTCGACAAGTAACGTCGAAATATATCGTCACCTCGAAATATATCGACACCTCGAAATAAATCCACACCCAGAAATAAATCGCCAACCCGAAATAAATCGCAACCTCGAAATAAATCGACACCATGAAAAAAATCGAAACTTCGAAATAAATCGACACCTCCAAAAGACAGCTACATCGAAATGATTCGATATCCCGAAATATATCGACATCTATACGCATTTCAGCTTACCATATAGATCGATATCTCGAATCTCACGGACCTCTCGAGATAAATCGAGGTATAGAAATATATCGATATCTTGAAATATATTGGTACCTAGTAATATAAAGATATCTCTAAAAATACAATATCTAGAAATTTATGGATTACTTGAGATATAGAGGTTTCTTGAAATATATCGATATCTCGAAAGGAATCGATATCTGAAGTACACCGATACATGGAAATATATCGATAGCTCGAAATAAACAGACAACCCGATTTGTTTCGGTATATCAAACTAAATCGATATCTCGACATAAACGGATACTTCGAAATCAATTGATACCTCGAAATAAATGGATGCCTCAATATAGATAGATATCTCGAAATAAATCGACATCTCGATATAATGAGTGCTTCGACATAAGTCGATATATCGAAATGAATCGATAATGGGAAAGAATGGACGTCTTGAAAAAAATCTGTACCCCTAAGAAAACGATTCTCGAAATAAATAGGTATATCGAAATATATCGCTATCTCGATAAATACCGATATCTAGTGGTCGGATATATGTTTCAAGTTGACTTGACATATCAGTATAGTTCGATATACATCAAAATACTTTGGATTTTCAATATACCGATAGATTTCTAGACCTCGGGGAAAAAATCGCCGATCCGACCTCAGTGCAAAAACGCAGACCTAGGGAAAAAACGCCGACCTCGGGGAAAAACGCAGACCTCGAGGGAAAAACGTCGACCTCGGGGTAAAACGCCGACCTCGTGGGAAAACGCCGACCTTCGGAAAACTGCCGACCTCAGGAAAAATCCAGTTCCATTAATTTACACAGACACTAATGTATGTCACCATTAGGTTCTCAAAATACAACCAAATTCCTGGTATTTATCACCTCACACAAAAAGTGGTCGTGACAGAAAAGTCTCGTTCTTTAGAAAGTTTAGAATGAGATGTTCTAAATATTGCAGTTTATCCATTTACAATAATCTACAAGCACTGCACAATGAGAAGAGACTGTCAACCACAGCACTTTGAAATAGTGGACAGCCAGGAAGACAGAGGTTGCATTGCTGTTTCTAATCCTCTGGTGCTTGAGATTTAGAATCCAGGATTGCCTCGAATGAGAACAGCAATAATGGATGTCCTGCACCAGTGTAGAACTTACTCTGGAACTCCACAGAAAATCACAAGGCACAATTATATCACATCATTCTCAGCAAACTACAGAAGCCTCTAATGGACGTAACAACGTTGTCACCTCCTTCACCAGTGAAAGATCTTAGTAGCTATTGAGTCAAGAGTAGGTGGCCAATTAATAATTTGTTGTTCAAAGCTAACTTCAGTGTATATGGGAATACTCAGTGGACATCTTTAACCATCATATTTTACTGTCTAAGATATGTCAACTTCCCAGACTATAAGTATAAGCAGAGCTTGGCCTTTCCCAATCCGAGATTGTTTAGAATGGGTATCAAGGGAATCAGATCCACTGGGCATTTAGAGCAACCTGCTTTAAACAATATGAGCAGGCAGTAGACACAGACATAGAATTTGGAATTTCTCTGTGAAGTGGTTACCTTCATCGTCTGAAAACTTATGTTGTGTGCTGCGCTATGTGGAGGTACTAATAGCAACACAGTAAAACACAGAAGAAGCTTATAAGTTGATGTAATCAGCCAGTAAGAAGCAGTAAACTTTAAGTTTTAGTAATCGATTATTGACTTATTATCCGGCTTTGGTGCCTTGACATTACCGACGACCTTAAGATTTTGCATGAAGAGAGGCCTAAAAGCCACGTTACACGAGAGAATGTGAAAAGTGTTCATATGTAGTAAAAACCTAAGAAATAAGCCCGTTTTCGTCATTTGCTATCAAATCGACGTATTGCCAGAGCGTTACATTGGCAGCTTTTCTCTCTGAAACGGTTACATTTATCGTCTGCAAACTTATGTCGCGTGCTAAGGAATGCAGAGACACTAAAAACAACACAGTAGAACATAGAGGATGCTTCTAGGTTGATGTAATTAGCCCGTAGGAAACAGTACAATTCAGGTTTTAGTTATCGATTAGTTGGGAGCTCCAATGTTAGGCGCGTAATGGGGCCCCTTAGGGATACGGCGGCTAAGGAGGGGAAGAAATCCAGTGTGCACTCCGTGTGCATTCCGGGAGGAGTCATTCCTGATGTGGAAAGGGTCCTTCCGGATACCATGAAGAGCACAGGGTGCAGCCAGCTGCAGGTGGTGGCACATGTCGGCACTAATGACGTGTGTCGCTTTGGATCTGAGGAAATTCTCTCTGGATTCCAGCGGCTATCTGATTTGGTGAAGGCTGCCGGTCTTTCTTACGAGATGAAGGCAGAGCTGACCATCTGCAGCATCGTTGAGAAAACCGACTGCGGACCTTTGGTGCAGAGCCGGATGGAGGGTCTGAATCAGAGGCTCAGACGGTTTTGCAACCTTATTGGCTGCAGATTCATTGACTTGCGCCATAGGCTGGTGGGGTTTCGGGTTCCGCTGAATAGGTCAGGAGTTCACTACACTCAGCTGGCGGCTACACGGGTAGCGGAAGCTGTGTGGCGTGGACTGGGCGGTTTTTTAGGTTAGAAGGCCTCGGGAAAGTGCGGGATGGGCTGCAATGTCAAAGGGTGCTTGGCAATTACAGGACGTGCTTGGATCAAGGAACAGTCGGAATTATAGTTGTAAATTGTTGTAGTTGCGCTGGAAAAGTCCCTGAGCTTCAAGCGCTAATAGAAAGCACAGAAGCTGATATGGTTATAGGTACAGAAAGCTGGCTAAAGCCTGAAATAAGTTCTGCAGAAATTTTTACGAAGTCTCAGACGGTGTTCAGGAAAGATAGATTAGGCAGAATTGGTGGTAGAGTGTTTGTGTCTGTCAGTAGTGGTTTATCTTGTAGTGAAGTCGAAGTAGATACTCCGTGTGAATTGGTGTGGGTGGAGGTTATACTTAAAAGCCGAATTAAGTTAATAATTAGCTCCTTCTACCGACCCCCAGACTCCGATGATACAGTTGCGGAACAGTTCAGAGAAAGTTTGAGTCTCGTAACAAATAAATACCCAACTCATACGGTTATAGTTGGTGGGGATTTCAACCTACCCTCGGTATGTTGGCAAAAATACTTGTTCAAAACCGGTGGTAGGCAGAAAACGTCTTCCGAGATTGTCCTAAATGCATTCTCCGAAAATTATTTCGAGCAGTTAGTCCACGAACCCACGCGAATTGTAAATGGTTGCGAAAACACACTTGACCTCTTGACCACAAACAATCCAGACCTGATAGAGAGCATCATGACTGGTACAGTGATTAGTGATCACAAGGTCATTGTAGCTTGGCTCAATACCATTTCTTCCAAATCCATCAGAAACAAACGCAAAATAATTTTATTTAAAAAAGCGGATAAAGTGCCACTAGAAGCCTTCCTAACAGACAATTTCCATTCCTTCCGAACTGACTATGCGAATGTAGACGAGATGTGGCTCAAATTCAAAGACATAGTAGCAACAGCAATTGAGATATTCATACCTCATAAATTGGTAAGAGATGGAACGGATCCCCCGTGGTACACAAAAAAAGTCCGAACGCTGTTGCAGAGGCAACGGAAAAAACATGCGAAGTTCAGAAGAACGCGAAATCCCGAAGATGGGCTAAAATTTACAGACGCGCGAAATTTGGCACCTACTTCGATGCGAGATGCCTTTAATAGGTTCCACAACGAAACATCGTCTCGAAATTTGGTAGAAAATCCGAAGAAAGTCTGGTCGTATGTAAAGTAGACAAGCGGCAAGACGCAGTCAATACCTTCGCTGCGCAGTGCCGATGGTACTGTTATCGACGATTGTGCTGCTAAAGCGGAGTTATTGAACGCAGTTTTCCGAAATTCCTTCACCAGGGAAGACGAATGGAATATTCCAGAATTTGAAACACGAACATCTGCTAGCATGAGTTTCTTAGAAGTAGATACCTTAGGGGTTGCGAAGCAACTCAAATCGCTTGATACGGGCAAGTCTTCAGGTCCAGATTGTATACCGATTAGGTTCCTTTCAGATTACGCTGATACTATAGCTCCCTACTTAGCACTCATATACAACCGCTCGCTCACCGATAGATCTATACCTACAGATTGGAAAATTGCGCAGGTCGCACCAGTGTTCAAGAAGGGTAGTAGGAGTAATCCATTTAACTACAGACCTATATCATTGACGTCGGTTTGCAGTAGGGTTTTGGAGCATATACTGTATTCAAACATTATGAATCACCTCGAAGGGAACGATCTATTGACACGTAATCAGCATGGCTTCAGAAAACATCGCTCTTGTGCAACGCAGCTAGCTCTTTATTCGCACGAAGTAATGGCCGCTATCGACAGGGGATCTCAAGTTGATTCCGTATTTCTAGATTTCCGGAAAGCTTTTGACACCGTTCCCCACAAGCGACTTCTAATCAAGCTGCGGAGCTATGGGGTATCGTGTCAGTTGTGCGACTGGATTCGTGATTTCCTGTCAGGAAGGTCGCAGTTCGTAGTAATAGATGGCAAATCATCGAGTAAAACTAAAGTGATATCAGGTGTTCCCCAGGGAAGCGTCCTGGGACCTCTACTGTTCCTGATCTATATAAATGACCTGGGTGACAATCTGAGCAGTTCTCTTAGACTGTTCGCAGATGATGCTGTAATTTAACGTCTAGTAAGGTCATCCGAAGACCAGTATCAGCTGCAAAGCGATTTAGAAAAGATTGCTGTATGGTTTGTCAGGTGGCAGCTGACGCTAAATAACGGAAAGTGTGAGATGATCCACATGAGTTCCAAAAGAAATCCGTTGGAATTCGATTACTCGATAAATAGTACAATTCTCAAGGCTGTCAATTCAACTAAGTACCTGGGTGTTAAAATTACGAACAACTTCAGTTGGAAGGACCACATAGATAATATTGTCGGGAGGGCCAGCCAAAGGTTGCGTTTCATTGGCAGGACACTTAGAAGATGCAAGAAGTCCACTAAAGAGACAGTTTACACTACACTCGTTCGTCCTCTGTTAGAATATTGCTGCGCGGTGTGGGATCCTTACCAGGTGGGATTGACGGAGGACATCGAAAGGGTGCAAAAACGGGCAGCTCGTTTTGTATTATCGCGTTATAGGGGAGAGAGTGTGGCAGATATGATACACGAGTTGGGATGGAAGTCATTACAGCATAGACGTTTTTCGTCATGGCGAGACCTTTTTACGAAATTTCAGTCACCAACTTTCTCTTCCGAATGCGAAAATATTTTGTTGAGCCCAACCTACATAGGTAGGAATGATCATCAAAATAAAATAAGAGAAATCAGAGCTCGAACAGAAAGGTTTAGCTGTTCGTTTTTCCCGCTCGCTGTTCGGGAGTGGAACAGTAGGAGATAGTATGATTGTGGTTCGATGAACCCTCTGAAAAGCACTTAAATGTGAATTGCAGAGTAGTCATGTAGATGTAGATGTAGATGATTTATTAGCCGGCTTTGGTGCCAGTGAAATAACCGACTACCTTAAGATTTGGCATTAAACAAGGTCTGGCAGCCACGTTACACGAGAGAATGTGAAAAGTGTTCATATGTACTAAAAACCAAGGAAATCCGCCCGTTTTCACATCTGCTTTCGAATCCACGTAATGCCAGATCGTCACATTGGCCGTTTCCTCTCTGAAACGGTTACATTTATTGTTTGCATAGCTATGTAGCGTGATGCGGTTTGCGGAGACACTAAAAGCACCATAGTAAAACACAGAAGAAGCTTTTAATTTGGTGTAATAGCCAGTAAGAAGCAGTACAATTCAAGTTTTTGTTATCGATTATTGAATTTTTAGCAGGCTTTGGTGCCTTGGACATGAGCTAGGACCTTAAGATTTGGCATGAAGGGAGGTCTGGCAGCCACGTTGCACGGGAGAAAGTGAGAAGTTTTTATGTGCAGTAAAAACCTAAGAAATCCGCACGTTTTCGTCATCTGCTTTCGAATCGACGTAATGCCAGATCGTCACATTGGCCGTTTTCCCTCTGAAACGGTTACATTTATCGTGTGCAAACTTATGTCGCGTGCTGCGGTATGCGGAGACACTAAAAGCACCATAGTAGAACACAGAAGAAGCTTCTAAGTTGATGTAATAGCCAGTAAGCAACTGTACAATTGAAGTATTAGTTATCGATTAGTGAATTTTTAGAAGGCTTTAGTGCATTCGACATGAGCTAGGACCTTACGATTTAGTATGAAGGGAGGTCTATGAGCCATATGGCACGGGAGAATGTGAAAAGTGTTCACATCTAGTAAAAACCTGAGAAATCCGCCCGTTATCGTCATTTGCTATCGAATCGAATTAATGCCAGATCGTCACATTTTCCGCTCTTCTTTCTGAAACGGTTACATTTATCGTGTGCCATGCTATGTCGCTTGCTGCGGTAGTCGGAGACACTAAAAACACCATAGTAGAACAGAGAAGAAGATTCTAAGTTGATCTAATAGCCAGTAAGCAGCTGTACAATTCAAGTATTAGTTACCGAGTATTGACTTCTTAGATGGCTTTAATGCATTGGACATGAGCTAGGACCTTACGTTTTAGTAAGAACGGAGATCTAGCAGCCACGTTGCACGGGAGAACGTGAAAAGTGTTCACATCTAGTAAAAACCTGAGAAATCCGCTCGTTTTCGTCATTTGCTATCCAATCGACTTAATTACAGATCGTCACATTGGACGCTCTTCTCTCTGAAACGATTACATTTATCGTGTGCAAAGCTATGTCGCGTGCTGCAGTATGCGGAGACACTAAAAGCACCATAGTAGAACAGAGAAGAAGCTTCTAAGTTGATGTAATAGCAAGTAAGAAGCAGTACAATTCAAGTTTTAGTTGTCAGTTATAGACTTTTTAGATGGCTTCAGTGCATTGTACATGAGCTAGGACCTTAAGATTTAGTATGAAAGGAGGTCTAGCGGCCACGTTGCACGGGAGAACGTGAAAAGTGTTCATATCTAGTAAAAACCTGAGAAAACCGACCGTTATAGTCATTTGCTATCGAATCGACTTAATGCCAGATCGTCACATTTTCCGCTCTTTTTTCTGAAACGGTTACATTTATCGTCTCCAAAGCAGTGTCACGTGCTGCGGTATGCGGAGACACTAAAAGCACTATACTAGAACACATAGGAAACTTCCAAGTTGATGTAGTAGCCAGTAACACGTAGTACAATTCAAGTTTTTGTTATCGATTATTCACTTTTTAGCCGGCTTTGGTGCCTTGGACACGAGCTAGGACCTTAAGATTTTGCATGAAAGGAGGACTAGCAGCCGCGTTGCACGGGAGAATGTGAAAAGT
Organism: Schistocerca gregaria; assembly: GCF_023897955.1. Taxonomy (NCBI): domain Eukaryota; kingdom Metazoa; phylum Arthropoda; class Insecta; order Orthoptera; family Acrididae; genus Schistocerca; species Schistocerca gregaria. The sequence goes on along the minus strand of NW_026061836.1, from coordinate 3,822,235 downwards.
GTTCTTATGTAGTTAAAACCTGAGATATCCGTCCGTTTTCGTCATTTGTTATCAAATCGACTTAAAGCCAGATTGTTACATTGGCCGCTCTTCTCTCTGAAACGGTTACATTTATCATCTGCAAACTTATGTTGCGTGCTAAGGAATGCGGAGACACTAAAAACAACACAGTAGAACACAGAAGACGCTTCTAGGTTGATGTAATTAGCCCTTAGGAAACAGTACAATTCAGGTTTTAGTTATCGATTATTGATTTATTAGCCGGCTTTGGTGCCAGTTAAATGACCGACTACCGTAAAATTTGGCATTAATCAAGGTCTGATGAGCCACGTTACACGTGAGAATGTGAAAATTGTTCATATGTACTAAAAACCTAAGAAATCCGCCCATTTTCGTCATTTTTTATCGTATCGACTTAAAGCCAGATCGTCACATTGGCCGGTCTTCTCTCTAAAACGGTTACATTCATCGTGTGCAAAGCTATGTCGCGTGCTGCGGAATGCGGAGACACTAAAGCCACGATAGTAGAACACAGAAGAAGTTTCTAAGTTGACGTAATAACCAGTAAGAAGCAGTCAAATTCAAGTTTTAGTTATTGATTAATGACTTTTTAGCCGGCATTGGTGCCTTGTACATGCGCTAGAATCTTATGATTTTGCATGAAGGAAGGTCTATCAGCCACATCGCACAGGAGATTGTGGAAAGTGTTCACATCTAGCAAAAACCTGAGAAATTCGCCCGTTTCCGTCATTTGCAATCGAATCGACTTAATGCCAGATCGAATATTGGCGGCTCTTCTCTCTGAAACGATTACATTTATCGTGTGCAAAGCTATGTCGCGTGCTGCGGTATACGGAGACACTAAAATCACCAAAATAGAGCACAGAAGAAGTTTCTAAGTTTATGTAAAAGCCAGTAAGAAGCAGTACAATTCAAGTTTCAGTTGTCGATTACTGTCATTTTAGCCTTCTTTGGTACCTTGGACACGAGCAAGGACCTTACGATTTTGCATAAATGGAGGACTAGCAGCTGCGTTGCACGCGAGTATGTGAAAAGTGTTCATACGTAGTAAAAACCTGAGATATCCGTCCGTTTTCGTCATTTGTTATCATATCGACTTAAAGCCAGATCGTTACATTGGCCGCTCTTCTCTCTGAAACGGTTTCATTTATCGCTTGCAAAGCCATGTCGCGTGCTGCGTGCCGCGTTGCTATTGAGATTGTGAAAAGTGTTCATATGTACTAAAAACATGAGAAATCCGTCCGTTTTCGTCATTTGTTATCGAATCGACTTAAAGCCAGATCGTCACATTGGCCGCTCTTCTCTCTGAAACGGTTTTATTTATAGTCTGCAAAGCTATGTCGCGTGCTGAGGTATGCGGAGACACTAAAAGCACCATAGTAGAACACACGTGAAGTTTCTAAGCTGATGTAGAAACCAGTAAGAAGAAGTATAATTCAAGTTTTAGTTATCGATTATTGACTTTTTAGCCGGCTTTGGTGCCTTGGGCATGAGCTAGGACCTTAAAATTTTGAATGAAAGGAGGACTAGCAGCCGCGTTGCAAGGAAGAATGTGAAAAGTGTTCTTATGGAGTAAAAACCTGAGATATCGGTCCGGTTTCGTCATTTGTTATCAAATCGACTTGAAGCCAGATTGTTACATTGGCCGCTCTTCTCTCTGAAACCATTAAATTTATTGTCTGCAAAGGTATGTCGCTTGCTGCAGTATACGGAGACACTAAAAGCACCATAGTAGAACACAGAAGAAGTTTCTAACTTGAAGTAATAGCCAGTAAGAAGTAGTACAATTCACGTGTTAGTAATCGATTATTGACTTTTTAGACGGGTTTGGCGCCTTGGACTTGTGCTAGGACCTTAAGTTTTTGCATGATGAAGGACTAGCAGCCGCTTTGCACGGGTAATTTGAAAAGTGTTCATATGTGCTAAAAACCTGAGACATCTGCCATTTTCGTCATTTGTTATCAAATCGATTTAAAGCCAGATCGTTACATTGGCCACTCCTCTCTCTGAAACGGTTTGATTTATCGTCTGCAAAGCTGTGTCGTGTGCTGGGGTATGGGCTAGACACTAAAAGCACCATAGCAGATCACAGAAGAAGCTTCTAAGTTGATGTAATAGCCAGTAAGAAACACTACAATTCAAGTTTTAGTTATTGAATATTGACCTTTTACCCTTCTTTGGTGCCTTGGACATGAGCTAGGACCTTAAGATTTTGCTTGAAGGGAAGTCTAGCAGACGCGTTGCACGGGAGAATGTGAAAAGTGTTCATATGTAGTAACAACCTGAGATATCCGTCCGTTTTTGTCATTTGTTATCGAATCGACTTAAACCCAGAACGTCACGTTGGCCGCTCTTCTCTCTGAAACGGTTACATTTATCGTCTACAAAGCTATGGCGCGTGATGCGATATGCGGAGGCACTAAAAGCACCATAGTGGAACACAGAAGAAGCTTCCAAATTGACGTAATAGCCAGTAAGAATTAGTACAATTCAAGTTTTAGTTATAGATTATTGACCTTTTACCCTTCTTTGGTGCTTGTACATGAGCAAGGACCTAAAGATTTTGCATGAAACGAAGTGTAGCAGTCGCTTTGCACGAGAGAATGAAAACGTGTTCATATATAGTAAAAACCTGAGATATTCGTCCGTTTTCGTCATTTGTTATCGAATGGACTTAAACCCAGAACGTCACGTTGGCCGCTCTTCTCTCTGAAACGGTTACATTTATCGTCTACAAAGCTATGACGCGTGATGCGATAAGCCAAGAAACAAATAACACCATAGCAGAACACAGAAGAAGCTTCTAAGCTGATGTAATAGCTAGTAAGAAGTATTACAATTCACGTATTAGTTATCGATTATTGTCCCTTTAGCCGTCTTTGGTGTCTTGTACATGAGCTAGGACATTAAGATTTTGCATGAAAGGAGGACCAGCAGCCGCGTTGCTCGGGAGAATGTGATAAGTGTTGATAAGTAGTAAAAACCTGAGAAATCCGTCCGTTTTCCACATCTGTTATCAAATCGTCTTAAAGCCAGAACGTTACATTGGCGGCGATTCTCTTTGTAACGGTTACATTTATCGTCTGCACAGCTATGTCGGGTGCTGTGGTATGCTTAGACAATAAATGCACCATAGTAGAACACAGAAGAAGCTTCTAAGTTGATGTAATAGCCAGTAAGAAATAGTACAATAACGTTTTAGATATCGATTATTCACTTTTTAGCTGGGTTTGGGGCCTTGGACATGAGCTAGGACCTTCAGATTTTGCATCTAAGGAGGACTAGCAGCTGCGTCGCACGGAAGAATGTGAAAAGTGTTCATATATAGTAAAAACCTGAGATATCTGTCCGTTTTCGTCATTTGTTATCGAATCGACTTAAAGCCAGATCGTCACACTGGCCGCTCTTCTCTGTGAAACGGTTACATTTATCGTCTGCAAAGCTATGTCGAGTGCTGCGGTATGCAGAGATACTAAAAGCACCATAGTAGAACACAGAAGAAGCTTCTAAGTTGATGTAATAGCCAGTAAGAAGTAGTACAATTCAAGTTTTAGTTATCGATTATTGACTATTTAGCCGTCTTTCGTGCCTTGGACATAAGCTGTGACATTAAGATTTGCGCATGAATGGAGGACTAGCAGCTGCGTTGCACAGGCGAGAATGTGAAAAGTGTTGATAAGTAGTAAAAACCTGAGAAATCCGTCCGTTTTCCTCATCTGTTATCAAATCGACTTAAAGCCAGAACGTTACATTGGCCGCTATTCTCTCTGTAACGGTTACATTTATCGTCTCCAAAGCTATGTCGCGTGCTGCGGTATGCGGAGACACTAACAGCACCATAGTAGAAAACAGATGAAACTCCTAAGTTGATGTAATAGCCAGTAAGAAGTAGTGCAATAACGTTTTAGATACCGATTATTGAATTTTTAGCTGGCTTTGGGGCCTTGGACATGAGCTAGGACCTTAAGATATTGCATCAAAGGAGAACTAGCAGCTGCGTTGCACGGGAGAATGTGAAAAGTGTTCATGTGTAGTAAAAACCTGAGAAATCCGTCCGTTTTCGTCATTTCTTACCAAATCGACTTAAAGCAAGATCGTCACATTGGTCGCTCTTCTCTCTGTAACTGTTACATTTATCATCTGCAAAGCTACGTCGCGTGCTGCGGTATGCAGAGACACTAACAGTACCATAGTAGAACCCTGATGAAACTTCTAAGTTGATGTAATAGCCAGTAAGAAGTAGTGCAATAACGTTTTAGATATCGATTATTGACTTTTTAGCTGGCTTTGGGGTCTTGGACATGAGCTAGGGCCTTAAGATCTTGCATCAAAGGAGGACTAGCAGCTGCGTTGCACGGGAGAATGTGAAAAGTGTTCACATGTAGTATAAACCTGAGAAATCCGTCCGTTTTCGTCATTTCTTATCAAATCGACTTAAAGCCAGAACGTTACATTGGCCGCTCTTCTCTCTGAAACGGTACCATTTATCGCCTGCAAAGCTATGTCTCGTGCTGCGGTATGCCGAGACACTAACAGCACCATAGTAACGCAGAAGAAGCTTCTAAGTTGATGTAATAGCCAGTAAGAAGTAGTACAATAACGTTTTAGATATCGATTATTGACTATTTAGCTGGCATTGGGGCCTTGGACATGAGCTAGGACCTTAAAATTTTGCATCAAAGGAGGACTAGATGCTCCGTTGCACGGGAGAATGTGAAAAGTATTCATATGCAGTACAAACCTGAGAAATCCGTCCGTTTTCGTAATTTCTTATCAAATCGACTTAAAGCCAGGACGTCACATTGGACGCTCTTCTCTCTGAAAAGGTTACATTACTCGTCTACAGAGCTATGTTGCGTGCTGCGGTATGCGGAGACACTAACAGCACCATAGTAGAACACAGATGAAATTTCTAAGTTGATGTAATAGCCAGTAAGAAGTAGCACAATAACGTTTTAGATATCGATTATTGACTTTTTAGCTGGCTTTGGGGACTTGGACATGAGCTAGGACCTTAAGATTTTGCATCAAAGGAGGACTAGCAGCTGCGTTGCACGGGAGAATGTGAAAAGTGTTCATATGTAGTAAAAACATGAGAAATCCGTCCGTTTTCGTCATTTCTTATCAAATCGACTTAAAGCCAGATCGTCACATTGGTCGCTCTTCTCTCTGAAACGGTTACATTTATCGTCTGCAAAGCTATGTCGCGTGCTGCGGCATGCGGAGACACTAACAGCACCATAGTAGAACACTGATGTAACTTCTAAGTTGATGTAATAGCCAGTAAGAAGTAGTACAATAACGTTTTAGATATCGATTATTCACTTTTTAGCTGGCATTGGGGTCTTGAACATGAGCTAGGACCTTAAGACCTTTCATCAAAGGAGGACTAGCAGCTGCGTTGCACGGGAGAATGTGCAAAAAGTTCATATGTAGTAAAAACCTGAGAAATCCGTTTGTTTTCGTCATTTCTTATCAAATCGACTTAAAGCCAGATCGTCACATTGGTCGCTCTTCTCTCTGAAACGGTAACATTTATCGTCTACAAAGCTATGTCGCGTGCTGCGGTATGCCGAGACACTAACAGCACCATAGTAGAACACAGAAGAAGCTCCTAAGTTGTAGTAATTGCCAGTAAGAAGTAGTGCAATAACGTTTTAGATATCGATTATTGACTTTTTAGTTGGCTTTGGGGCATTGGACATGAGCTAGGACCTTAATACTTTGCATCAAAGGAGGACTACATGCTTCGCTGCACGGGAGAATGTGCAAAGTGTTCATATGCAGTAAAAACCTGAGAAATCCGTCCGTTTTCGTAATTTCTTATCAAATCGCCTTAAAGCCAGGACGTCACATTGGACGCTCTTCTCTCTGAAAATGTTACATTTATCGTCTTTAAAGCTATGTCACGTGCTGCGGTATGCGGAGTCACTAACAGCACCATACAAGACCACAGATGAAACTTCTAAGTTGATGTAATAGCCAGTAAGAAGTAATACAATAACGTTTTAGATTTCGATTATTGACTTTTTAGCTGGCTTTGGGGCCTTGGACATGAGCTCGGACCTTAAGATTTTGCATCAAAGGAGGACTAGCAGCTGCGTTGCACGGGAGAATGTGAAAAGTGTTCATGTGTAGTAAAAACCTGAGAAATCCATCCGTTTTCGTCATTTCTGATCAAATCGACTTAAAGCCAGATCGTCACATTGGTCGCTCTTCTCTCTGAAACGGTTACATTTATCGTCTGCAAAGCTATGTCGCGTGCTGCGGTATGCGGAGACACTAACAGCACCATAGTAGAACACTGATGAAACTTCTAAATTGATGTAATAGCCAGTAAGAAGTAGTACAATAACGTTTTAGATATCGACTATAGACTTTTTACCTGGCTTTGGGGTTTTGGACATGAGCTAGGAACTTAAGACTTTGCATCAATTCAGGTCTAGCAGCTGCGTTGAACGGGAGAATGTGATAAGTGTTCATATGTAGTAAAAACCTGAGACATCCGTCCGTTTTCGTCATTTTTCTTATCAAATCGACTTAAAGCCAGATCGTCACATTGGTCGCTCTTCTCTCTGAAACGGTTACATTTATCGTCTGCAAAGCTATGTCGCGTGCTGCGGTATGCGGTGACACTAACAGCACCATAGTAGAAAACAGATGAAACTTCTAAGTTGATGTAATATCCAGTAGGAAGTAGTACAATAACGTTATCGATACCGATTATTGACTTTTTAGCTGGCTTTGGGGTCTTGGACATGAGCTCGGACCTTAAGAATTTGCATCAAAAGGGAACTAGCAGCTGCGTTGCAGCGGAGAATGTGAAAAGTGTTCATATGTAGGAAAAACCTGAGAAATCCGTCCGTTTTCGTCATTTCTTATCAAATCGACTTAAAGCCATATCGTCACATTGGTCCCTCTTCTCTCTGAAACGGTTACATTTATCGTCTGCAAAGCTATGTCGCGTGCTGCGGTATGCGGAGACACTAACAGCACCATAGTAGAACACTGATGAAACTTCTAAGTTGATGTAATAGCCAGTAAGAAGTAGTACAATAACGTTTTAGATATCGATTATTGACTTTTTAGCTGGCTTTGGGGCCTTGGACATGAGCTAGGGCCTTACGATTTTCCATCAAAGGAGGACTAGCAGCTGCGTTGCACGGGAGAATGTGAAAAGAGTTCACATGTAGTACAAACCTGAGAAATCCGTCCATTTTCGTCATTTCTTATCAAATCGACTTAAAGCCAGAACGTTACATTGGCCGCTCTTCTCTCTGAAACGGTACCATTTATCGCCTGCAAAGCTATGTCTCGTGCTGCGGTATGCCGAGACACTAACACCACCATAGTAACGCAGAAGGAGCTTCTAAGTTGATGTAATAGCCAGTACGAAGTAGTACAATAACGTTTTAGATATCGATTATTGACTTTTTAGCTGGCATTGGGGCCTTGGACATGAGCTAGGACCTTAAAATTTTGCATCAAAGGAGGACTAGATGCTCCGTTGCACGGGAGAATGTGAAAAGTATTCATATGCAGTACAAACCTGAGAAATCCGTCCGTTTTCGTAATTTCTTATCAAATCGACTTAAAGCCAGGACGTCACATTGGACGCTCTTCTCTCTGAAAAGTTTACATTACTCGTCTACAGAGCTATGTCGCGTGCTGCGGTATGCGGAGACACTAACAGCACCATAGTAGAACACAGATGAAATTTCTAAGTTGATGTAATAGCCAGTAAGAAGTAGCACAATAACGTTTTAGATATCGATTATTGAGTTTTTAGCTGGCTTTGGGGACTTGGACATGAGCTAGGACCTTAAGATTTTGCATCAAAGGAGGACTAGCAGCTGCGTTGCACGGGAGAATGTGAAAAGTGTTCTTATGTAGTAAAAACATGAGAAATCCGTCCGTTTTCGTCATTTCTTATCAAATCGACTTAAAGCCAGATCGTCACATTGGTCGCTCTTCTCTCTGAAACGGTTACATTTATCGTCTGCAAAGCTATGTCGCGTGCTGCGGCATGCGGAGACACTAACAGCACCATAGTAGAACACTGATGAAACTTCTAAGTTGATGTAATAGCCAGTAAGAAGTAGTACAATAACGTTTTAGATATCGATTATTGACTTCTTAGCTGGCATTGGGGTCTTGAACAAGAGCTAGGACCTTAAGACCTTTCATCAAAGGAGGACTAGCAGCTGCGTTGCACGGGAGAATGTGCAAAAAGTTCATATGTAGTAAAAACCTGAGAAATCCGTTCGTTTTCGTCATTTCTTATCAAATCGACTTAAAGCCAGATCGTCACATTGGTCGCTCTTCTCTCTGAAACGGTAACATTTATCGTCTACAAAGCTATGTCGCGTGCTGCGGTATGCCGAGACACTAACAGCACCATAGTAGAACACAGAAGAAGCTCTTAAATTGTAGTAATTGCCAATAAGAAGTGGTGCAATAACGTTTTAGATATCGATTATTGACTTTTTAGCTGGCTTTGGGGCATTGGACATGAGCTAGGACCATAAGACTTTGCATCAAAGGAGGACTAGCAGCTGCGTTGCACGGGAGAATGTGAAAAGTGTTAATATGTAGTAAAAACATGAGAAATCCGTCCGTTTTCGTCTTTTCTTATAAAATCGACTTAAAACCAGATCGTCACATTGGTCGCTCTTTTCTCTGAAACGGTTACATTTATCGTCTGCAAAGCTATGTCGCGTGCTGCGGTATGCGGAGACACTAACAGCACCATAGTAGAAAACAGATGAAACTTCTAAGTTGATGTAATTGCCAGTAAGAAGTAGTACAATAAAGTTATAGATACCGATTATTGACTTTTTAGCTGGCTTTGGGGTATTGGACATGAGCTAGGACCTTATGATTTTGCATCAAAAGAGAACTAGCAGCTGCGTTGCACGGGAGAATGTGAAAAGTGTTCATATGTAGTAAAAACCTGAGACATCCGTCCGTTTTCGTCATTTTTCTTATCAAATCGACTTAAAGCCAGATCGTCACATTGGTCGCTCTTCTTTCTGAAACGGTTACATTTATCGTCTGCAAAGCTATGTCGCGTGCTGCGGTATGCGGAGACACTAACAGCACCATAGTAGAAAACAGATGAAACTTCTAAGTTGATGTAATAGCCAGTAAGAAGTAGTACAATAACGTTATCGATACCGATTATTGACTTTTTAGCTGGCATTGTGGTCTTGGACATGAGCTCGGACCTTAAGAATTTGCGTCAAAAGGGAACTAGCAGCTGCATTGCAGGGGAGAATGCGAAAAGTGTTCATATGTAGTAAAAACCTGAGAAATCCGTCTGTTTTCGTCATTTCTTATCAAATCGACTTAAAGCCAGATCGTCACATTGGTCGCTCTTCTCTCTGAAACGGTTACATTTATCGTCTGCAAAGCTATGTCGCGTGCTGCGGTATGCGGAGACACTAACAGCACCATAGTAGAACACTGATGAAACTTCTAAGTTGATGTAATAGCCAGTAAGAAGTAGTACAATAACGTTTTAGATATCGATTATTGACTTTTTAGCTGGCTTTGGGGTCTTGGACATGAGCTAGGACCTTAAGACATTGCATCAAAGGAAGACTAGCAGCTGCGTTGCACGGGAGAATGTGAAAGTGTTCATGTGTAGTAAAAACCTGAGAAATCCGTCCGTTTTCGTCATTTCTTATCAAATCGCCTTAAAGCCATGACGTCACATTGGACGCTCTTCTCTCTGAAAATGTTACATTTATCGTCTTTAAAGCTATGTCACGTGCTGCGGTATGCGGAGTCACTAACAGCACCATAGAAGAACACAGATGAAACTTCTAAGTTGATGTAATAGCCAGTAAGAAGTAATACAATAACGTTTTAGATTTCGATTATTGACTTTTTAGCTGGCTTTGGGGCCTTGGACATGAGCTCGGACCTTAAGATTTTGCATCAAAGGAGGACTAGCAGCTGCGTTGCACGGGAGAATGTGAAAAGTGTTCATGTGTAGTAAAAACCTGAGAAATCCATCCGTTTTCGTCATTTCTGATCAAATCGACTTAAAGCCAGATCGTCACATTGGTCGCTCTTCTCCTTGAAACGGTTACATTTATCGTCTGCAAAGCTATGTCGCGTGCTGCGGTATGCGGAGACACTAACAGCACCATAGTAGAACACTGATGAAACTTCTAACTTGATGTAATAGCCAGTAAGAAGTAGTACAATAACGTTTTAGATATCGACTATAGACTTTTTACCTGGCTTTGGGGTCTTGGACATGAGCTAGGAACTTAAGACTTTGCATCAATTGAGGACTAGCAGCTGCGTTGAACGGGAGAATGTGATAAGTGTTCATATGTAGTAAAAACCTGAGAAATCCGTCCGTTTTCGTCATTTCTCATGAAATCAACTTAAAGCCAGATCGTCACATTGGTCACTCTTCTCTCTGAAACGGTTACATTTATCGTATGTAAAGCTATGTCACGTGCTGCGGTATGCGGAGACACTAACAGCACCATAGAAGAACACAGATGAAACTTCTAAGTTGATGTAATAGCCAGTAAGAAGTAATACAATAACGTTTTAGATTTCGATTATTGACTTTTTAGCAGGCTTTGGTGTCTAGGACATGAGCTAGGACCTTAAGACTTTGCATCAAAGGAGGACTAGCAGCTGCGTTGCACGGGAGAATGTGAAAAGTGTTCATATGTTGTAAAAACCTGAGAAATCCGTCCGTTTTCGTCATTTCTTATCAAATCGACTTAAAGCCAGATCGTCACATTGATCGCTCTTCTCTCTGAAACGGTTACATTTATCGTCTGCAAAGCTATGTCGCGTGCTGCGGTATGCGGAGACACTAACAGCACCATAGTAGAAAACAGATGAAACTTCTAAGTTGATGTAATTGCCAGTAAGAAGTAGTACAATAAAGTTATAGATACCGATTATTGACTTTTTAGCTGGCTTTGGGGTATTGGACATGAGCTAGGACCTTATGATTTTGCATCAAAAGAGAACTAGCAGCTGCGTTGCACGGGAGAATGTGAAAAGGGTTCATATGTAGTAAAAACCTGAGACATCCGTCCGTTTTCGTCATTTTTCTTATCAAATCGACTTAAAGCCAGATCGTCACATTGGTCGCTCTTCTTTCAGAAACGGTTACATTTATCGTCTGCAAAGCTATGTCGCGTGCTGCGGTATGCGGAGACACTAACAGCACCATAGTAGAAAACAGATGAAACTTCTAAGTTGATGTAATAGCCAGTAAGAAGTAGTACAATAACGTTATCGATACCGATTATTGACTTTTTAGCTGGCATTGGGGTCTTGGACATGAGCTCGGACCTTAAGAATTTGCATCAAAAGGGAACTAGCAGCTGCGTTGCAGGGGAGAATGTGAAAAGTGTTCATATGTAGTAAAAACCTGAGAAATCCGTCTGTTTTCGTCATTTCTTATCAAATCGACTTAAAGCCAGATCGTCACATTGGTCGCTCTTCTCTCTGAAACGGTTACATTTATCGTCTGCAAAGCTATGTCGCGTGCTGCGGTATGCGGAGACACTAACAGCACCATAGTAGAACACTGATGAAACTTCTAAGTTGATGTAATAGCCAGTAAGAAGTAGTACAATAACGTTTTAGATATCGATTATTGACTTTTTAGCTGGCTTTGGGGCCTTGGACATGAGCTAGGGCCTTACGATTTTCCATCAAAGGAGGACTAGCAGCTGCGTTGCACGGGAGAATGTGAAAAGAGTTCACATGTAGTACAAACCTGAGAAATCCGTCCATTTTCGTCATTTCTTATCAAATCGACTTAAAGCCAGAACGTTACATTGGCCGCTCTTCTCTCTGAAACGGTACCATTTATCGCCTGCAAAGCTATGTCTCGTGCTGCGGTATGCCGAGACACTAACACCACCATAGTAACGCAGAAGGAGCTTCTAAGTTGATGTAATAGCCAGTACGAAGTAGTACAATAACGTTTTAGATATCGATTATTGACTTTTTAGCTGGCATTGGGGCCTTGGACATGAGCTAGGACCTTAAAATTTTGCATCAAAGGAGGACTAGATGCTCCGTTGCACGGGAGAATGTGAAAAGTATTCATATGCAGTACAAACCTGAGAAATCCGTCCGTTTTCGTAATTTCTTATCAAATCGACTTAAAGCCAGGACGTCACATTGGACGCTCTTCTCTCTGAAAAGTTTACATTACTCGTCTACAGAGCTATGTCGCGTGCTGCGGTATGCGGAGACACTAACAGCACCATAGTAGAACACAGATGAAATTTCTAAGTTGATGTAATAGCCAGTAAGAAGTAGCACAATAACGTTTTAGATATCGATTATTGAGTTTTTAGCTGGCTTTGGGGACTTGGACATGAGCTAGGACCTTAAGATTTTGCATCAAAGGAGGACTAGCAGCTGCGTTGCACGGGAGAATGTGAAAAGTGTTCTTATGTAGTAAAAACATGAGAAATCCGTCCGTTTTCGTCATTTCTTATCAAATCGACTTAAAGCCAGATCGTCACATTGGTCGCTCTTCTCTCTGAAACGGTTACATTTATCGTCTGCAAAGCTATGTCGCGTGCTGCGGCATGCGGAGACACTAACAGCACCATAGTAGAACACTGATGAAACTTCTAAGTTGATGTAATAGCCAGTAAGAAGTAGTACAATAACGTTTTAGATATCGATTATTGACTTCTTAGCTGGCATTGGGGTCTTGAACAAGAGCTAGGACCTTAAGACCTTTCATCAAAGGAGGACTAGCAGCTGCGTTGCACGGGAGAATGTGCAAAAAGTTCATATGTAGTAAAAACCTGAGAAATCCGTTCGTTTTCGTCATTTCTTATCAAATCGACTTAAAGCCAGATCGTCACATTGGTCGCTCTTCTCTCTGAAACGGTAACATTTATCGTCTACAAAGCTATGTCGCGTGCTGCGGTATGCCGAGACACTAACAGCACCATAGTAGAACACAGAAGAAGCTCTTAAATTGTAGTAATTGCCAATAAGAAGTGGTGCAATAACGTTTTAGATATCGATTATTGACTTTTTAGCTGGCTTTGGGGCATTGGACATGAGCTAGGACCATAAGACTTTGCATCAAAGGAGGACTAGCAGCTGCGTTGCACGGGAGAATGTGAAAAGTGTTAATATGTAGTAAAAACATGAGAAATCCGTCCGTTTTCGTCTTTTCTTATAAAATCGACTTAAAACCAGATCGTCACATTGGTCGCTCTTTTCTCTGAAACGGTTACATTTATCGTCTGCAAAGCTATGTCGCGTGCTGCGGTATGCGGAGACACTAACAGCACCATAGTAGAAAACAGATGAAACTTCTAAGTTGATGTAATTGCCAGTAAGAAGTAGTACAATAAAGTTATAGATACCGATTATTGACTTTTTAGCTGGCTTTGGGGTATTGGACATGAGCTAGGACCTTATGATTTTGCATCAAAAGAGAACTAGCAGCTGCGTTGCACGGGAGAATGTGAAAAGTGTTCATATGTAGTAAAAACCTGAGACATCCGTCCGTTTTCGTCATTTTTCTTATCAAATCGACTTAAAGCCAGATCGTCACATTGGTCGCTCTTCTTTCTGAAACGGTTACATTTATCGTCTGCAAAGCTATGTCGCGTGCTGCGGTATGCGGAGACACTAACAGCACCATAGTAGAAAACAGATGAAACTTCTAAGTTGATGTAATAGCCAGTAAGAAGTAGTACAATAACGTTATCGATACCGATTATTGACTTTTTAGCTGGCATTGGGGTCTTGGACATGAGCTCGGACCTTAAGAATTTGCGTCAAAAGGGAACTAGCAGCTGCATTGCAGGGGAGAATGCGAAAAGTGTTCATATGTAGTAAAAACCTGAGAAATCCGTCTGTTTTCGTCATTTCTTATCAAATCGACTTAAAGCCAGATCGTCACATTGGTCGCTCTTCTCTCTGAAACGGTTACATTTATCGTCTGCAAAGCTATGTCGCGTGCTGCGGTATGCGGAGACACTAACAGCACCATAGTAGAACACTGATGAAACTTCTAAGTTGATGTAATAGCCAGTAAGAAGTAGTACAATAACGTTTTAGATATCGATTATTGACTTTTTAGCTGGCTTTGGGGTCTTGGACATGAGCTAGGACCTTAAGACATTGCATCAAAGGAAGACTAGCAGCTGCGTTGCACGGGAGAATGTGAAAGTGTTCATGTGTAGTAAAAACCTGAGAAATCCGTCCGTTTTCGTCATTTCTTATCAAATCGCCTTAAAGCCATGACGTCACATTGGACGCTCTTCTCTCTGAAAATGTTACATTTATCGTCTTTAAAGCTATGTCACGTGCTGCGGTATGCGGAGTCACTAACAGCACCATAGAAGAACACAGATGAAACTTCTAAGTTGATGTAATAGCCAGTAAGAAGTAATACAATAACGTTTTAGATTTCGATTATTGACTTTTTAGCTGGCTTTGGGGCCTTGGACATGAGCTCGGACCTTAAGATTTTGCATCAAAGGAGGACTAGCAGCTGCGTTGCACGGGAGAATGTGAAAAGTGTTCATGTGTAGTAAAAACCTGAGAAATCCATCCGTTTTCGTCATTTCTGATCAAATCGACTTAAAGCCAGATCGTCACATTGGTCGCTCTTCTCCTTGAAACGGTTACATTTATCGTCTGCAAAGCTATGTCGCGTGCTGCGGTATGCGGAGACACTAACAGCACCATAGTAGAACACTGATGAAACTTCTAACTTGATGTAATAGCCAGTAAGAAGTAGTACAATAACGTTTTAGATATCGACTATAGACTTTTTACCTGGCTTTGGGGTCTTGGACATGAGCTAGGAACTTAAGACTTTGCATCAATTGAGGACTAGCAGCTGCGTTGAACGGGAGAATGTGATAAGTGTTCATATGTAGTAAAAACCTGAGAAATCCGTCCGTTTTCGTCATTTCTCATGAAATCAACTTAAAGCCAGATCGTCACATTGGTCACTCTTCTCTCTGAAACGGTTACATTTATCGTATGTAAAGCTATGTCACGTGCTGCGGTATGCGGAGACACTAACAGCACCATAGAAGAACACAGATGAAACTTCTAAGTTGATGTAATAGCCAGTAAGAAGTAATACAATAACGTTTTAGATTTCGATTATTGACTTTTTAGCAGGCTTTGGTGTCTAGGACATGAGCTAGGACCTTAAGACTTTGCATCAAAGGAGGACTAGCAGCTGCGTTGCACGGGAGAATGTGAAAAGTGTTCATATGTTGTAAAAACCTGAGAAATCCGTCCGTTTTCGTCATTTCTTATCAAATCGACTTAAAGCCAGATCGTCACATTGATCGCTCTTCTCTCTGAAACGGTTACATTTATCGTCTGCAAAGCTATGTCGCGTGCTGCGGTATGCGGAGACACTAACAGCACCATAGTAGAAAACAGATGAAACTTCTAAGTTGATGTAATTGCCAGTAAGAAGTAGTACAATAAAGTTATAGATACCGATTATTGACTTTTTAGCTGGCTTTGGGGTATTGGACATGAGCTAGGACCTTATGATTTTGCATCAAAAGAGAACTAGCAGCTGCGTTGCACGGGAGAATGTGAAAAGGGTTCATATGTAGTAAAAACCTGAGACATCCGTCCGTTTTCGTCATTTTTCTTATCAAATCGACTTAAAGCCAGATCGTCACATTGGTCGCTCTTCTTTCAGAAACGGTTACATTTATCGTCTGCAAAGCTATGTCGCGTGCTGCGGTATGCGGAGACACTAACAGCACCATAGTAGAAAACAGATGAAACTTCTAAGTTGATGTAATAGCCAGTAAGAAGTAGTACAATAACGTTATCGATACCGATTATTGACTTTTTAGCTGGCATTGGGGTCTTGGACATGAGCTCGGACCTTAAGAATTTGCATCAAAAGGGAACTAGCAGCTGCGTTGCAGGGGAGAATGTGAAAAGTGTTCATATGTAGTAAAAACCTGAGAAATCCGTCTGTTTTCGTCATTTCTTATCAAATCGACTTAAAGCCAGATCGTCACATTGGTCGCTCTTCTCTCTGAAACGGTTACATTTATCGTCTGCAAAGCTATGTCGCGTGCTGCGGTATGCGGAGACACTAACAGCACCATAGTAGAACACTGATGAAACTTCTAAGTTGATGTAATAGCCAGTAAGAAGTAGTACAATAACGTTTTAGATATCGATTATTGACTTTTTAGCTGGCTTTGGGGTCTTGGACATGAGCTAGGACCTTAAGACATTGCATCAAAGGAAGACTAGCAGCTGCGTTGCACGGGAGAATGTGAAAGTGTTCATGTGTAGTAAAAACCTGAGAAATCCGTCCGTTTTCGTCATTTCTTATCAAATCGACTTAAAGCCAGATCGTCACATTGGTCGCTCTTCTCTCTGAAACGGTTACATTTGTTACATTTATCGTCTGCAAAGCCATGTCGCGTGCTGCGGTATGCGGAGAGACTAACAGCACCATAGTAGAAAACAGATGAAACTTCTAAGTTGATGTAATAGCCAGTAAGAAGTAGTACAATAACGTTTTAGATTTCAATTAATGACTTTTTAGTTGGCTTTGGTGCCTTGGACGTGAGCTAGGACCTTAAGATTTTGCATCAATGGATAACTAGCAGCTGCGTTGCACGGGAGAATGTGAAAAGTGTTCATATGTAGTAAAAACATGAGAAATCCGTCCGTTTTCGTCATTTCTTATCAAATCGACTTAAAGCCAGATCGTCATTTTGGTCGCTCTTCTCTCTGAAACGGTTACATTTATCGTCTGCAAAGCTATGTTGCGTGCTGCGGTATGCGGAGACACTAACAGCACCATAGTAGAAGACTGATGAAACTTCTAAGTTGATGTAATAGCCAGTTAGTAGTAGTACAATAAAGTTTTAGATATCGATTATTGACTTTTTAGCTGGCTTTGGGATCTTGGACATGAGCTAGGACCTTAAGACATTGCATCAAAGGAAGACTAGCAGCTGCGTTGCACGGGAGAATGTGAAAAGTGTTCATGTGTAGTAAAAACCTGAGAAATCCGTCCGTTTTCGTCATTTCTTATCAAATCGACTTCAAGCCAGATCGTCACATTGGTCGCTCTTCTCTCTGAAACGGTTACATTTGTTACATTTATCGTCTGCAAAGCTATGTTGCGTGCTGCGGTATGCGGAGAGACAAACAGCACCATAGTAGAACACTGATGAAACTTCTAAGTTGATGTAATAGCCAGTAAGAAGTAGTACAATAAAGTTATAGATACCGATTATTGACTTTTTAGCTGGCTTTGGGGTATTGGACATGAGCTAGGACCTTATGATTTTGCATCAAAAGAGAACTAGCAGGTGCGTTGCACGGGAGAATGTGAAAAGTGTTCATATGTAGTAAAAACCTGAGACATCCGTCCGTTTTCGTCATTTTTCTTATCAAATCGACTTAAAGCCAGATCGTCACATTGGTCGCTCTTCTTTCTGAAACGGTTACATTTATCGTCTGCAAAGCTATGTCGCGTGCTGCGGTATGCGGAGACACTAACAGCACCATAGTAGAAAACAGATGAAACTTCTAAGTTGATGTAATAGCCAGTAAGAAGTAGTACAATAACGTTATCGATACCGATTATTGACTTTTTAGCTGGCATTGGGGTCTTGGACATGAGCTCGGACCTTAAGAATTTGCGTCAAAAGGGAACTAGCAGCTGCATTGCAGGGGAGAATGCGAAAAGTGTTCATATGTAGTAAAAACCTGAGAAATCCGTCTGTTTTCGTCATTTCTTATCAAATCGACTTAAAGCCAGATCGTCACATTGGTCGCTCTTCTCTCTGAAACGGTTACATTTATCGTCTGCAAAGCTATGTCGCGTGCTGCGGTATGCGGAGACACTAACAGCACCATAGTAGAACACTGATGAAACTTCTAAGTTGATGTAATAGCCAGTAAGAAGTAGTACAATAACGTTTTAGATATCGATTATTGACTTTTTAGCTGGCTTTGGGGTCTTGGACATGAGCTAGGACCTTAAGACATTGCATCAAAGGAAGACTAGCAGCTGCGTTGCACGGGAGAATGTGAAAGTGTTCATGTGTAGCAAAAACCTGAGAAATCCGTCCGTTTTCGTCATTTCTTATCAAATCGCCTTAAAGCCATGACGTCACATTGGACGCTCTTCTCTCTGAAAATGTTACATTTATCGTCTTTAAAGCTATGTCACGTGCTGCGGTATGCGGAGTCACTAACAGCACCATAGAAGAACACAGATGAAACTTCTAAGTTGATGTAATAGCCAGTAAGAAGTAATACAATAACGTTTTAGATTTCGATTATTGACTTTTTAGCTGGCTTTGGGGCCTTGGACATGAGCTCGGACCTTAAGATTTTGCATCAAAGGAGGACTAGCAGCTGCGTTGCACGGGAGAATGTGAAAAGTGTTCATGTGTAGTAAAAACCTGAGAAATCCATCCGTTTTCGTCATTTCTGATCAAATCGACTTAAAGCCAGATCGTCACATTGGTCGCTCTTCTCCTTGAAACGGTTACATTTATCGTCTGCAAAGCTATGTCGCGTGCTGCGGTATGCGGAGACACTAACAGCACCATAGTAGAACACTGATGAAACTTCTAACTTGATGTAATAGCCAGTAAGAAGTAGTACAATAACGTTTTAGATATCGACTATAGACTTTTTACCTGGCTTTGGGGTCTTGGACATGAGCTAGGAACTTAAGACTTTGCATCAATTGAGGACTAGCAGCTGCGTTGAACGGGAGAATGTGATAAGTGTTCATATGTAGTAAAAACCTGAGAAATCCGTCCGTTTTCGTCATTTCTCATGAAATCAACTTAAAGCCAGATCGTCACATTGGTCACTCTTCTCTCTGAAACGGTTACATTTATCGTATGTAAAGCTATGTCACGTGCTGCGGTATGCGGAGACACTAACAGCACCATAGAAGAACACAGATGAAACTTCTAAGTTGATGTAATAGCCAGTAAGAAGTAATACAATAACGTTTTAGATTTCGATTATTGACTTTTTAGCAGGCTTTGGTGTCTAGGACATGAGCTAGGACCTTAAGACTTTGCATCAAAGGAGGACTAGCAGCTGCGTTGCACGGGAGAATGTGAAAAGTGTTCATATGTTGTAAAAACCTGAGAAATCCGTCCGTTTTCGTCATTTCTTATCAAATCGACTTAAAGCCAGATCGTCACATTGATCGCTCTTCTCTCTGAAACGGTTACATTTATCGTCTGCAAAGCTATGTCGCGTGCTGCGGTATGCGGAGACACTAACAGCACCATAGTAGAAAACAGATGAAACTTCTAAGTTGATGTAATTGCCAGTAAGAAGTAGTACAATAAAGTTATAGATACCGATTATTGACTTTTTAGCTGGCTTTGGGGTATTGGACATGAGCTAGGACCTTATGATTTTGCATCAAAAGAGAACTAGCAGCTGCGTTGCACGGGAGAATGTGAAAAGGGTTCATATGTAGTAAAAACATGAGACATCCGTCCGTTTTCGTCATTTTTCTTATCAAATCGACTTAAAGCCAGATCGTCACATTGGTCGCTCTTCTTTCAGAAACGGTTACATTTATCGTCTGCAAAGCTATGTCGCGTGCTGCGGTATGCGGAGACACTAACAGCACCATAGTAGAAAACAGATGAAACTTCTAAGTTGATGTAATAGCCAGTAAGAAGTAGTACAATAACGTTATCGATACCGATTATTGACTTTTTAGCTGGCATTGGGGTCTTGGACATGAGCTCGGACCTTAAGAATTTGCATCAAAAGGGAACTAGCAGCTGCGTTGCAGGGGAGAATGTGAAAAGTGTTCATATGTAGTAAAAACCTGAGAAATCCGTCTGTTTTCGTCATTTCTTATCAAATCGACTTAAAGCCAGATCGTCACATTGGTCGCTCTTCTCTCTGAAACGGTTACATTTATCGTCTGCAAAGCTATGTCGCGTGCTGCGGTATGCGGAGACACTAACAGCACCATAGTAGAACACTGATGAAACTTCTAAGTTGATGTAATAGCCAGTAAGAAGTAGTACAATAACGTTTTAGATATCGATTATTGACTTTTTAGCTGGCTTTGGGGTCTTGGACATGAGCTAGGACCTTAAGACATTGCATCAAAGGAAGACTAGCAGCTGCGTTGCACGGGAGAATGTGAAAGTGTTCATGTGTAGTAAAAACCTGAGAAATCCGTCCGTTTTCGTCATTTCTTATCAAATCGACTTAAAGCCAGATCGTCACATTGGTCGCTCTTCTCTCTGAAACGGTTACATTTGTTACATTTATCGTCTGCAAAGCCATGTCGCGTGCTGCGGTATGCGGAGAGACTAACAGCACCATAGTAGAAAACAGATGAAACTTCTAAGTTGATGTAATAGCCAGTAAGAAGTAGTACAATAACGTTTTAGATTTCAATTATTGACTTTTTAGTTGGCTTTGGTGCCTTGGACGTGAGCTAGGACCTTAAGATTTTGCATCAATGGATAACTAGCAGCTGCGTTGCACGGGAGAATGTGAAAAGTGTTCATATGTAGTAAAAACATGAGAAATCCGTCCGTTTTCGTCATTTCTTATCAAATCGACTTAAAGCCAGATCGTCATTTTGGTCGCTCTTCTCTCTGAAACGGTTACATTTATCGTCTGCAAAGCTATGTTGCGTGCTGCGGTATGCGGAGACACTAACAGCACCATAGTAGAAGACTGATGAAACTTCTAAGTTGATGTAATAGCCAGTTAGTAGTAGTACAATAAAGTTTTAGATATCGATTATTGACTTTTTAGCTGGCTTTGGGATCTTGGACATGAGCTAGGACCTTAAGACATTGCATCAAAGGAAGACTAGCAGCTGCGTTGCACGGGAGAATGTGAAAAGTGTTCATGTGTAGTAAAAACCTGAGAAATCCGTCCGTTTTCGTCATTTCTTATCAAATCGACTTCAAGCCAGATCGTCACATTGGTCGCTCTTCTCTCTGAAACGGTTACATTTGTTACATTTATCGTCTGCAAAGCTATGTTGCGTGCTGCGGTATGCGGAGAGACAAACAGCACCATAGTAGAACACTGATGAAACTTCTAAGTTGATGTAATAGCCAGTAAGAAGTAGTACAATAACGTTTTAGATTTCGATTATTGACTTTTTAGCTGGCTTTGGGGCCTTGGACTTGAGCTAGTACCTTAAGATTTTGCATCAATGGAGAACTAGCAGCTGCGTTGCACGGGAGAATGTGCAAAGTGTTCATATGTAGTAAAAACATGAGAAATCCGTCCGTTTTCGTCATTTCTTATCAAATCAAAGCCAGATCGTCACATTGGTCGCTCTTCTCTCTGAAACGGTTACATTTATCGTCTGCAAAGCTATGTCGCGTGCTGCGGCATGCGGAGACACTAACAGCACCATAGTAACGCAGAAGAAGCTTCTAAGTTGATGTAATAGCCAGTAAGAAGTAGTACAATAACGTTTTAGATATCGATTATTGACTATTTAGCTGGCATTGGGGCCTTGGACATGAGCTAGGACCTTAAAATTTTGCATCAAAGGAGGACTAGATGCTCCGTTGCACGGGAGAATGTGAAAAGTATTCATATGCAGTACAAACCTGAGAAATCCGTCCGTTTTCGTAATTTCTTATCAAATCGACTTAAAGCCAGGACGTCACATTGGACGCTCTTCTCTCTGAAAAGGTTACATTACTCGTCTACAGAGCTATGTTGCGTGCTGCGGTATGCGGAGACACTAACAGCACCATAGTAGAACACAGATGAAATTTCTAAGTTGATGTAATAGCCAGTAAGAAGTAGCACAATAACGTTTTAGATATCGATTATTGACTTTTTAGCTGGCTTTGGGGACTTGGACATGAGCTAGGACCTTAAGATTTTGCATCAAAGGAGGACTAGCAGCTGCGTTGCACGGGAGAATGTGAAAAGTGTTCATATGTAGTAAAAACATGAGAAATCCGTCCGTTTTCGTCATTTCTTATCAAATCGACTTAAAGCCAGATCGTCACATTGGTCGGTCTTCTCTCTGAAACGGTTACATTTATCGTCTGCAAAGCTATGTCGCGTGCTGCGGCATGCGGAGACACTAACAGCACCATAGTAGAACACTGATGTAACTTCTAAGTTGATGTAATAGCCAGTAAGAAGTAGTACAATAACGTTTTAGATATCGATTATTCACTTTTTAGCTGGCATTGGGGTCTTGAACATGAGCTAGGACCTTAAGACCTTTCATCAAAGGAGGACTAGCAGCTGCGTTGCACGGGAGAATGTGCAAAAAGTTCATATGTAGTAAAAACCTGAGAAATCCGTTCGTTTTCGTCATTTCTTATCAAATCGACTTAAAGCCAGATCGTCACATTGGTCGCTCTTCTCTCTGAAACGGTAACATTTATCGTCTACAAAGCTATGTCGCGTGCTGCGGTATGCCGAGACACTAACAGCACCATAGTAGAACACAGAAGAAGCTCCTAAGTTGTAGTAATTGCCAGTAAGAAGTAGTGCAATAACGTTTTAGATATCGATTATTGACTTTTTAGCTGGCTTTGGGGCATTGGACATGAGCTAGGACCTTAATACTTTGCATCAAAGGAGGACTACATGCTTCGCTGCACGGGAGAATGTGCAAAGTGTTCATATGCAGTAAAAACCTGAGAAATCCGTCCGTTTTCGTAATTTCTTATCAAATCGCCTTAAAGCCAGGACGTCACATTGGACGCTCTTCTCTCTGAAAATGTTACATTTATCGTCTTTAAAGCTATGTCACGTGCTGCGGTATGCGGAGTCACTAACAGCACCATACAAGACCACAGATGAAACTTCTAAGTTGATGTAATAGCCAGTAAGAAGTAATACAATAACGTTTTAGATTTCGATTATTGACTTTTTAGCTGGCTTTGGGGCCTTGGACATGAGCTCGGACCTTAAGATTTTGCATCAAAGGAGGACTAGCAGCTGCGTTGCACGGGAGAATGTGAAAAGTGTTCATGTGTAGTAAAAACCTGAGAAATCCATCCGTTTTCGTCATTTCTGATCAAATCGACTTAAAGCCAGATCGTCACATTGGTCGCTCTTCTCTCTGAAACGGTTACATTTATCGTCTGCAAAGCTATGTCGCGTGCTGCGGTATGCGGAGACACTAACAGCACCATAGTAGATCACTGATGAAACTTCTAAATTGATGTAATAGCCAGTAAGAAGTAGTACAATAACGTTTTAGATATCGACTATAGACTTTTTACCTGGCTTTGGGGTTTTGGACATGAGCTAGGAACTTAAGACTTTGCATCAATTCAGGACTAGCAGCTGCGTTGAACGGGAGAATGTGATAAGTATTCATATGTAGTAAAAACCTGAGACATCCGTCCGTTTTCGTCATTTTTCTTATCAAATCGACTTAAAGCCAGATCGTCACATTGGTCGCTCTTCTCTCTGAAACGGTTACATTTATCGTCTGCAAAGCTATGTCGCGTGCTGCGGTATGCGGTGACACTAACAGCACCATAGTAGAAAACAGATGAAACTTCTAAGTTGATGTAATAGCCAGTAGGAAGTAGTACAATAACGTTATCGATACCGATTATTGACTTTTTAGCTGGCTTTGGGGTCTTGGACATGAGCTCGGACCTTAAGAATTTGCATCAAAAGGGAACTAGCAGCTGCGTTGCAGCGGAGAATGTGAAAAGTGTTCATATGTAGGAAAAACCTGAGAAATCCGTCCGTTTTCGTCATTTCTTATCAAATCGACTTAAAGCCATATCGTCACATTGGTCCCTCTTCTCTCTGAAACGGTTACATTTATCGTCTGCAAAGCTATGTCGCGTGCTGCGGTATGCGGAGACACTAACAGCACCATAGTAGAACACTGATGAAACTTCTAAGTTGATGTAATAGCCAGTAAGAAGTAGTACAATAACGTTTTAGATATCGATTATTGACTTTTTAGCTGGCTTTGGGGCCTTGGACATGAGCTAGGGCCTTACGATTTTCCATCAAAGGAGGACTAGCAGCTGCGTTGCACGGGAGAATGTGAAAAGAGTTCACATGTAGTACAAACCTGAGAAATCCGTCCATTTTCGTCATTTCTTATCAAATCGACTTAAAGCCAGAACGTTACATTGGCCGCTCTTCTCTCTGAAACGGTACCATTTATCGCCTGCAAAGCTATGTCTCGTGCTGCGGTATGCCGAGACACTAACACCACCATAGTAACGCAGAAGGAGCTTCTAAGTTGATGTAATAGCCAGTACGAAGTAGTACAATAACGTTTTAGATATCGATTATTGACTTTTTAGCTGGCATTGGGGCCTTTGACATGAGCTAGGACCTTAAAATTTTGCATCAAAGGAGGACTAGATGCTCCGTTGCACGGGAGAATGTGAAAAGTATTCATATGCAGTACAAACCTGAGAAATCCGTCCGTTTTCGTAATTTCTTATCAAATCGACTTAAAGCCAGGACGTCACATTGGACGCTCTTCTCTCTGAAAAGTTTACATTACTCGTCTACAGAGCTATGTCGCGTGCTGCGGTATGCGGAGACACTAACAGCACCATAGTAGAACACAGATGAAATTTCTAAGTTGATGTAATAGCCAGTAAGAAGTAGCACAATAACGTTTTAGATATCGATTATTGAGTTTTTAGCTGGCTTTGGGGACTTGGACATGAGCTAGGACCTTAAGATTTTGCATCAAAGGAGGACTAGCAGCTGCGTTGCACGGGAGAATGTGAAAAGTGTTCTTATGTAGTAAAAACATGAGAAATCCGTCCGTTTTCGTCATTTCTTATCAAATCGACTTAAAGCCAGATCGTCACATTGGTCGCTCTTCTCTCTGAAACGGTTACATTTATCGTCTGCAAAGCTATGTCGCGTGCTGCGGCATGCGGAGACACTAACAGCACCATAGTAGAACACTGATGAAACTTCTAAGTTGATGTAATAGCCAGTAAGAAGTAGTACAATAACGTTTTAGATATCGATTATTGACTTTTTAGCTGGCATTGGGGTCTTGAACATGAGCTAGGACCTTAAGACCTTTCATCAAAGGAGGACTAGCAGCTGCGTTGCACGGGAGAATGTGCAAAAAGTTCATATGTAGTAAAAACCTGAGAAATCCGTTCGTTTTCGTCATTTCTTATCAAATCGACTTAAAGCCAGATCGTCACATTGGTCGCTCTTCTCTCTGAAACGGTAACATTTATCGTCTACAAAGCTATGTCGCGTGCTGCGGTATGCCGAGACACTAACAGCACCATAGTAGAACACAGAAGAAGCTCCTAAATTGTAGTAATTGCCAATAAGAAGTGGTGCAATAACGTTTTAGATATCGATTATTGACTTTTTAGCTGGCTTTGGGGCATTGGACATGAGCTAGGACCATAAGACTTTGCATCAAAGGAGGACTAGCAGCTGCGTTGCACGGGAGAATGTGAAAAGTGTTAATATGTAGTAAAAACATGAGAAATCCGTCCGTTTTCGTCTTTTCTTATAAAATCGACTTAAAACCAGATCGTCACATTGGTCGCTCTTTTCTCTGAAACGGTTACATTTATCGTCTGCAAAGCTATGTCGCGTGCTGCGGTATGCGGAGACACTAACAGCACCATAGTAGAAAACAGATGAAACTTCTAAGTTGATGTAATTGCCAGTAAGAAGTAGTACAATAAAGTTATAGATACCGATTATTGACTTTTTAGCTGGCTTTGGGGTATTGGACATGAGCTAGGACCTTATGATTTTGCATCAAAAGAGAACTAGCAGCTGCGTTGCACGGGAGAATGTGAAAAGTGTTCATATGTAGTAAAAACCTGAGACATCCGTCCGTTTTCGTCATTTTTCTTATCAAATCGACTTAAAGCCAGATCGTCACATTGGTCGCTCTTCTTTCTGAAACGGTTACATTTATCGTCTGCAAAGCTATGTCGCGTGCTGCGGTATGCGGAGACACTAACAGCACCATAGTAGAAAACAGATGAAACTTCTTAGTTGATGTAATAGCCAGTAAGAAGTAGTACAATAACGTTATCGATACCGATTATTGACTTTTTAGCTGGCATTGGGGTCTTGGACATGAGCTCGGACCTTAAGAATTTGCGTCAAAAGGGAACTAGCAGCTGCGTTGCAGGGGAGAATGTGAAAAGTGTTCATATGTAGTAAAAACCTGAGAAATCCGTCTGTTTTCGTCATTTCTTATCAAATCGACTTAAAGCCAGATCGTCACATTGGTCGCTCTTCTCTCTGAAACGGTTACATTTATCGTCTGCAAAGCTATGTCGCGTGCTGCGGTATGCGGAGACACTAACAGCACCATAGTAGAACACTGATGAAACTTCTAAGTTGATGTAATAGCCAGTAAGAAGTAGTACAATAACGTTTTAGATATCGATTATTGACTTTTTAGCTGGCTTTGGGGTCTTGGACATGAGCTAGGACCTTAAGACATTGCATCAAAGGAAGACTAGCAGCTGCGTTGCACGGGAGAATGTGAAAGTGTTCATGTGTAGTAAAAACCTGAGAAATCCGTCCGTTTTCGTCATTTCTTATCAAATCGCCTTAAAGCCATGACGTCACATTGGACGCTCTTCTCTCTGAAAATGTTACATTTATCGTCTTTAAAGCTATGTCACGTGCTGCGGTATGCGGAGTCACTAACAGCACCATAGAAGAACACAGATGAAACTTCTAAGTTGATGTAATAGCCAGTAAGAAGTAATACAATAACGTTTTAGATTTCGATTATTGACTTTTTAGCTGGCTTTGGGGCCTTGGACATGAGCTCGGACCTTAAGATTTTGCATCAAAGGAGGACTAGCAGCTGCGTTGCACGGGAGAATGTGAAAAGTGTTCATGTGTAGTAAAAACCTGAGAAATCCATCCGTTTTCGTCATTTCTGATCAAATCGACTTAAAGCCAGATCGTCACATTGGTCGCTCTTCTCCTTGAAACGGTTACATTTATCGTCTGCAAAGCTATGTCGCGTGCTGCGGTATGCGGAGACACTAACAGCACCATAGTAGAACACTGATGAAACTTCTAACTTGATGTAATAGCCAGTAAGAAGTAGTACAATAACGTTTTAGATATCGACTATAGACTTTTTACCTGGCTTTGGGGTCTTGGACATGAGCTAGGAACTTAAGACTTTGCATCAATTGAGGACTAGCAGCTGCGTTGAACGGGAGAATGTGATAAGTGTTCATATGTAGTAAAAACCTGAGAAATCCGTCCGTTTTCGTCATTTCTCATGAAATCAACTTAAAGCCAGATCGTCACATTGGTCACTCTTCTCTCTGAAACGGTTACATTTATCGTATGTAAAGCTATGTCACGTGCTGCGGTATGCGGAGACACTAACAGCACCATAGAAGAACACAGATGAAACTTCTAAGTTGATGTAATAGCCAGTAAGAAGTAATACAATAACGTTTTAGATTTCGATTATTGACTTTTTAGCAGGCTTTGGTGTCTAGGACATGAGCTAGGACCTTAAGACTTTGCATCAAAGGAGGACTAGCAGCTGCGTTGCACGGGAGAATGTGAAAAGTGTTCATATGTTGTAAAAACCTGAGAAATCCGTCCGTTTTCGTCATTTCTTATCAAATCGACTTAAAGCCAGATCGTCACATTGATCGCTCTTCTCTCTGAAACGGTTACATTTATCGTCTGCAAAGCTATGTCGCGTGCTGCGGTATGCGGAGACACTAACAGCACCATAGTAGAAAACAGATGAAACTTCTAAGTTGATGTAATTGCCAGTAAGAAGTAGTACAATAAAGTTATAGATACCGATTATTGACTTTTTAGCTGGCTTTGGGGTATTGGACATGAGCTAGGACCTTATGATTTTGCATCAAAAGAGAACTAGCAGCTGCGTTGCACGGGAGAATGTGAAAAGGGTTCATATGTAGTAAAAACCTGAGACATCCGTCCGTTTTCGTCATTTTTCTTATCAAATCGACTTAAAGCCAGATCGTCACATTGGTCGCTCTTCTTTCTGAAACGGTTACATTTATCGTCTGCAAAGCTATGTCGCGTGCTGCGGTATGCGGAGACACTAACAGCACCATAGTAGAAAACAGATGAAACGTCTAAGTTGATGTAATAGCCAGTAAGAAGTAGTACAATAACGTTATCGATACCGATTATTGACTTTTTAGCTGGCATTGGGGTCTTGGACATGAGCTCGGACCTTAAGAATTTGCATCAAAAGGGAACTAGCAGCTGCGTTGCAGGGGAGAATGTGAAAAGTGTTCATATGTAGTAAAAACCTGAGATATCCGTCTGTTTTCGTCATTTCTTATCAAATCGACTTAAAGCCAGATCGTCACATTGGTCGCTCTTCTCTCTGAAACGGTTACATTTATCGTCTGCAAAGCTATGTCGCGTGCTGCGGTATGCGGAGACACTAACAGCACCATAGTAGAACACTGATGAAACTTCTAAGTTGATGTAATAGCCAGTAAGAAGTAGTACAATAACGTTTTAGATATCGATTATTGACTTTTTAGCTGGCTTTGGGGTCTTGGACATGAGCTAGGACCTTAAGACATTGCATCAAAGGAAGACTAGCAGCTGCGTTGCACGGGAGAATGTGAAAGTGTTCATGTGTATTAAAAACCTGAGAAATCCGTCCGTTTTCGTCATTTCTTATCAAATCGACTTAAAGCCAGATCGTCACATTGGTCGCTCTTCTCTCTGAAACGGTTACATTTGTTACATTTATCGTCTGCAAAGCTATGTCGCGTGCTGCGGTATGCGGAGAGACTAACAGCACCATAGTAGAAAACAGATGAAACTTCTAAGTTGATATAATAGCCAGTAAGAAGTAGTACAATAACGTTTTAGATTTCAATTATTGACTTTTTAGTTGGCTTTGGTGCCTTGGACGTGAGCTAGGACCTTAAGATTTTGCATCAATGGAGAACTAGCAGCTGCGTTGCACGGGAGAATGTGAAAAGTGTTCATATGTAGTAAAAACATGAGAAATCCGTCCGTTTTCGTCATTTCTTATCAAATCGACTTAAAGCCAGATCGTCACATTGGTCGCTCTTCTCTCTGAAACGGTTACATTTATCGTCTGCAAAGCTATGTTGCGTGCTGCGGTATGCGGAGACACTAACAGCACCATAGTAGAAGACTGATGAAACTTCTAAGTTGATGTAATAGCCAGTTAGTAGTAGTACAATAAAGTTTTAGATATCGATTATTGACTTTTTAGCTGGCTTTGGGATCTTGGACATGAGCTAGGACCTTAAGACATTGCATCAAAGGAAGACTAGCAGCTGCGTTGCACGGGAGAATGTGAAAAGTGTTCATGTGTAGTAAAAACCTGAGAAATCCGTCCGTTTTCGTCATTTCTTATCAAATCGACTTCAAGCCAGATCGTCACATTGGTCGCTCTTCTCTCTGAAACGGTTACATTTGTTACATTTATCGTCTGCAAAGCTATGTTGCGTGCTGCGGTATGCGGAGAGACAAACAGCACCATAGTAGAACACTGATGAAACTTCTAAGTTGATGTAATAGCCAGTAAGAAGTAGTACAATAACGTTTTAGATTTCGATTATTGACTTTTTAGCTGGCTTTGGGGCCTTGGACTTGAGCTAGTACCTTAAGATTTTGCATCAATGGAGAACTAGCAGCTGCGTTGCACGGGAGAATGTGCAAAGTGTTCATATGTAGTAAAAACATGAGAAATCCGTCCGTTTTCGTCATTTCTTATCAAATCAAAGCCAGATCGTCACATTGGTCGCTCTTCTCTCTGAAACGGTTACATTTATCGTCTGCAAAGCTATGTCGCGTGCTGCGGCATGCGGAGACACTAACAGCACCATAGTAGAACACTGATGAAACTTCTAAGTTGATGTAATAGCCAGTAAGAAGTAGTACAATAACGTTTTAGATATCGATTATTGACTTTTTAGCTGGCATTGGGGTCTTGAACATGAGCTAGGACCTTAAGACCTTTCATCAAAGGAGGACTAGCAGCTGCGTTGCACGGGAGAATGTGAAAAGTGTTCATATGTAGTAAAAACCTGAGAAATCCGTCCGTTTTCGTCATTTCTTATCAAATCGACTTAAAGCCAGATCGTCACATTGGTCGCTCTTCTCTCTGAAACGGTTACATTTATCGTCTGCAAAGCTATGTCACGTGCTGCGGTATGCGGAGACAGTAACAGCACCATAGGAGAACACTGATGAAACTTCTAAGTTGATGTAATAGCCAGTAAGAAGTAGTACAATAACGTTTTAGATATCGATTATTGACTTTTTAGCTGGCTTTGGGGTCTTGGATATGAGCTAGGGCCTTAAGATTTTGCATCAAAGGAAGTCTAGCAGCTGCGTTGCACGGGAGAATGTGAAAAGTGTTCATATGTAGTAAAAACCTGAGAAATCCTTCAGTTTTCGTCATTTGTTATCGAATCGACTTAAAGGCAGATCGTCACATTATCCGCTCTTCTCTCTGAAACGATTACATTTATCGTCTGCAAAGCTATGTCGCGTGCTACGTTATCCGGAGACACTAAAAGCATCATAGTAAAACACAGATGAACCTTCTAAGTTGATGTAATAGCCAGTAAAAAGTAGTACTATTCAAGTTTTTGTTATCGACTATTGACGTTTTACCATTCTTTGGTGCTTGGACATGAGCTAGGACCTTAAGATTTGGCATGAAGGGAAGTCTAGTGGCCGCGTTGCAAGGGAGAAAGTGACAAGTGTTCATATGTAGTAAAAATCTGAGAAATTCGTCCGTTTTCGTCATTTGTTATCGAATCGACTTAAATCCAGATCGACACATTGGCCGCTCTTCTCTCTGAAACGATTACATTTATCGTCTGCAAAGCTATGTCCGGTGCTGCGGTATGCGGAGACACTAAAAGCACCATAATACAATACAGATGAACCTTCTAAGTTAATGTAATAGCCAATAAGAGGTAGTACAATTCAAGTTTTAGTTATAGATTATTGAATTTTTAGCCGGCTTTGGTGCCTTTGACATGAAATAGGACCTTAAGATTTTGCATGAAATTCAGGACTAGCAACCGCGTTGCACAGGGGAATGTGAAAAGTTTTCATATGTAGTAAAAACCTGGAAAATTGTCCGTTTTCGTCATTTGTTATCGTAACGAATTAAAGCCATATCGTCATATTAGCCGCTCTTCTCTCATAAACGGTTGCATTTATCGTCTGCAAAGCTCTGTCGCGTGCTGCGGTATACGGAGACACTAATAGCACCATAGTAGAACACAGATAAAGCTTCTAAGTTGATATAATAGCCAGTAAGAAGTAGTACAATTCAAGATTTAGTTATCGATTATTGACTTTTTAGCCGGCTTTGGTGCCTTTGACATGAGGTAGGACTATACGATTTTGCATGAAAGGAGGACTAGCAGCCGCGTTGCACGAGCGAATGTGAAAAGTGTTCATATGTAGTAAGAAACTGAGAAATCCGTCCGTTTTCGTCATTAGTTATCGAATCGACTTAACACCAGATCGTCTTTTGGCCGCTCTTCTCTCTGAAACGGCTGCATTTATCGTCTGCAAAGATATGTCGCGTGCTGTGGTATGCAGCGACACTAAAAGCACCATAGAAGAATACATATCAAACTTCTAAGTTTAAGTAATAGCCAGTAAGAAGTAGTAGAATTGAAGTTTTAGCTATCGATTATTGACTTTTTACCCTTCTTTGGCGCTTGGACATGAGTTAGGGCCTTAAGATATTTCATGAAGGCAAGGCTAGTGGCCACGATGCACGTTAGAATGTGAAAAGTGTTCATATGTAGTAAAAATCTGAGAAATTCGTCCGTTTTCGTCATTTGTTATCGAATCGACTGAAATCCAGATCGACACATTTGCCGCTCTTCTCTCTGGAACGATTACATTTATCGTCTGCAAAGCTATGTCGCGTGCTGCGGTATGCGGAGACACTAAAACCATAATAGTAGTACACAGATGAAGCCTCTAAGTTGATGTAATAGCCAGTAAGAAGTAGTACATTTCAAGTTTTCGTTATCGTTTATTACTTTTTAGCCGGCTTTGGTGCAATTGACATGAGCTAGGACCTTAAGATTTTGTATGAAAGGAGGACTAGCAGCCGCGTTGCACGAGCGAATGTGAAAAGTGTTCATATGTAGTAAAAACCTGAGAAATCCGTCCGGTTTCGTTATTTGTTATCGAATCGACTTAAAGCCAGATCGATACATTGGGGGCTCTTCTCTCTGAAACGGTTACATTTATCGTCTGCAAAGCAATGTCTCGTGTTTCGGTATCCGGAGATACTATAGCACCATAGTAGAACACAGATGAAACTTATAAGTTGACGTAATAGCAAGTAAGAAGTAGTACATTTCAAATTTTAGTTATTGATTATTGACTTTGTAGCCGGCTTTGGTGCCTTGAACATGAGCTAGGACCTTAAGATTTTGCATAAAAGTATGATTAGCAGTCACGTTGCATGGGAGAATGTGAAAAGTGTTCATATGTAATAAAAAACCTGAGAAAGCCGTATCGACTTAAATCCAGATCGACACATTGGCCGCTCTTCTCCCTGAAACGTTTACGTTTTCACGTCTGCAAAGCTATGTCGCGTGCTGCGGTATCCGGAGACACTAAAAGCAGCATAGTAGAGCACAGATGAAGCCTCTAAGTTGATGTAATAGCCAGTAAGAAGTAGTACAATTCAAGTTTTAGTTATCGATTACTGACTTTTTACCCTTCTTTGGAGCCTTGGACTTGAGGTAGGACCTTAAGATTTTACATGAAGGGAAGTCTATCAGCCGCGTTGCACGGGCGATTGTGAAAAATGTTCATATGTAGTAAAAACCTGAGAAATCCGTCCGTTTTCGTCATTTGGTATCGAATCGACTTTAATCCAGAACGACACGTTGGCCGCTCTTCTCTCTGAAACGGTTACGTTTATCGTCTGCAAAGCTATGTCGCGTGCTTCGGTATCCGGAGATACTAATAGCACCATAGTAGAAAACAGATGAAACTTATAAATTGATGTAATAGCCAGTAAGAAGTAGTACAATTCAAGTTTTAGTTATTGATTATTGACTTTTTAGCCGGATTTGGTGCCTTGGACATGAGCTAGGACCTTAAGATTTTTCATGAAAGTAAGATTAGCAGTCACGTTGCATGGGAGAATGTGAAAAGCATTCATATGTAATAAAAACCTGAGAAAGTCGTATCGACTTAAATCCAGATCGCCACATTAGCCGCTCTTCTCTCGGAAACGGTTACATTTATAGTCTGCAAAGCTATGTCGCCTGCTGTGGTATCCGGAGACACTAAAAGCACCATAGTAGAACACAGGTGAAGCTTCAAAGTTGATGTAATACCCAGTACGAAGTAGTACAATTCAAGTTTTAGGTATCGATTATTGTCTTTTTACCCTTCGTTGGTGCCTTGGACATCAGCTAACAACTTAAGATTTTGCATGAAAGGAGGACTAGAAGCCGCGTAGCACGGTAGAATGTGAAAAGTGTTCATATGTAGTAAGAATCTGAGAAATCCGTCCGTTTTCGTCATTTGTTATTGTTTCGACTTAAATCCAGATCGACACATTGGACGCTCTTCTCTCTGAAAGGATTACATTTATCGTCTGCAAAGCTATGTCGCGTGCTACGTTATCCGGAGACACTAAAAGCATCAGAGTAAAACATAGATGAACCTTCTAAGTTGATGTAATAGCCAGTAAGAAGTAGTACTATTCAAGTTTTTGTTATCGATTATTGACTTTTTACCATTCATTGGTGCTTCGACATGAGCAAGGAAGTTAAGATTTTGAATGAAGGGAAGTCTAGTGGCCGCCTTACAGGGGAGAATGTGAAAAGTGTTCATATGTAGCAAAAAACTGAAAAATTTGTCCGTTTTCGTCATTTGTTATCGTATCGAATTAAAGCCATATCGTCAAATTAGCCGCACTTCTCTCATAAACGGTTACATTTATCGTCTGCAAAGCTATGTCGCGTGCTGCGGTATACGGAGACACTAAAAGCACCATAGTAGAACACAGTTAAAGCTTCTAAGTTGATGTAATAGCCAGTAAGAAGTAGTACAATTCAAGATTTAGTTATCGATTATTGACTTTTTAGCCGGCTTTGGTGCCTTTCACATGAGCTAGGACCTTAAGATTTTGCATGAAAGGAAGACTAGCAGCCACGTTGCAAGGGACAATGTGAAAAGTGTTCATATGTAGTAAAAACCTGAGAAATCCGTCCGTTTTCGTCATTTGTTATCGAATCGACTTAAATCCAGATCGTCACATTGGCCGGTCTTCTCTCTGAAACGGTTACATTTATCGTCTGCCAAGATATGTCTCGTGTTGCGGAATGCGGAGACACTAAATGCACCATAGTAGAACACAGATGAAGCTTCTACGTTGATGTAATAGCCAGTAAGAAGTCATACAATGCAAGTTTTAGTTGTCGATTACTGACTTTTTAGCCGGCTTTGGTGCCTTGGACATGACCTACGACTCTACGATTTTGCATGAAAGGAGGACTAGCAGCCGCGTTGCACGGGAGAATGTGAAAAGTGTTCATATGTAGTAAAACCTGACAAATCCGTCCGTGTTCGTCAATTGTTATCGAATCGACTTAAAGCCAGATCGTCACAGTGGCCGCTCTTCCCTCTGAAACGGTGACATTTACCCACTGCAAACCTATGTCGCTGGGTGCGGTATGCGGAGACACTAAAAGCACCATAGTAGAACACAGTAGAAGCTTCTAAGTTGATGTAATATGTAGTAAGAAGTAGTACAATTCAAGTTTTAGTTTTCGATTATTGACTTTTTAGCCGGATTTGGTGCCTTGGGCATGAGCTAGGGCCTTAAGATTTTGCATGAAAGGACGACTAGCAGCCGCATTGCACGGGACAATGTGAAAAGTGTTCATATGTAGTAAAAACCACAGATATCCGTCCGTGTTCGTCATTTGTTATCGAATCGACTTATAGCGAGATCGTCACATTGCCCGCTCTTCTCACTGAAACGGTTTTATCTGTCGTCTGCAAAGCTATGTCGCTGGGTGCAGTATGCATAGACACTTAAGGCACCATAGTACAACACAGAAGAAGCTTCTAAGTTAATGTAATAGCCCGTAAGAAGTAGTACAATTCAAGTTTTCGTTATCGATTATTCACTTTTTAGCCTGCTTTGATGCCTTGTACATGAGCTAGTACCTTACGTTTTTGCATGAAAGGAGGACTATTAGCCGCGTTGCACGGGACAATGTAAAAAGTGTTCATATGTAGTAAAAACCTGAGAAATCCGGCCCTTTTCGTCATTTGTTATCGAATCGACTTAAAGCCAGATCGTCACATTGGCCGCTCTTCTCCCTGAAACGATTACAATTATCATCTGCAAAGCTATGTCACATGCTGCGGTATGCGGAGACACTAAAAGCACCATAGTAGAACACAGATGAAGCTTCTAAGTTGATGTAATAGCCAGTAAGAACTACTGCACTTCAAGTTTTAGTTTTCGATTGTTGACCTTTTAGACTTTTTTGGTGCCTTGGACATGAGCTAGGACCTTAAGATTTTGCATGAAAGGAGGACTAGCAGCCGTATTGCACGGGAGAATGTGAAAAGTGTTCATATGTAGTAAAATCCTGAGAAGTCCGTCCGTTTTCGTCATTGTTATCAAATCGACTGAAAGCCAGATCATCACATTGGCCGCTCTTCCCTCTGAAACGGTTAAATTTACCGTCTGAAAACCTATGTCGCTGGGTGCGGTATGCGGAGACACTAAAAGCACCGTAGAACACAGAAGAAGCTTCTAAGTTGATGTAATACCCAGTAAGAAGTAGTACAATTCAAGTTTCAGTTTTCGTTTATTGACTTTTTAGCCGGCTTTGGTGCCTTGGACATGAGCTAGGTCCTTAAGATTTTGCATGAAAGGAAAACTAGCAGCCGCGTTACTGGAGTGAATGTGAAAAGTGTTCATATGTAGTGAAAACCTGAGAAATCGGTATGTTTTCGTCAATTGTTGCCGAATCGACTTAAAGCCAGATCGTCACATTGGGCGGTCTTCTCTCTGAAACGGTTAAATTTACCGTCTCCAAACCTATGTCGCTGGGTGCGGTATGCGGAGTCACTAAAATCACCATAGTAGAACACAGAAGTAGCTTCTAAGTCGATCTAATACCGAGTAAAAAGTAGTAAAATTCACGTTTTAGTTATCGATTATTGACTTTTTAACCAATTTTGATGCTTTGGGCATGAGCTAGAACCTTATGATTTTGCATGAAAGGAGGACTAGCAGCCGTGTTGCACGGGAGAATGTGAAAAGTGTTCATATGTAGTAAATACCTAAGATATTCGCCTGTGTTCGTCATTTGTTATCAAATCGACTTTAAGCCAGATCCTCACATTAGCCGCTCTTCTGTCTGAAACGGTTACATTTATCGTCTGCAAAGCTATGTCGCGTGCTGCGGTATGCGGAGACACTACAATCACCATAGTAGAACACAGAAGTAGCTTCTAAGTTGACGTAATACCCAATAAGAAGTAGTACAATTAACGTTTTAGTTATCGATTATTGACTTTTCAGCCTTTTTTGTGCCTTGGGCATGAGCTAGGACCTTACGATTTTGCATGAAAGGACGACTAGCATCCGCGTTGCACGGGAGAATGTGAAAAGTGTTCATATGTAGTAAAAACCTGACAAATCCGTCCGTGTTCGTCAATTGTTATCGAATCGACTTAAAGCGAGATCGTCACAGTGGCCGCTCTTCCGTCTGAAACGGTCACATTTACCCACTGCAAACCTATGTCGCTGGGTGCGGTATGCGGAGACACTTAAAGTACCATAGTAGAACACAGTAGAAGCTTCTAAGTTGATGTAATATGTAGTAAGAAGTAGTACAATTCAAGTTTTAGTTTTCGATTATTGACTTTTTAGCAGGCTTTGGTGCCTTGGGCATGAGCTAGGACCTTAAGATTTTGCATGAAAGGACGACTAGAAGCCGCATTGCACGGGACAATGTGAAAAGTGTTCATATGTAGTAAAAACCTCAGAAATCCGTCCGTGTTCGTCATTTGTTATCGAATCGACTTATAGCGAGATCGTCACATCGCCCGCTCTTCTCACTGAAACGGTTTTATCTGTCGTCTGCAAAGCTATGTCGCTGGGTGCAGTATGCATAGACACTTAAGGCACCATAGTACAACACAGAAGAAGCTTCTAAGTTAATGTAATAGCCCACAAGAAGTTGTACAATTCAAAGTTTTCGTTATCGATTATTCACTTTTTAGCCGGCTTTGGTGAGTTGTACATGAGCTAGGACCTTAAGATTTTGCATGAAAGGAGGACTATTAGCCGCGTTGCACGGGAGAATGTAAAAAGTGTTCATATGTAGTAAAAACCTGAGAAATCCGTCCATTTTCGTCATTTGTTATCGAATCGACTTAAAGACACATCGTCACATTTAACGCTCTTCTCCCTGAAACGGTTACATTTATCGTCTGCAAAGCTATGTCACTTATTGCTGTATGCGGTGAGGCTAAAAGCAAACATAATAGAACACAGAAGAAACTTCTAAGTTGAAGTAATAGCCAGTAAGAAGCAGTACAATTCAAGTATTGGTTATCAATTATTGATTTTTAGCCGGCTTTGGTTCTTTGGACATGAGGTGGAATCATAAGATTTTGCATGAAAGGAGGTCTAGCAGCCGCGTTGCACGGGAGAATGTGAAAAGGGTTCATATGTATTGAAAACCTGAGAAATCCGTATGTTTTCTTCAATTGTTATCGAATCGACTTAATGCGAGGTCGTTACATTGGCCGCTCTTCCCTCTGAAACCGTTATATTTATCGTCTCCAAAGATAGGTCGCGAGCTATGTAATGCGGAGACACTAAAAGCACTATACTAGAACACAGATGAAGCTTCTAAGTTGATGTCATAGCCAGTAAGAAGTAGTGCAATTCAAGTATTCGTTATCGATTATTCACTTTTCACCCGGCTTTGGTGCCTTGTACAGCAGCTAGGACATTAAGATTTTGCATGATCTGATGACTATCAGCCGCGTTGCACGGGAGAATGTGAAACGTGTTCATATGTAGTAAAAACCTGAGAAATCCGTCCGTTTTTGTAATTTGTTATCGAATCGACTTAAAGCCAGGACGTACATTGGCCGCTCTTCTCTCTGAAACGGTTATATTTACCGTCTGCAAAGATATGACGCGTGCTGGGGTATGCGGAGACACTAAAAGTACCATAGTAGAATACAGAAGAAGCTTCAAAGTTGATGTAAGAGCCAGTAAGAAAGAGTAAAATTCAAGTTTTAGTTATCGATTATTGACCATTTAATTTTCTTTGGTGCTTTGGAAACGAGCTAGGACTTTCCGATTTTGCATGTAGGGAAGTGTAAGAGCCGCTTCGCACGGGATAATGTGAAAAATGTTCATATATACTAAAAACATGAGAAATCCCTCCGTTTTCGTCATTTGTTATCGAATCGACTTAAAGCCAGATAGTCACATTAGGGGCTCTTCTCTCTGAAACGGTTATATTTACCGTCTACAAAGCTATATCGCGTTCTGCGGTATGCGGAGACACTAAAAGCACCATAGTAGAACACTGAACAATATCCTAAGTTTATGTAATAGCCAGTAAGAAGTAGTACAATTCACGTTTTAGCTATCGATTATTGACTTTTTAGCCGGCTTTGGTGCCTTGGACATGAGCTAGGACCTTAAGATTTTGTGTGAAAGGAGGACTAGCAGACGCGTTACACGGGTGAATGTGATAAGTGTTCATATGTAGTGAAAACCTGAGAAATCCGACCGTGTTCGTCAATTCTTATCGAATCGACTTAAAGCCAGATTGTCACATTGGCCGCCCTTCCGTCTGAAACGGTTTTATTTATCGTCTGCAATGCTATGTCGCTGGGTGCAGTATGCATAGACACTTAAAGCACCATAGTACAACACAGAAGAAGCTTCTAAGTTAATGTAATAGCCCGTAAGAAATAGTACAATTCAAGTTTTCGTTATCGATTATTCACTTTTTAGCCTGCTTTGGTGCCTTGTACATGAGCTACGACCTTACGTTTTTGCATGAAAGAAGGACTATTAGCCGAATTGTACGGGACAATGTAAAAAGTGTTCATAAGTAGTAAAAACCTGAGAAATCCGGCCCTTTTCGTCATTTGTTATCGAAAGGACTTAAAGCCAGATCATCACATTGGCCGCTCTTCTCAATGAAACGATTACAATTATCATCTGCAGAGCTATGTCGCATGCTGCGGCATGCGGAGACACTAAAAGCACCATAGTAGAACACAGATGAAGCTTCTAAGTTGATGTAATAGCCAGTAAGAAGTACTGCAATTCAAGTTTTAGTTTTCGATTATTGACTTTTTACCTTTCTTTGGTTCCTTGGACATGAGCTAGGACCTTAAGATTTTGCATGAAAGGAGGACTAGCAGCCGCGTTGAACGGGAAAATGTGAAAAGTGTTCATATGTAGTAAAAACCTGAGACGTCCGTCCGTTTTCGTCATTGTTATCAAATCGACTTAAAGCCAGATCGTCACATTGGCCGCTCTTCCCTCTGAAACGGTTAAATTTACCGTCTGCAAAGCTGTGTCGCGTGCTGCGGTATGCGGAGATACTAAAAGCACCATAGTAGAACACTGAAAAAACTTCTAAGTTTATGTAATAGCCAGTAAGGTGTAGTACAATTCACGTTTTAGCTATCGATTATTGACTTTGTAGCCGGCTTTGGTGCCTTGGGCATGAGCTAGGACCTTACGATTTTGCGTGAAAGGAGGACTAGCAGCCGCGTTACTAGGGTGAATGTGAAAAGTGTTCATATGTAGTGAAAAATTGAGAAATACGTATGTTTTCGTCAATTGTTGTCGAATCGACTTAAAGCCAGATCGTCACATTGGTCGCTCTTCCCTCTGAAACGGTTATATTATTCGTCTGCAATGCTATGTCGCTGGGTGCAGTATGCATAGACACTTAAAGCACCATAGTACAACACAGAAGAAGCTTCTAAGTTAATGTAATAGCCCGTAAGAAGTAGTACAATTCAAGTTTTCGTTATCGATTATTCACTATTTAGCCTGCTTTGAGGCCTTGTACATGAGCTAGGACCTTAAGTTTTTGCATGAAAGGAGGACTATTAGCCGCGTTGCACGGGACAATGTAAAAAGTGTTCATATGTAGTAAAAACCTGAGAAACCCGGTCCTTTTCGTCATTTGTTATCGAATCGACTTAAAGCCAGATCGTCACATTGGCCGCTCTTCTCCCTGAAACGATTACAATTATCATCTGCAAAGCTATGTCGCACGCTGCGGTATGCGGAGACACTGAAAGCACCATAGTAGAACACAGATGAAGCTTCTAAGTTGATGTAATAGCCAGTAAGAAGTACTGCACTTCAAGTTTTAGTTTTCGCTTATTGACCTTTTAGATTTTTTGGTGCCTTGGACATGAGCTAGGACCTTAAGATTTTGCATGAAAGGAGGACTAGCAGCCGTGTTGCACGGGAGAATGTGAAAAGTGTTCATATGTAGTAAAATCCTGAGAAGTCCGTCCGTTTTTGTCATTGTTATCAAATCGACTTACAGCCAGATCATCACATTGGCCGCTCTTCCCTCTGAAACGGTTAAATTTACCGTCTGCAAACCTATGTCGCTGGGTGCGGTATACGGAGACACTAAAAGCACCGTAGAACACAGAAGGAGCTTCTAAGTTGATGTAATACCCAGTAAGAAGTAGTACAATTCAAGATTTAGTTTTCGGTTATTGACTTTTTAGCCGGCTTTGGTGCCTTGGACATGAGCTAGGTCCTTAAGATTTTGCATGAAACGAAAACTAGCAGCCGCGTTACTGGGGTGAATGTGAAAAGTGTTCATATGTAGTGAAAACCTGAGATATCGGTACGTTTTCGTCAATTGTTGTCGAATCGACTTAAAGCCAGATCGTCAAAATGGCCGGTCTTCTCTCTGAAACGGTTAAATTTACCGTATGCAAACCTATGTCGCTGGGTGCGGTATGCGGAGTCACTAAAATCACCATAGTAGAACACAGAAGTAGCTTCTAAGTTGATGTAATACCGAGTAAAAAGTAGTAAAATTAACCTTTTTAGTTATCGATTATTGAGTTCTTAACCAATTTTGACGCTTTGGGCATGAGCTAGAACCTTAAGATTTTGCATGAAAGGAGGACTAGCAGCCGCATTGCACGGGAGAATGTGAAAAATCATGATATATAGTAAAAACCTGAGGTATCCCTCCGTTTACGTCATTTGTTATCGAATCGACTTAAAGCCAGATCGTCACATTGGCGGCTCTTATCTCTGAAACGGTTACATTTATCGTCTGCAAAGCTATGTCGCGTGCTGCAGTATGCGGAGACACTAAAAGCACCATGGTAGAACACAGACGAAGCTTCTAAGTTGATGTAATAGCCCGTTAGATGTAGTACAATTCAAGTGTTAGTTATCGATTATTGACCTTTTACCCGACTTTTGTAGCTTGGACATGGGCTAGGACCTTAAGATTTTGCATGAAAGGAGGACTAGCTGCCACGTTGCACGGTAGAATGTGAAAAGTGATCATATGTAGTAAACACCTGAGAAATCCGTCCGTTTCCGTCATTTGCTGTCGAAACGACTGAAAGCCAGATCGTCACATTGGCCGCTCTTCTCCCTGAAACGGTTACATTTATCGTCTGCAAAGCTATATCGCGTGCTACGGTATTCGGAGACACTAAAAGCACCATAGTAGAACACAGAAGAAGCTTCTAAGTTGATGTAATAGCCAGTAAGAAGCAGTACAATTCATGTTTTAGTTATTGATTATTGACTTTTTACCCTTCTTTGGTGCCTTGGACATGACCTAGGACCTTAAGATTTTGCATTAAAGAAGAACTAGCAGCCGCGTTGCACGGGGGAATGTGGAAAGTGTTCATATGTAATAACAACCTGAGAAATTCATCCGTTTTCGTCATTTTTTATCGAATTGACTTAAAGCCAGATCGTCACATTGGGGGCTCTTCTCTCTGAAACGGTTACATTTATCGTCTGCAAACTATGTCGCGTTCTGCGGTATGCGGAGACACTAAAAGCACCATAGTAGAACACAGAAGAAGCATCTAAGTTGATGTAATAGCCAGTACGAAGCAGTTCAATTTAGATTTTAGTTATCGATTATTGACTTTTTACTCTTCTTTGGTGTCTTGGACATGAGCTTGGACCTTAAGATTTTGTATGAAAGGAGGACTACTAACCGCGTTGTACGGGGGAATGTGAAAAGTGTTCATATGTAGTAAAAACCTGAGAAATCCGTCCGTTTCCGTCATTTCATAACGAATCGACTAAAACCTGGTCGTCACATTAGCCGCTCTTCTCGCTGAAACGGTTACATTTATCGTCTGCAAATCTATGTCGCGTGCTGCAGTATGCGGAGAGACTAAAAGCACCATAGTAGAACACAGAAGAAGCTTCTAAGTTAATGTAATAGCCAGTAAGAAGCAGTAAAATTCAAGTTTCAGTTATCGATTATTGACTTTTTAGGCGGCTTGTGTGCCTTGGGCATGAGCTAGGACCTTAAGATTTAGCCTGAATGGAGGACTGGGAGCCACGTTGCATGGGTGAATGTGAAACGTGTTCGTATGTAGCATAAACCTGATAAATCCGTCCGTTTTCGTCTTTTGTTATCTCATCGGCTTAATGCTAGATCGTCACATTGGCCGCTCTTCTCTCTGAAACGTTTACTTTTATAGTCTGCAAAGCAATGTCGCGTGCTCCGGTATGCGGAGAGACTAAAAGCAGAATAGCAGAACACATAAGAGGCTTCTAAGTTGATCTAATAGCCAGTAAGAAGCAGTACAATTCATGTTTTAGTTATCGATTATTAACTTTTTAGATGGATTTGGTGCCTTAGACATTAGCTAGGACCGTAAGATTTAGCATGAAAGGAGGACTGGCAGCCGCGTTGCAAGGGAGAATGTGAAGTGTGTTAATATGTAGCATAAACTTGAGAAATCCGTCCGTTTTCGTCATTTGTTTTCGAATCGACTTGAAGCCAGATCGCCAAATTGGCCGCTCTTCTCTCTGAAACGGTTACATTTATCGTCTGCAAAGCTATGTCGCGTGCTGCGGTATGCGGAAACACTAAAAGCACCATAGTAGAACACAGATGTAGCTTCCAAGTTGATGTAATAGCCAGTAAGAAGTAGTACAATTCAAGTTTTAGCTATGGATTATTGACTTTTTAGCCGGCTTTGGTGCCTTGGACATCAGCTATCACCTTAAGATTCTGCATTAAAGGAGGACTAGCAGTCGCTTTGCACGGGAGATTGTTAAAAGTGTTCATATGAATTCAAAACCTGAGAAATCCGTCCATTTCCGTCATTTGTTATCGTTTCGACTTAAAGCCAGATCGTCACATTGGCCGCTCCTCTCTCTGAAACGGTTACATTTCTCGTCTGCAAAGCTATGTCGAGCGCTGCGGTATGCGGCGTCACTAAAAACACCATAGTAGAACACAGATGAAGCTTCTACGTTCATGTAATAGCCAGTAAGAAGCAGTACAATTCGAGCATTAGTTTTCGATTATTGAATTTTTACCCTTCTTCGGTGCCTTGGACATGAACTAGGACCTTAAGATTTTGCATGAAAGGAGTTCTAGCAGCCGCGTTGCACGAGAGAGAGAGTGTAAAGTGTTCATATGTAGTAAAAACCTGAGAAATCCGTCCGTTTCCGTCATTTCATAACGAATCGACTTAAAGCCAGATCGTCACAATGGCCGCTCTTCTCTCTGAAACGGTTACATTTATCGTCTGCAAAACTGTGTCGCATGCTGCGGTGTGCAGAGACACTAAAAGCACCATAGTATAACACAGATGAAGCTTCTACGTTGGTGTGATACACAGTA
Organism: Schistocerca gregaria; assembly: GCF_023897955.1. NCBI lineage: Eukaryota > Metazoa > Arthropoda > Insecta > Orthoptera > Acrididae > Schistocerca > Schistocerca gregaria. The sequence continues at coordinate 3,778,292 of NW_026061836.1, read as the reverse complement.
ACAAGTAGTACAATTCATGTTTTAGTTATCGATTATTGACTAATCTCCCCTCTTTCGTGCCTTGGACATGAGCTAGGAACTTAAGTTTTTGCATGAAAGGAGGAGTAGCAGCCTCGTTGAACGGGAGAATGTGAAAAGTGTTCATATATGGTAAAAACCTGAGAAATCCGTCCGTTTTCGTCGTTTGTTATGGAATCGACTTAAAGCCAGATCGTCACATTAGCCGCTCTTCTCTCTAAACGGTTACATTTATCGTCTGCAAACCTATGTCGCGTGCTGCGGTATGCGGAAACACTTAATGCACTTAGTAGAACACAGATGAAGCTTCTAAGTTGATGTAATAACCAGTAAGAAGTAGTACAATTCAAGTATTAGTTATCGATCATTGACTTTTTACCTATCTTTGGTGCCTTTGATATGTGCTAGGACCTTAAGATTTTCCATGAAAGGAGGACTAGCAGCCACGTTGCACGGGAGAATGTGAAAAGTGTTCACATGTAATAAAAATCTGTGAAATCCATCCGTTTTCGTCATTTGTTATCAAATTGACTTAATGTCAGATCGTCATATTGGCCGCTCTTCTCTCTGAAACGGTTACATTTATCGTCCGCAAAGCTGTGTCGCGTGCCGCGTTATGCGGGGACACTAAAAGCACCATAGTGGAACACAGATGAAGCTTCTAAGTTGATGTATTAGCTAGTAAGAAGTGGTACAATTCCAGTTTTAACTATCGATTATTGACTTTTTAGACGGCTTTGGTGCCTTGGACATGAGGTAGGCCCTTACGATTTTGCATGAACGGAGGACTAGCAGCCGCGTTGCACGGGAGAATGTGAAAAGGGTTCACATGTAGTAAAAATCTGTGAAAACCATCCGTTTTCGTCATTTGTTATCGAATCGACATAAAGCCAGATCGTCACATTGGCCGCTCTTCTCTCTGAAACGGTCACATTTATCGTCTGAAATGGTAAGTCACGTGCTGCGGCATGCGGAGACACTAAAAGCTCCATAGTAGAACACAGATGAAGCTTCTAAGTGGATGTAATAGACAGTAAGAAGTAGTACAATTCAAGTTTTAGTTATCGATTATTGACTTTTTAGATGGCTTTGGTGCCTTGGACATGAGGTAGGCCCTTAAGATTTTGCATGAATTGAGGACTAGCAGCCACGTGTCACGGGAGAATGTGAAAAGTGTTCATATGTAGTAAAAACCTGAGAAATCCGTCCGTTTTCATCATATGTTATTGAATCGACTTACAGCAAGATCGCCACATTTTCAACACTTCTCTCTGAAACGGATGCATTTATCGTCTGCAAAGCTATGTCGCGTGCTGCGGTATGCGGAGACGCTAAAAGAACCATAGTAGAACACAGATGAAGCTTCTAAGTTGATGTATTAGCCAGTAAGAAGTGGTACAAACCAAGTTTTAATTATCGATTATTGACTTTTTAGCCGGCTTTGGTGCCTTGGACATAAGCTAGGACCTTAAGATTTTGCATGAAAGGATCAATAGCAGCCGCGTTCCACGGGAGAATATGAAATGTGTTCATATGTAGCAAAAACCTTGGAAATCCGTCGGTTTTCGTCATTTGTTATCGAATAGACTTAAAGCCAGATCGTCACATTGGCCGCTCTTCTCGCTAAACGATTACATTTATCGTCTGCAGAGCTATGTCGCGTGCTGCGGTATGCGGAGACACTGAAAGCACCATAGTACAACTTAGAAGAAGCTTCTAACCTGATGTAATGGCCAGTAAGAAACAGTACATTTCCAGTTTTAGTTATCGATTAATGACTTTTTACCCTTCTTTGGTGCCTTGGACATAAGATAGGACCTTAAGAATTTGCATGAAACGAGGACTATCAGTTGCATTGCACGGGAGAATGTGAAAAGTGTTCATATGTAGTAAAAACCTGAGAAATCCATCCGTTTTCGCCATTTGTTATCGAATCGACTTAAAGCCAGATCGTCACATTGGCCGCTCTTCTCTCTGAAACGGCTACATTTATCGTCTGCAAAGCTGTGTCGCGTGCTGCGGTATGCGGAAACACTAAAAGCACCATAGTAAAACACGGAAGAAGCTTCTAAGTTGAAGTAATAGCCAGTAAGAAGCAGTACAATTCAAATTTTAGTTACCGATTATTGACTTTTTACCCTTCGTTGGTGCCTTGGACATGTGCTAGAGCCTTAAGATTTTTGAAGAAAGGAGGACTAGCAGCCGCGTTGCACGGGAGAATGTGAAAAGGTTTCATATGTAGTAAAAACCTGAGAAACCCGTTTATTTTCGACATTTGTTACCGAATCGACTTAAAGCCAGACTGTCACATTGGCTACTCTTCTCGCTGAAACGGTTACATTTATTGTCTGCAAAGCTATGTCGCGTGCTGCGGTATGAGGAGTCACTAAAAGCACCATAGTAGAACACAGAAGAAGCTTCTAAGTTGATGTAACGGCCATAAGAAGCAGTACAATTCAAGTTTTAGTTATCGATTAATGACTTTTTACCCTTCTTTGGTGCCTTGGACATGAGCTAGGACCTTAAGATCTTGCATGACAGTAGGACTAGCTGCCGCGTTGGACGGGAGAATGTGAAAAGTGTTCGTATGTATAAATACCTCAGAAAGCCGTCCGTTTTCGTCATTTGTTATCGAATCGACTTAAAGCCAGATCGTCACATTGGCCGCCCTTCTCTCTGAAACGGTTACATTTATCGTCTGCAAAGCTATGTCGCGTGCTGCGGTATGCGGGGACACTAAACGCACTATAGTAGAACACAGAATAAGCTTCTAAGTTGATGTAATAGCCAATAAGAAGCAGTAAAATTCAAGTTGTAGTTATCGATTATTATCTTTCTACCCTTCTTTGGTGCCTTGGACATGAGCTAGTACCTTAAGATTTTGCATGAACACAGGACTAGCAGCCGCGTTGCACGGGAGAATGTGAAAAGGTTTCATATGTAGTAAAAACCTGAGAAATCCGTTTATTTTCGTCATTTGTTATCGAATCGACTTAAAGCCAGATCGTCACTTGGCCGCTCTTCTATCTGAAACGGTTACATTTATCGTCTGCAAAACTATGTCGCGTGCTGTGGTATGCGGAGATACTAAAAGCACCATAGTGGAAAACAGAAGAAGCTTATAAGTTGATGTAATAGCCAGTACGAAGCAGTTCAATTTAGATTTTAGTTATCGATTATTGACTTTTTACTCTTCTTTGGTGCCTTGGACATGAGCTTGGACCTTAAGATTTTGTATGAAAGGAGGACTAGGAACCGCGTTGTACGGGGGAATGTGAAAAGTGTTCATATGTAGTAAAAACCTGAGAAATCCGTCCGTTTCCGTCATTTCATAACGAATCGACTAAAACCTGATCGTCACATTAGCCGCTCTTCTCTCTGAAACGCTTACATTTATCGTCTGCAAAGCTATGACGCGTGCTGCGGTATGCGGATACACTAAAAGCACCATAGTAGAACACAGATGAAGATTCTAAGTTGATGTATTAGCCAATAAGAAGTAGTACAATTAAAGTTATTGCTATCAATTATTGAGTTTTTCTCGTCTTTGATTCCTTGGACATGAGCTAGGACCTTAAGGTTTTGCATGAATGGAGGTCTAGCAGCCGCGTTGCACGAAAGAGTGAAAAGTGTTCATATGTTGTAAAAACCTGAGAAATCAGTCCGTTTTCGGCATTTGTTATCTCATCGGCTTAAAGCTAGATCGTCACATTGGCCGGTCTTCTCTCTGAAACTGTTACATTTATCGTCTGCAAAGCTATGTCGCGTGCTCCGGTATGCGGAGAGACTAAAAGTAGCATAGCAGAACACATATTAGGCTTCTAAGTTTATCTAATAGCCAGTAAGAAGCAGTACAATTCAAGATTTAGTTATCGATTTTTGATTCTTTGCTGACTTGGACATTAGCTAGGACCTTACGATTTTGCATGAAAGGAGGACTAGCAGCCACGTGTCACGGGTGAATGTGAAAAGTGTTCATATGTAGTAAAAACCTGAGAAATCCGACCGTTTTCATCATATGTTACTGAATCGACTTACAGCAAGATCGCCACATTTTCCGCTCTTCTCTCTGAAACGGATGCATTTATCGTCTGCAAAACTATGTCGCGTGCTGCGGTATGCGGAGACGCTAAAAGAACCATAGTAGAACACAGATGAAGCTTCTAAGTTGATGTATTAGCCAGTAAGAAGTGGTACTAACCAAGTTTTAATTATCGATTATTGACTTTTTAGCCGGCTTTGTTGCCTTGGACATAAGCTAGGACCTTAAGATTTTGCATGAAAGGATCACTAGCAGCCGCGTTCCACGGGAGAATATGAAATGTGTTCATATGTAGCAAAAACCTTGGAAATCCGTCGGTTTTCGTCATTTGTTATCGAATAGACTTAAAGCCAGATCGTCACATTTGCCGCTCTTCTCGCTAAACGGTTACATTTATCGTCTGCAAAGCTATGTCGCGTGCTGCGGTATGCGGAGACACTGAAAGCACCATAGTACAACTTAGAAGAAGCTTCTAACCTGATGTAATAGCCAGTAAGAAACAGTACAATTCCAGTTTTAGTTATCGATTAATGACTTTTTACCCTTCTTTGGTGCCTTGGACATAAGATAGGACCTTAAGATTTTGCATGAAACGAGGACTATCAGTTGCATTGCACGGGAGAATGTGAAAAGTGTTCATATGAAGTAAAAACCTGAGAAATCCGTCCGTTTTCGTCATTTGTTATAGAATCGACTTAAAGCCAGATCGTCACATTGGCCGCTCTTCTCTCTGAAACGGCTACATTCATTGTCTGCAAAGCTGTGTCGCGTGACTCGGTATGCGGAGACACTAAAAGCACCATAGTAAAACACGGAAGAAGCTTCTAAGTTGAAGTAATAGCCAGTAAGAAGCAGTACAATTCAAATTTTAGTTACCGATTTTTGACTTTTTACCCTTCGTTGGTGCCCTGGACATGTGCTAGAGCCTTAAGATTTTGCATGACAGTAGGACTAGCAGCCGCGTTTGACGGGAGAATGTGAAAAGTGTTCGTATGTAGTAAAAACCTGAGAAATCCGTTTATTTTCGACATTAGTTATCGAATCGACTTAAAGCCAGATCGTCACATTGGCTACTCTTCTCGCTGAAACGGTTACATTTATCGTCTGCAAAGCTATGTCGCGTGCTGCGGTATAAGGAGTCACTAAAAGCACTATAGTAGAACACAGAATAAGCTTCTAAGTTGATGTAATAGCCAATAAGAAGTAGTAAAATTCAAGTTGTAGTTATCGATTATTATATTTTTACCCTTCTTTGGTGCCTTGGACATGAGCTTGTACCTTAAGATTTAGCATGAACACAGGACTAGCAGCCGCGTTGCACGGGACAATGTGAAAAGGTTTCATATGTAGTAAAAACCTGAGAAATCCGTTTATTTTCGTCATTTGTTATCGAATCGACTTAAAGCCAGATCGTCACTTGGCCGCTCTTCTCTCTGAAACGGTTACATTTATCGCCTGCAAAGCTATGTCGCGTGCTGCGGTATGCGGAAACACTAAAAGCACCATAGTAGAACACAGAAGAAGCTTCTAAGTTGAAGTAATAGCCAGTAAGGAGCAGTACAATTCAAGTTTTAGTTATCGAATATTGACTTTTTACCCTTCTTTGGTGCATTGCACATGTGCTAGAGCCTTAAGATTTTTGAAGAAAGGAGGACTAGCAGCCGCGTTGCACGGGAGAATGTGAAAAGGTTTCATATGTAGTAAAAACCTGAGAAATCCGTCCGTTTTCGTCATTTGTTATCGAATCGACTTAAAGCAGATCGTCACATTGGCCGCTCTTCTCTCTGAAACGGTTACATTTATAGTCTGCAAAGCTACGTCGCGTGCCGCGGTATGCGGGTTCACTGAAAACACCTTAGTAGAACACAGATGAAGCTTCTGCGTTGATGTAATAGCCAGTAAGAAGTAATATAATACAATTTTTAGATATCGATTAATGACTTTTTACCCTTCTTTGGTGACTTGGACATAAGCTAGGACCTTAAGATTTTGCATGAAACGAGGACTATCAGATGCGTTGCACGGGAGAATGTGAAAACTGTTCATATGTAGTAAAAACCTGAGAAATCCGTCCGTTTCCGTCATTTCATAACGAATCGACTAAAACCTGATCGTCACATTAGCTGCTCTTCTCGCTGAAACGGTTACATTTATCGTCTGCAAATCTATGTCGCGTGCTGCGGTATGCGGGGACACTAAAAGCACCATAGTAGAACACAGAAGAAGCTCCTAAGTTGATGTAATAGCCAGTAAGAAGCAGTACAATTTTAGTTTTAGTTATCGATTATTGACGTTATACCCTTCTTTGGGGCCTTGGACATGAGTCAGGACCTTAAGATTTTGCATGAAAGGAGGACTAGCAGCCGCGTTGCACGGGAGAATGTGAAAAGGTTTCATATGTAGTAAAAACCTGAGAAATCCGTCCGTTTTCGTCATTTGTTATCGAATAGACTAATAGCCAGATCGCCACATAGGCCGCTCTTCTCTCTGAAACGCTTACATTTATCGTCTGCAAAGCTATGTCGCGAGCTGCGGTATACGGAGACACTAAAAGCACCATAGTAGAACACAGATGAAGATTCTAAGTTGATGTATTGGCCAATAAGAAGTAGTAAAATTAAAGTTATAGCTATCAATTATTGAGTTTTTCTCTTCTTTGATTCCTTGGACATGACCTAGGACCTTAAGGTTTTGCATGAATGGAGGTGTAGCAACCGCGTTGCACGAAAGAGTGTGAAAAGTGTTTATATGTTGTAATATCCTGAGAAATCAGTCCGTTTTCGCCATTTGTTATCTCATCGGCTTAAAGCTAGATCGTCACATTGGCCGCTCTTCTCTCTGAAACTGTTACATTTACCGTCTGCAAAGCTATGTCGCGTGCTCCGGTATGCGGAGAGACTAAACGCAGCATGGCAGAACACATAAGATGCTTCTAAGTTGATCTAATAGCCAGTAAGACGCAGTACAATTCAAGACTTAGTTATCGATTTTTGATTCTTTGGTGACTTGGACATTAGCTAGGACCTTACGATTTTGCATGAGAGGAGGACTAGCAGCCGCGTTGCAAAGGAGAATGTGAAAAGTGTTCATATGCAGTATAAACCTGAGAAATCCGTTCGTTTTCATCATTTGTTATCGAATCGACTTAAAGTAAGATCGTCAAATTGGCCGCTCTTCTCTCTGAAACGGGTACATTTATCGTCTGCAAAGCTATGTCGCGTGCTCCGGTATGCGGAGAGACTAAACGCAGCATGGCAGAACACATAAGATGCTTCTAAGTTGATCTAATACCCAGTAAGAAGCAGTACAATTCAAGTTTTAGTTATCGATTATTGACTTTTTACCCTTCTTAGATGCCTTTGACATGAGCTAGGACCTTAACATTTTGCATGATAGGAGGACTAGCAAGCGCGTTGCACGGGAGAATGTGAAAAGTGTCCATATGTTGTAAAAACCTGAGACATCCGACGTTTTCGCCATTTGTTATCGAATCGACTTAAAGCCAGATCGTCACATGGGCCGCTCTTCTCTCTGAAACGGCTACATTTATCGTCTGCAAAGCTATGTCGCGTGATGCGGCATGCGGAGACACTAAAAGCACCATAGTAAAACACAGAAGAAGCTTCTAAGTTGAAGTAATAGCCAGTAAGAAGCAGTACAATTCAAATTTTAGTTACCGATTATTGACTTTTTACCCTTCTTTGGTGCCTTGGACATGTGCTAGAACCTTAAGATTTTTGAAGAAATGAGGACTAGCAGCCGTGTTGCACGGGAGAATGTGAAAAGGTTTCATATGTAGTAAAAACCTGAGAAATCCGTTTATTTTCGTCATTTGTTATCGAATCGACTTAAAGTAAGATCGTCAAATTGGCCGCTCCTCTCTCTGAAACGGTTACATTTATCGTCTGCAAAGCTATGTCGCGTGCTCCGGTATGCGGAGAGACTAAACGCAGCATGGCAGAACACATAAGATGCTTCTAAGTTGATCTAATAGCCAGTAAGACGCAGTACAATTCAAGACTTAGTAATCGATTCTTGATTCTTTGGTGACTTGGACATTAGCTAGGACCTTACGATTTTGCATGAAAGGAGGACTAGCAGCCGCGTTGCAAAGGGGAGTGTGAAAATTGTTCATATGTAGTATAAACCTGAGAAATCCGTTCGTTTTCATCATTTGTTATCGAATCGACTTGAAGCCAGATCGTCACATTCGCCGCTCTTCTCTCTGAAACGGTTACATTTATCGTCTGCAACGCTATGTCCAGTGCTGCGGTATGCGGAGACACTAACAGCACCATAGTAGAACACTGATGAAACTTCTAAGTTGATGTAATAGCCAGTAAAAAGTAGTACAATAACGTTTTAGATATCGATTATTGACTTTTTAGCTGGCTTTGGGGTCTTGGACATGAGCTAGGACCTTAAGACTTTGCATCAAAGGAGGACTAGCAGCTGCGTTGCACGGGAGAATGTGAAAAGTGTTCATATGTAGTAAAAACCTGAGAAATCCGTCCGTTTTTGTCATTTCTTATCAAATCGACTTAAAGCCAGAACGTCACATTGGCCGCTCTTCTCTCTGAAACGGTAACATTTATCGCCTACAAAGCTATGTCGCGTGCTGCGATATGCCGAGACACTAACAGCACCATAGTAGAACACAGAAGAAGCTTCTAAGTTGTAGTAATTGCCAGTAAGAAGTAGTGCAATAACGATTTAGATATCGATTATTGACTTTTTAGCTGGCTTTGGGGCCTTGGATATGAGCTAGGGCCTTAAGATTTTGCATCAAAGGAGGACTAGCAGCTGCGTTGCACGGGAGAATGTGAAAAGTATTCATATGTAGTAAAAACCTGAAAAATCCGTCAGTTTTCGTCATTTCTTATCAAATAGACTTAAAGCCACATCGTCACATTGGTCGCTCTTCTCTCTGAAACTGTTACATTTATCATCTGCAAAGCTATGTCGTGTGCTGCGGTATGCGGAGACACTAACAGCACCATAGTAGAACACAGATGAAACTTCCAAGTTGATGTAATTGCCAGTAAGAAGTAGTACAATAACGTTTTAGATATCGATTATTGACTTTTTAGCTGGCTTTGGGGAATTGGACATGAGCTAGGACCTTAAGATTTTGCATCAAAGGAGGACTAGCAGCGGCGTTGCCCGGGAGAATGTGAAAAGTGTTCATATGCAGTAAAATCCTGAGAAATCCGTCCGTTTTCGTCATTTCTTATCAAATCGACTTAAAGCCAGAACGTCACATTGGGCGCTCTTCTCTCTGAAACGGTAACATGTATCGCCTACAAAGCTATGTCGCTTGCTGCGGTATGCCGAGACACTAACAGCACCATAGTAGAACACAGAAGAAGCTTCTAAGTTGTAGTAATTGCCAGTAAGAAGTAGTGCAATAACGTTTTAGATATCGATTATTGACTTTTTAGCTGGCTTTTGGGCCTTGGACATGAGCTAGGGCCTTAAGATTTTGCATCAAAGGAGGACTAGCAGCTGCGTTGCACGGGAGAATGTGAAAAGTGTTCATATGTAGTAAAAACCTGAGAAATCCGTCCGTTTTCGTAATTTCTTATCAAATCGACTTAAAGTCAGGACGTCATATTGGACGCTCTTCTCTCTGAAAAGGTTACATTTATCGTCTGCAAAGCTATGTCGCGTGCTGCGGTATGCGGAGACACTAACAGCACCATAGTAGCACACAGATGAAACTTCCAAGTTGATGTAATTGCCAGTAAGAAGTAGTGCAATAACGTTTTAGATATCGATTATTGACTTTTTAGCTGGCTTTGGGGAATTGGACATGAGCTAGGACCTTAAGATTTTGCATCAAAGGAAGACTAGCAGCTGCGTTGCCCGGGAGAATGTGAAAAGTGTTCATATGTAGTAAAATCCTGAGAACTCCGTCCGTTTTCATCATTTCTTATCAAATCGACTTAAAGGCAGGTCTTCATATTGGTCGCTCTTCTCTCTGAAACGGTCACATTTATCGTCTGCAAAGCTATGTCGCGTGCTGCGGTATGCAGAGACACTAACAGCACCATAGTAGAACACTGATGAAAGTTCTAACTTGATGTAATAGCCAGTATGAAGTAGTACAATAACGTTTTGGATATCGACTATTGACTTTTTAGCTGGCCTTTGGGTCTTGGACATGAGCTAGGAACTTAAGACTTTGCATCAAAGGAGGACCAGCAGCTGCGTTGCACGGGAGAATGTGATAAGTGTTCATATGTAGTAAAAACCCGAGAAATCCGTTCGTTTTCGTCATTTCTTATCAAATCGACTTAAAGCCAGATCGTCATATTGTTCGCTTATCTCTCTGAAACGGTTACATTTATCGTCTGCAAAGCTATGTCGCGTGCTGCGGTATGCGGAGACACTAACAGCACCATAGTAGAATACTGATGAAACTTCTAAGTTAATGTAACAGCCAGTAAGAAGTATTCAATAACGTTTTAGATATCGATTATTGAGTTTTTAGCTGGCTTTGGGGTCTTGGACATGAGCTAGGACCTTAAGACATTGCATCAAAGGAGGACTAGCGGCTGCGTTGCATGGGAGAATGTGAAAAGTGTTCATATGTAGTAAAAACCTGAGAAATCCGTCCCCTTCCGTCATTTCTTATCAAATCGACTTAAAGCCAGATCGTCACATTGGTCGCTCTTCTCTCTGAAACGGTTACATTTATCGTCTGCAAAGCTATGTCGCGTGCTGCGGTATGCGGAGACACTAACAGCACCATAGTAGAACACAGATGAAACTACTAAATTTGATGTAATAGCCAGTAAGAAGTAGTAAAATAACGTTTTAGATATGGATTATTGACTTTTTAGCTGGGTTTGGGGCCTTGGACATGCGATAGGACCTTAAGATTTTGCATCAAAGGAGAACTAGCAAGTGCGTTGACGGGAGAAAGTGAAAAGTGTTCATATGTATTAAGAACCTGAGAAATCCGTCCGTTTTCGTCATTTCTTATCAAATCGACTAAAAGCCAGATCGTCACATTGGTCGCTCTTCTCTCTGAAACGGTTACATTTATCGTCTGCAAAGCTATGTCTTGTGCTGCGGTTTGCGGAGACACTAACAGCACCATAGCAGAACACTGATGAAACTTCTAAGTTGATGTAATAGCCAGTAAGAAGTAGTACAATAACGTTTTAGATATCGATTATTGACTTTTTAGCTGGCTTTGGGGGCTTGGACATGAGCTAGGACCTTACGACATTGCATCAAAGGAGGACTAGCAGCTGCGTTGCATGGGAGAATGTGAAAAGTGTTCATATGTAGTAAAAACCTGAGAAATCCGTCCGTTTGCTCCGTTTATTATCAAATCGACTTAAAGCCAGAACGTCACAGTGACCGCTCTTCTCTCTGAAACGGTAACATTTATCGCCTACAAAGCTATGTCGCGCGCTGCGGTATGCCGAGACACTAACAGCACCATAGTAGAACACAGAAGAAGCTTCTAAGTTGTAGTAATTGCCAGTAAGAAGTAGTGCAATAACGTTTTAGATATCGATTATTGACTTTTTAGCTGGCTTTGGGGCCTTGGACATGAGCTAGGGCCTTAAGATTTTGCATCAAAGGAGGACTAGCAGCTGCGTTACACGGGAGAATGTTAAAAGTGTTCATATGTATTAAGAACCTGAGAAATCCGTCAGTTTTCGTCATTTCTTATCAAATCGACTTAAAGCCAGATCGTCACATTGGTCGCTCTTCTCTCTGAAACTGTTACATTTATCACCTGCAAAGCTATGTCGCGTGCTGCGGTATGCGGAGACACTAACAGCACCATAGTAGAACACAGATGAAACTACTAAATTTGATGTAATAGCCAGTAAGAAGTAGTAAAATAACGTTTTAGATATCGATTATTGACTTTTTAGCTGGTTTTGGGGCCTTGGACATGAGCTAGGACCTTAAGATTTTGCATCAAAGGAGGACTAGATGCTCCGTTGCACGGGAGAATGTGCAAAGTGTTCATATGCAGTAAAAACCTGAGAAATCCGTCCCCTTCCGTCATTTCTTATCAAATCGACTTAAAGCCAGATCGTCACATTGGTCGCTCTTCTCTCTGAAACGGTTACATTTATCGTCTGCAAAGCTATGTCGCGTGCTACGGTATGCGGAGACACTAACAGCACCATAGTAGAATACTGATGAAACTTCTAAGTTAATGTAACAGCCAGTAAGAAGTATTCAATAACGTTTTAGATATCGATTATTGAGTTTTTAGCTGGCTTTGGGGTCTTGGACATGAGCTAGGACCTTAAGACATTGCATCAAAGGAGGACTAGCGGCTGCGTTGCATGGGAGAATGTGAAAAGTGTTCATATGTAGTAAAAACCTGAGAAATCCGTCCCCTTCCGTCATTTCTTATCAAATCGACTTAAAGCCAGATCGTCACATTGGTCGCTCTTCTCTCTGAAACTGTTACATTTATCGTCTGCAAAGCTATGTCGCGTGCTGCGGTATGCAGAGACACTAACAGCACCATAGTATAACACTGATGAAACTTCTAAGTTGATGTAATAGCCAGTAAGAAGTAGTGCAATAACGTTTTGGATATCGATTATTGACTTTTAACTGGCTTTTGGCTCTCGGACATGAGCTAGGACCTTAAGACTTTGCATCAAAGGAGGACTAGCAGCTGCGTTGCACGGGAGAATGTGAAAAGTGTTCATATGTAGTAAAAACCTGAGAAATCCGTTCGTTTTCGTCATTTCTTATCAAATCGACTTAAAGCCAGATCGTCACATTGGTCGCTCTTCTCTCTGAATCGGTTACATTTATCGTCTGCAAAGCTATGTCGCGTGCTTCGGTTTGCGGAGACACTAACAGCACCATAGTTGAACAATGATTAATCTTCTAAGTTGATGTAATAGCCAGTAAAAAGTAGTACAATAACGTTTTAGATATCGATTATTGACTTTTTAGCTGGCATTGGGGTCTTGGACATGGGCTAGGACCTTAAGACTTTGCATCAAAGGAGGACTAGCAGCTGCGTTGCACGGGAGAATGTGAAAAGTGTTCATCTGTAGTAAAAACCTGAGAAATCCGTCCGTTTTCGTCATTTCTGATCAAATCGACTTAAAGCCAGATCGTCACATTGGTCGCTCTTCTCTCTGAAACGGTTACATTTATCGTCTGCAAAGCTATGTCGCGTGCTGCGGTATGCGGAGACACTAAAAGCACCATAGCAGAACACAGATGAAGGCTATATGTTGATGTAATAGCCAGTAAGAAGTAGTACAATTTTAATTGTAGTTATCGATTTTTGACTTTTTGTCCGGTTATGTTATAGCCAGTAAGATGTAGTACAATTCCAGTTTTAGTTATCGAATATTGAATTTTTAGCCTCTTTGGTGCTTTGGACATGAGCTAGGACCTTACGATTTTTCACGAAAGGAGGACTAGCAGCCGCGTATCACGGGAGAATGTAAATAGTGTTCATATGTAGTAAAAACCTGAGAAATCCGTCCGTTTTCGTCATTTGTTATCGAATCGACTTAATGTCAGATCGTCTCATTGGCCGCTCATATCTCTGAAACGGTTACATTTATCGTCTGCAAAGCTATGGCGCGTCCTGCGGTATGCGGAGACACTAAAAGCACCATAGTAGAACACAGAAGAAGCTTCTAAGTCGATGTAATAGCCAGTAAGAAGTAGTACAATTCAAGTTTTAGTTATCGATTTTTGACTTTTTAGTCGGCTGTGTAATAGCCAGTAAAATGTAGTAGACTTCAAGTTTTAATTATCGATTATTGAATTTTTCGCCTTCTTTGTTGCCTTGGACATGAGCTAGGACCTTACGTTTTTGCGTGAAAGGACGACTATCAGCCGCGTTGCACGGGCGAATGTGAAAAGAGTTCATATGTATTAAAAACCTGAGAAATCTGACCGGTTTCGCCACTTTTTATCGTATCGACTTAAAGCCAGATCGTCACATTGGCCTCTCTTCTCTCTGACACGGTTACATTTATCGTCTGCAAAACTATGTCGCGTGGTGCGGTATCCGGAGAGACTAAAAGCATCATAGTAAAACACAAATGAACCTTCTTAGTTGATTTAAAACCAATAAGAAGTAGTAAAACTCAAGTTTTAGTTATCGATTATTGACTTTTTTTGCCGGCGTGGGTGCCTTAGACATTAGATTGGACATTAGACTTTGCATGAAAGGAGGACTAGCAACGGCGTTGCGCGGGATAATGTGAAAAGTGTTGATAGGTAGTAAAATACTGAGAATCCGTCGTTTTCGTCATTTGTTATCGAATCGACCTAAAGCCAGATCGTCACATTGGCCTCTCTTCTCTCTGACACGGTTATATTTATCCTCTGCAAAATTATGTCCCGTGATGCGGTATCCGGAGAGACTAAAAGCATCATAGTAAAACACAAATGAACCTTCTAAGTTGATGTAATAACCAAGAAGAAGTAGTAAAACTCAAGTTTTAGCTATCGATTATTGACTTTTTAGGCGGCTTTGGTGAGTTGGACATGAGATGGGACCTTACGATTTTGCATGAAAATGTGGACCAGCAGCCGCGTTGCGAGGGAGAATGTGAAAAGTGTTCAAATATAGTAAAAACCTGAGAAATCCGTTCGTTTTCGTCATTTGTTACAGAATCGACTTAAATCCAGATCGTCAGATTGGCAGCTCTTCTCTCTGAAACGGTTACATTTTTCGTCTGCAAAGCTATGTCACGTTCTGCGGTATCCGGAGACACTAAAAGCAATATAGTAGAACACAGATGAATCTTCTAAGTTGATGCTATAGACAATAAGACGTAGTAAAACTCAAGTTTTAGTTATCGATTATTGACTTTTTTTGCCGGCTTTGGTGCCTTGGACATTAGATTGGACCTTACGAGTTTGCATGAAAGGAGGACTAGCAGCGGCGTTGAGCGGGCTAATGTGAAAAGTGTTGATAGGTAGTAAAATCCTGAGAATCCGTCCGTTTTCGTCATTTGTTATCGAATCGACTTAAAGCCAGATCGTCACATTAACCTCTCCTCTCTCTGACACGGTAACATTTATCCTGTGTAAAACTATGTCGCGTGGTGCGGTATCCGGAGACACTAAAAGCATCATAGTAAAACACAGATGAACCTTCTAAGTTGATGTAATAGCCAGTAAGAAGTAGTACTGTTCAAGTTTTTGTTATCGATTTTTGACGTTTTACCATTCTTTGGTGCTTGGACATGAGCTAGGACCTTAAGATTTTGCATGAAGGGAAGTCTAGTGGCCGCGTTGCAGGGGAGAAAGTGACAAGTTTTCATATGTAGCAAAAATCTGAGAAATTCGTCCGTTT
This sequence comes from Schistocerca gregaria, assembly GCF_023897955.1. Lineage (NCBI taxonomy): Eukaryota > Metazoa > Arthropoda > Insecta > Orthoptera > Acrididae > Schistocerca > Schistocerca gregaria. The sequence goes on along the minus strand of NW_026061836.1, from coordinate 3,762,909 downwards.
TCGTCATTTGTTATCGAATCGACTTAAATCCAGATCGACACATTGGCCACTCTTCTCTCTGAAACGGTCACATTTATCGTCTGCAAAGCTATGTCGTGTGCTGCGGTATGCGGAGATACTAAAAGCGCTATAGTAGAACACAGATGTAGCTTCTAAGTTGATGTAATAGCCAAAATGTAGTAATACAATTCAAGTCTTGGTTGTCGATTATTGACTTTTTAGCCGGCTTTGGTGCCTTGGACATGAGCTATGACTTCACGATTTTACATGAAAAGAGGACTAGATGCCGCGTTGCACGGGCGAATGTGCAAAGTGTTCATATGTATTAAAAACCTGAGAAATCTGACCGGTTTCGCCACTTTTTATCGTATCGACTTAAAGCCAGATCGTCACATTGGCCTCTCTTCTCTCTGACACGGTTACATTTATCGTCTGCAAAACTATGTCGCGTGGTGCGGTATCCGGAGAGACTAAAAGCATCATAGTAAAACACAAATGAACCTTCTAAGTTGATGTAATAACCAAGAAGAAATAGTAAAACTCAAGTTTTAGCTATCGATTATTGACTTTTTAGGTGGCTTTGGTGAGTTGGACATGAGATGGGACCTTAAGATTTTGCATGAAAGGAAGACTAGCAGCCGCGCTACACGGGTGAATGTGAAAAGTGTTCATATGTAGTAAAACCTGAGAAATCCGTCCGTTTTCGTCATTTGTTATCGAAACGACTTAAAGCCAGATCGTCACATTATCCGATCTTCTCTCTGAAACGATTACATTTATCGTCTGCAAAGCTATGTCGCGTGCTACGTTATCCGGAGACACTAAAAGCATCATAGTAAAACACAGATGAACCTTCTAAGTTGATGTAATAGCCAGTAAGAAGTAGTACTATTCAAGTTTTTGTTATCGATTATTGACGTTTTACCATTCTTTGGTGCATGGACATGAGCTAGGACCTTAAGATTTTGCATGAAGGGACGTCTAGTGGCCGCGTTGCAGGGGAGAAAGTGACAAGTTTGCATATGTAGTAAAAATCTGAGAAATTCGTCCGTTTTCGTCATTTGTTTTCGAATCGACTTAAATCCAGATCGACACATTGGCCGCTCTTCTCTCTAAAACGATTACATTTATCGTCTGCAAAGCTATGTCGCGTGCTGCGGTATGCGGAGACACTAAAACCATTATAGTAGTACACAGATGAAGCTTCTAAGTAATGTAATAGCCAGTAAGCAGTAGTACAATTCAGGTTTTAGTTATTGGTTATTGACTTTTTAGCACGCTTTGGAGACTTGGACATTTGCTAGGAGCTTAGGATTTTGCCTGAAAGGATGACTAGCAACTGCGTTGCACGTGAGAATACGATAAGCGTTCATATGTAGTAAGAATCTGAGAAATCCGTCCGTTTTCGTCATTTGTTATTGATTCGACTTAAATCCAGATCGACACATTGGCCGCTCTTCTCTCTGAAAGGATTACATTTATCGTCTGCAAAGCTATGTCGCGTGCTACGTTATCCGGAGACACTAAAAGCATCAGAGTGAAACACAGATGAACCTCGTAAGTTGATGTAATAGCCAGTTAGAAGTAGTACTATTCAAGTTTTTGTTATCGATTATTGACTTTTTACCATTCTTTGGTGCTTCGACATGAGCTAGGAAATTAAGATTTTGCATGAAGGGAAGTCTAGTGGCCGCGTTGCAGTGGAGAATGTGAAAAGTGTTCATATGTAGTAAAAATCTGAGAAATTCGTCCGATTTCGTCATTTGTTATGGAATCGACTTAAAGCCAGATCGTCACATTGGCCGCTCTTCTCTCTGAAACGATTACATTTATCGTCTGCAAAGCTATGTCGCGTGTTGCGGTATACGGAGACACTAAAAGCACCATAGTAGAACACAGATAAAGCTTCTAAGTTGATGTAATAGCCAGTAAGAAGTAGTACAATTCAAGATTTAGTTATCGATTATTGACTTTTTAGCCGGCTTTGGTGCCTTTCACATGAGGTAGGACTATACGATTTTGCATGAAAGGAGGACTAGCAGCCGCGTTGCACGAGCGAATGTAAAAAGTATTCATATGTAGTAAATACCTGAGAAATCCGTCCGTTTTCGTCATTTGTTATTAATTCGACTTAAATCCAGATCGACACAGTGGCCGCTCTTCTCTCTGTAAAAGTTACATTTATCGTCTGCAAAGCTATGTCGAGTGCTGCGGTATGCGGAGATACTGAAAGCACCTTAGTAGAACACAGATGAATCTTCTAAGTTGATGTAAAGCCGGTAAGAAGTATTAGAATTCAAGTTCTTTTATCGATTATTGACTTTTTAGCCGGCTTTGGTGCATTGGACATGAGCTAGGACCTTAAGATTTTGCATGAAAGGAGGACTAGCAGCCGCGCTGCACGGGCGAATATGAAAAGTGTCATATGTAGTAAAAACCTAAGAAATCCGTCCGTTTTCGTCTTTTGTTATCGAATCGACTTAAATCCAGATCGTCACATTGGCCGCTTTTCTCTCCGAAACGCTTACATTTATCGTCTGCAAAGGTAAGTCGCGTGCTGCGGCATGCGGAGATACTGAAAGCACCATAGTAGAACACAGAAGAAGCTTCTAAGTTGATGTAATAGCCAGTAAGAAGTAGTACAATTCAAGTTATAGTTGTTGATTATTGACTTTTTAGCCGGCTTTGGTGCCTTGGACATGAGCTAGGACCTTAAGATTTTGCATGAAAGAAAGACTAGCAGCCAAGTTGCAAGGGACAATGTGAAAAGTGTTCATATGTAGTAAAAACCTGAGAAATCCGTTCGTTTTCGTCATTTGTTATCGAATCGACTTAAATCCAGATCGACACATTGGCCGCTCTTCTCTCTGAAACGGTAACATTTGCCTTCTGCAAAGCTATGTTGCGTCCTGGGGTATGCGGCGACACTACAGGCACCATAGTAGAACACAGATGAAGCTTCTAAGTTGATGTAATAGACAGTAAGAAGTCATACAATGCAAGTTTTAGTTATCGATTATTGACTTTTTAGCCGGCTTTGGTGCCTTGGATATAGGATACGTCTATACGATTTTGCATGAAAGGATGACTAGCAGCCGCGTTGCACGGGCCAATGTGAAAAGTGTTCATATGTAGTAAAAACCTGAGAAATCTGTCTGTTTTCGTCATTTGTTATCGAATCGACTTAAAGCCAGATCGTCACATTGCCCGGTCTTCTCTCTGAAACGGTTGCATTTATCGTCTGCAAAGCTCTGTCGCGTGCTGCGGTATACGGAGACACTAATAGCACCATAGTAGAACACAGATGAAACTTATAAGTTGATGTAATAGCCAGTAAGATGTAGTACAATTCAGGTTTTAGTTATCGATTATTGACTTTTTAGGAGGCTTTGGTCACTTGGACATTTGCTAGGACCTTCGGATTTTGCATGAAAGGAGGACTAGCAGCCGCGGTCCTCGGGCGAATGTGAAAAGTGTTCATATGTTGTAAGATACTAAGAAATCCGTCAGTTTTCGTCATTTGTTATCAAATCGACTTAACACCAGATCGTCTTACTGGCCGCTCTTCTCTCTGAAACGGCTACATTTATCGTCTGCAAAGATATGTCGCGTGCTGTGGTATGCGGCGAAACTAAAAGCACCATAGAAGAATACAGATGAAACTTCTAAGTTTATGTAATAGCCAGTAAGAAGTAGTAGAATTCAAGTTTTAGCTATCGATTGTTGACATATTACCCTTCTTTGGCGCTTGGGCATGAGTTGGGGCCTTAAGATATTTCATGAAGGGAAGGCTAATGGCCACGATGCACGCAGAATGTGAAAAGAGTTCATATGTAGTAAAAATCTGAGAAATCCGTCCGGTTTCGTCATTTGTTATCGATTCGATTTAAATCCAGATCGTCATATTCACCGCTCTTCTCTCTGAAACGGTTACATTTATCGTCGGCAAAGCTCTGTCGAGTGCTGCTGTATGGGGAGATACTGAAAGCACCATAGTAGAACATAGATGAAGCTTCTAAGTTGATGTAATAGCCAGTAAGAAGTAGTACTATTAAAAAATTAGTTATCGATTATTGACTTTTTAGCCGGCTTTGGTGGCTTGGACATGAGCAAAGACTTTACGATTTTGCATGAAAGGAGAACTAGCAACCGCGTTGCACGGGAGAATGTGAAAAGTGTTCATATGTAGTAAAAACCTGAGAAATCCGTCCGTTTTCGTCATTTATTATCGAATCGACTTAAAGCCAGATCTTCACATTGGCCGCTCTTCTCTCTGAAACGGTTACATTTGTCGTCTGCAAAGCAATGTCTCGTGTTTCGGTATCCGGAGATACTAATAGCACCATAGTAGAACACAGATGAAACTTATAAATTGATGTAATAGCCAGTAAGAAGTAGCAGAATTCAGGTTTTAGTTATCGATTATTGACTCTTTAGCAGGCTTTGGTGCCTTGGACATTTGCTAGGACCTTAGGATTTTGCATGAAAGGAGGACTGGCAGCCGCGGTCCTCGGGCGAATGTGAAAAGTGTTCATATGTAGTAAGAAACTAAGAAATCCGTCCGTTTTCGTCATTTGTTATCGAATCGACTTAACACCAGATCGTCTTATTGGCCGCTCTTCTCTCTGATACGGCTACATTTAGAGTCTGCAAAGCTATGTCGCGTGCTGTGGTATGCGGCGACACTAAAAGCAACATGGAAGAATACAGATGAAACTTCTAAGTTTATGTAATAGCCAGTAAGAAGCAGTAGAATTAAAGTTTTAGCTATCGATTATTGACTTTTTACCCTTCTTTGGCGCTTGGACATGAGTTAGTGCCTTAAGATATTTCATGAAGGGAAGGCTAGTGGCCACGATGCACGGGAGAATGTGAAAAGTGTTCATATGTAGTAAAAATCTACGAAATTCGTCCGTTTTCGTCATTTGTTATCGAATCGCCTTAAATTAAGATCGACACATTTGCCGCTCTTCTCTCTGGAACGATTACATTTATCGTCAGCAAAGCTATGTTGCGTGCTGCCGTATGTGGAGACACTAAAACCATCATAGTAGTACACAGATGAAGCTTCTAAGTAATGTAATAGCCAGTAAGCAGTAGTACAATTCAGGTTTTAGTTATCGGTTATTGACTTTTCAGCACGCTTTGGAGCCTTGGACATTTGCTAGGAACTTAGGATTTTGCATGAAAGGAGGACTAGCAACTTCGTTGCACGGGAGAATACGATAAGCGATCATATGTAGTAAGAATCGGAGAAATCCATCCGTTTTCGTCATTTGTTATTGATTCGACTTAAATCCAGATCGACACATTGGCCGCTCTTCTCTCTGAAAGGATTACATTTATCGTCTGCAAAGCTATGTCGCGTGCTACGTTATCCGGAGACACTAAAAGCATCAGAGTAAAAAACAGATGAACCTTCTAAGTTGATGTAATAGCCAGTAAGAAGTAGTACTATTCAAGTTTTTGTTATCGATTATTGACTTTTTACCATTCATTGGTGCTTCGACATGACCTAGGAAATGAAGATTTTGCATGAAGGGAAGTCTAGTGGCCGCGTTGCAGGGGAGAATGTGAAAAGTGTTCATATGTAGTAAAAATCTGAGAAATTCGTCCGTTTTCGTCATTTGTTATCGAATCGACTTAAAGCCAGATCTTCACATTGGCCGCTCTTCTCTCTGAAACGGTTACATCTGTCTTCTGGAAAGCTATGTTGCGTCCTGGGGTATGCGGTGACACTAAAAGCACCATATTAGAACACAGATGAACCTTCTAAGTTGATGTAATAAACAATAAGAAGTACTACAACTCAAGTTTTAGTTATCGAGTGTTTTCTTTTTAGGCGGCTTTGGTGCCTTGGACATGAGCTACGACTCTACCATTATGCATAAAAGGAGGACTAGCAGCCGCGTTGTACGGGAGAATGTGAAAAGTGTTCATATGTAGTAAAAACCTGATAAATCCGTCCGTTTTCGTCATTTGTTATCCAATCGACTTAAAGCCAGATCGTCACATTGGCCGCTCTTCCCTCTGAAAGGGTTACATTTAACGGCTGCTAAGCTATGTCGCTGGGTGCGGTATGCGGAGACAAGTAAAGCACCGTTGTAGAACAAAGAAGAAGATTCTAAGTTGATATAATAGTCAGTAAGAAGCAGTACAATTCAAGTCTTAGTTATCGATTATTGACTTTTTAGCCGGCTTTGGTGCTTTGGACATGAGCTAGGACCTTACGATTTTGCATGAAAGGGGGACTAGCAGCCGCGTTGCACGGGTGAATTTGAAAAGTGTTCATATGTAGTAAAAACCTGAGAAATCCGTCCAGTTTCGTCATTTGTTATCGATTCGATTTAAATCCAGATCGTCATATTCACCGCTCTTCTCTCTGAAACGGTTACATTTATCGTCGGCAAAGCTCTGTCGAGTGCTGCTGTATGGGGAGATACTGAAAGCACCATAGTAGAACATAGATGAAGCTTCTAAGTTGATGTAATAGCCAGTAAGAAGTAGTACTATTAAAAAATTAGTTATCGATTATTGACTTTTTAGCCGGCTTTGGTGGCTTGGACATGAGCAAAGACTTTACGATTTTGCATGAAAGGAGAACTAGCAACCGCGTTGCACGGGAGAATGTGAAAAGTGTTCATATGTAGTAAAAACCTGCGAAATCGGTCCGTTTTCGTCATTTGTTATCGAATCGACTTAAAGCCAGATCGTCACATTATCCGCTCTTCTCTCTGAAACGATTACATTTATCGTCTGCAAAGCTATGTCGCGTGCTACGTTATCCGGAGACACTAAAGCATCATAGTAAAACACAGATGAACCTTCTAAGTTGATATAATAGCCAGTAAAAAGTAGTACTATTCAAGTTTTTGTTATCGATTATTGACGTTTTACCATTCTTTGGTGCTTGGACATGAGCTAGGACCTTAACATTTTGCATGAAGGGAAGTCTAGTGGCCGCGTTGCAGGGGAGAAAGTGAAAAGTGTTCATATGTAGTAAAAATCTAAGAAATTCGTCCGTTTTTGATATTTGTTATCGAATCGACTTAAATCCAGATCGACACATTGGCCGCTCTTCTCTCTGAAACGATTACATTTATCGTCTGGAAAGCTATGTCCGGTGCTGCGGTATGCGGAGACACTAAAAGCACCATAGTAGAACACAGATAAAGCTTCTAAGTTGATATAATAGCCAGTAAGAAGTAGTACAATTCAAGATTTAGTTATCGATTATTGACTTTTTACCTGGCTTTGATGCCTTTGACATGAGGTAGGACTATACGATTTTGCATGAAAGGAAAACTAGCAACCGCGTTAAACGGGCGAATGTGAAAAGTGTTCATATGTAGTAACAACCTGAGAAATCCGTCCGTGTTCGTCACTTGTGATCGAATCGACTTAAAGCCAGGACGTACATTGGACGCTCTTCTCTCTGAAACGGTTACATTTATCGTCTGCAAATCTATGTCGCGTGCTGCGGTATGCGGAGACACTAAAAGCACCATAGTAGAACAAAGAAGAAGATTCTAAGTTAAAGTAATAGCCAGTAAAAAGCAGTACAATTCAAGTATGGTTATTGATTATTGATTTTTAGCCGGCTAAGGTGCCTTCGACATGAGGTGGAACCTTAAGATTTTGTTTGAAAGGAGGACTAGGAGCCGCGTTGCACGGGAGAATGTGAAAAGGGTTCATATGTAGTAAAAAACTGGGAAATCCGTCCTTTTTCGTCAATTGTTATCGAATCGAATTAAAGCCACATCGTTACATTGGCCGCTCTTCCCTATGAAACGGTTAAATTTATCGTCTTCAATGATATGTCGCGAGCTACGGTATTGCGGAGACACTACAATCACCATATTAGAACACAGAAGTAGCTTCTAAGTTGACGTAATACCCAATAAGAAGTAGTACAATTAACGTTTTAGTTATCGATTATTGACTTCTCAGCCTTTTTTGGTGCCTTGGGCATGAGCTAGGACCTTAAGATTTTGCATGAAAGGACGACTAGCAGCCGCGTTGCACGGGAGAATGTGAAAAGTGGTCATATGTAGTAAAAACCTGACAAATCCGTCCGTGTTCGTCATTTGTTATCGAATCGACTTAAAGCCAGATAGTCACATTGGCCGTTCTTCCTTCTGAAACGGTTGCATTTACCGTATGCAAAGCTTTGTCGCTGGGTGCGGTATGCGGAGACACTAAAAGCACCATAGTAGAACACTGATGAAGCTTCTAAGTTGATGTAATAGCCAGTAAGAAGTAGTACAATTAAAGTTTTAGGTATCGATTGTTGACTTTTTACTCTTCTTTGGTGCCTTGGACATGAGCTAGGTCCTTAAGATTTTGCTTGAAGGAGAACTAGCAGCCGCGTTGCACGGGAGAATGTGAAAAGTGTTCATATGTAGTAAACACCTGAGAAATCCGTCCGTGTTCCTCATTTGTTATCGAATCGACTTAAAGACACATCGTCACATTTAACGCTCTTCCCTCTGAAACGGTTACATTTGTCTTCTGCAAAGCTATGTTGCGTCCTGGGGTATGCGGCGACACTACAAGCACCATAGTAGAACACAGATGAAGCTTCTAAGTTGATGTAATACCCAGTAAGAAGTCATACAATGCAAGTTTTAGTTATCGATTTTTGACTTTTTAGCCGTCTTTGGGGCCTGGGTATGGGCTACGTCTATACGATTTTGCATGAAAGGAGGACTAGAAGCCGCGTTGCACGGGCGAAAGTGAAAAGTGTTCATATGTAGTAAAAACCTGAGAAATCCGTCCGGTTTCGTTATTTGTCATCGAATCGACTTAAAGCCAGGACGTACATTGGCCGCTTTTCTCTCGGAAACGCTTACATTTATCGTCTGCAAAGCTATGTCGCGTGCTGCGGTATGCGGAGATACTGAAAGCACCATAGTAGAACACAGAAGAAGCTTCTAAGTTGATGTAATAGCCAGTAAGAAGTAGTACAATTCAAGTCTTAGTTATTGATTATTGACTTTTTAGCCGTCTTTGGTGCCTTGGACATGAGTTAGGACCTTAAGATTTTGCATGAAAGGAAGACTAGCAGCCACGTTGCAAGGGACAATGTGAAAAGTGTTCATATGTAGTAAAAACCTGAGAAATCCGTCCGTTTTCGTCATTTGTTATCGAATCGACTTAAATCCAGATCGTCATATTCACCGCTCTTCTCTCTGAAACGGTTACATTTATCGTCGGCAAAGCTCTGTCGACTGCTGCGGTATGCGGAGACACTAAAAGCACCATAGTAGAACACAGATAAAGCTTCTAAGTGGATATAATAGCCAGTAAGAAGTAGTACAATTCAAGATTTAGTTATCGATTATTGACTTTTTAGACGGCTTTGGTGCCTTTCACATGAGGTAGGACTATACGATTTTGCATGAAAGGAGGACTAGCAGCCGAGTTGCACGGGAGAATGTGAAAAGTGTTCATATGTAGTAAAAACCTGAGAAATTCGTCCGTTTTCGTCATTTGTTATCGAATCGACTTAAATTAAGATCGACACATTTGCCGCTCTTCTCTCTGGAACGATTACATTTATCGTCTGCAAAGCTATGTTGCGTGCTGCGGTATGTGAAGACACTAAAACCATCATAGTAGTACACAGATTAAGCTTCTATGTAATGTAATAGCCAGTAAGCAGTAGTATATTCATGTTTCAATTATCGGTTATTGACTTTTTAGCACGCTTTGGAGCCTTGGACATTTGCTAGGAACTTAGGATTTTGCATGAAAGGAGGACTAGCAACTGCGTTGCACGGGAGAATACGATAAGCATTCATATGTGGTAAGAATCTGAGAAATCCGTCCGTTTTCGTCATTTGTTATTGATTCGACTTAAATTCAGATCGACACATTGGCCGCTCTTCTCTCTGAAAGGATTACATTTATCGTCTGCAAAGCTATGTTGCGTGCTACGTTATCCGGAGACACTAAAAGCATCAGAGTAATACACAGATGAACCTTCTAAGTTGATGTAATAGCCAGTAAGAAGTAGTACTATTCAATTTTTGTTATCGATTATTGACTTTTACCATCCATTGGTTATTCGACATGAGCTAGGAAATTAAGATTTTGCATGAAGGGAAGTCTAGTGGCCGCGTTGCAGGGGAGAATGTGAAAAGTGTTCATATGTAGTAAAAATCTGAGAAATTCGTCGGTTTTCGTCATTTGTTATCAAATCGACTTAAAGCCACATCTTCACATTCGCCGCTCTTCTCTCTGAAACGATTACATTTATCGTCTGCAAAGCTATGTCGCGTGCTACGTTATCCGGAGACACTAAAAGTACCATAGTAGAATACAGATGAAGCTTATAAGTTGATGTAATAGCCAGTAAGAAGTAGTACAATTCAAGTTTTGTTACCGATTATTGACTTTTTACCCTTCTTTGGTGCTTGGACATGAGTTAGGACCTCAAGATATTGCATGAAGGGAAGTCTAGTGGCCGCGTTGCAGGGGAGAATCTGAAAAGTGTTCATGTGTAGCAAAAACCTGAAAAATTTGTCCGTTTTCGTCATTTGTTATCGTATCGAATTAAAGCCATATCGTCATATTAGCCGCTCTTCTCTCATAAACGGTTACATTTATCGTCTGCAAAGCTATGTCGCGTGCTGCGGTATACGGAGACACTAAAAGCACCGTAGTAGAACACAGATAAAGCTTCTAAGTTGATCTAATAGCCAGTAAGAAGTAGTACAATTCAAGATTTAGTTATCGATTATTGACTTTTTAGCCGGCTTTGGTGCCTTTCACATGAGGTAGGACTATACGATTTTGCATGAAAGGAGGACTAGCAGCCGCGTTGCACGAGCGAATGTGAAAAGTGTTCATATGTAGTAAAAACCTGAGAAATCCGTCCGTTTTCGTCATTTGTTATTAATTCGACTTAAATCCCTATCGACACATTGGCCGCTCTTCTCTCTGTAACGGTTACATTTATCGTCTGCAAAGCTACGACGAGTGCTGCGGTATGCGGAGATACTGAAAGCACCATAGTAGAACACAGATGAATCTTTTAAGTTGATGTAATGCCAGTAAGAAGTAGTACAATTCAAGTTCGTTTATCGATTATTGACTTTTTGCCGGCTTTGGTGCACTGGACATGAGCTAGGACCTTAAGATTTTGCATGAAAGGAAAACTAGCAGCCACGTTGCAAGGGACAATGTGAAAAGTGTTCATATGTAGTAAAAACCTGAGAAATCCGTCCGTTTTCGTCATTTGTTATCGAATCGACTTAAATCCAGATCGTCACATTGGCCGGTCTTCTCTCTGAAACGGTTACATTTATCGTCTGCAAAGATATGTCTCGTGTTGCGGTATGCGGAGACACTAAATGCACCATAGTAGAACACAGACGAAGCTTCTAAGTTAATGTAATAGCCAGTAAGAAGTAGTACAATTCAAGTTTTAGTTATTAATTATTGACTTTTTAGCCGGCTTTGGTGCCTTGGACATGAGGTAGGACCTTACGATTTTGCATGAGATTAGGACTAGCAACTGTGTTGCACGGGAGGATGTGAAAAGAGTTTATATGTAGTAAAAACCTGAGAAATCCGTCCGTTTTCGTCATTTGGTAACGAATCGACTTAAATCCAGATCGACACATTGGCCGCTCTTCTCTCTGAAACGGTTACATTTGTCTTCTGGAAAGCTATGTTGCGTCCTGGGGTGTGCGGCGAAACTAAAAGCACCATAGTATAACACAGATGAAGCTTCTAAGTTGATGTAATAGCCAGTAAGAAGTTATACAATGCAAGTTTTAGTTATCGATTACTGACTTTTTTGCCGGCTTTGTTGCCTTGGATATGGGCTACGTCTATACCACTTTGCATGAAAGGAGGACTAGCAGCCGCGTTGCACGGGCGATTGTGAAAAGTGTTCATATGTAGTAAAAATCTGAGAAATCCGTCCGTTTTCGTCATTTGTTAACGAATCGACTTAAATCCAGATCGACACATTGGCCGCTCTTCTCTCTGAAACGGTTACGTTTATCGTCTGCAAAGCTATGTCGCGTGCTTCGGTATGAGGAGACACTAAAAGCACCATAGTAGAACACAGATGAACCTTCTAAGTTGATGTAATAAACAATAAGAAGTACTACAACTCAAGTTTTAGTTATCGAGTGTTGACTTTTTAGCCGGCTTTGGTGCCTTGGACATGAGCTACGACTCTACGATTTTGCATGAAAGGAGGACTAGAAGCCGCGTTGCACGGGAGAATGTGAAAAGTGTTCATATGTAGTAAAAACCTGATAAATCCGTCCGTTTTCGTCATTTGTTATCCAATCGACTTAAAGCCAGATCGTCACATTGGCCGCTCTTCCCTCTGAAAGGGTTACATTTATCGGCTGCTAAGCTATGTCGCTGGATGCGGTATGCGGAGCCACTAAAATCACCGTAGTAGAACAGAGAAGTAGCTTCTAAGTTGATGTAATACCCAGTAAGAAGTAGTACAATTCAAGTTTTAGGTATCGATTATTGACTTTTTAGCCGGCTTTGGTGCCTTGGACATGAGGTGGAACCTTAAGATTTTGCATGAAAGGAGGAATAGGAGCCGCGTTGCACGGGAGAATGTGAAAAGTGTTCATATGTAGTAAAAACCTGACAAATCCGTCCGTGTTCGTCAATTGTTAACGAATCGACTTAAAGCCAGATCGTCACAGTGGCCGCTCTTCCCTCTGAAACGGTTACATTTACCCACTGCAAACCTACATCGCTGGGTGCGGTATGCGGAGACACTAAAAGCACCATAATGGAACACAGTAGAAGCTTCTAAGTTGATGTAATATGTAGTAAGAAGTAGTACAATTCAAGTTTTAGTTTTCGATTATTGACTTTTTAGCCTGCTTTGGTGCCTTGGTCATGAGCTCGGACCTTAAGATTTTGCATGAAAGGACGACTAGCAGCCGCATTGCACGGGGCAATGTGAAAAGTGTTCATATGTAGTAAAAACCTCTGAAATCCGTCCGTGTTCGTCATTTGTTATCGAATCGACTTAAAGCCAGATCGTCACATTGGCCGCTCTTTTTTATGAAACGGTTGCATTTACCGTCTGCAAAGCTATGTCGCTGGGTGCGGTATGCGGAGACACTAAAAGCACCATAGTAGAACAAGGATGAAGGTTCTAAGTTAATGTAATAGCCAGTAAGAAGTAGTACAATTCAAGTTTTAGTTCTCGATTATTGACTTTTTAACCGGCTTTGGTTCCTTGGACATGAGCTAGGTCCTTAAGATTTTGCTTGAAGGAGGACTAGCAGCCGCGTTGCACGGGAGAATGTGAAAAGTGTTCATATGTAGTAAACACCTGATAAATCCGTCCGTGTTCCTCATTTGTTATCGAATCGACTTAAAGACACATCGTCACATTTAACGCTCTTCTCTCTGAAACGGTTACATTTATCGTCTGCAAAGCTATGTCACGTATTGCGGTATGCGGTGAGGCTAAAATCAAACATAATAGAACACAGAAGAAGCTTCTAAGTTGAAGTAATAGCCAGTAAGAAGCAGTAAAATTCAAGTATTGTTTATCAATTATTGATTTTTAGCCGGCTTTGGTTCATTGGACATGAGGTGGAACGTTAAGATTTTGCATGAAAGGAGGACTAGCAGCCGCGTTGCACGGGAGAATGTGAAAAGGGTTCATATGTAGTTAAACTTCAGAAATCCGTATGTTTTCTTCAATTGTTATCGAATCGACTTAATGCCAGATCGTTACATTGGCCTCTCTTCCCTCTGAAACCGTTATTTTTATCGTCTCCAAAGATAGGTCGCGAGCTACGTAATGCGGAGACACTAAAAGCAATATACTAGAACACAGATGAAGCTTCTAAGTTGATGTCATAGCCAGTAAGAAATTATGCAATTCAAGTATTCGTTATTGATTATTCACTTTTCATCCGGATTTGGTGCCTTGTACAGCACCTAGGACATTAAGATTTTGCATGAAAGGAGGACTTTTAGCCGCGTTGTACGGGACAATGTAAAAAGTGTTCATATGTAGTAAAAACCTGAGAAATCCGTCCGTGTTCGTCAATTGTAATCGAATCGTTTTAAAGCCAGATCGTCACAGTGGCCGCTCTTCCCTCTGAAACGGTTACATTAACCCACTGCAAACCTAAGTCGCTGGGTGCGGTATGCGGAGACACTAAAAGCACCATAGGAGAACACAGTTGAAGCTTCTAAGTTGATGTAATAGGAAGTAAGAAGTAGTACAATTGAAGTTTTAGTTTTCGATTATTGATTTTTTAGCCGGCTTTAGTCACTAGGACATGAGCTAGGACCTTAAGATTTTGCATGAAAGGAGGACTAGCAGCCGCGTTGCACGGGAAAATGTGAAAAGTGTTCATATGTAGTAATATCCTGAGAAGTCCGTCCGTTTTCGTCATTGTTGTCAAATCGACTTAAAGCCAGATCGTCACATTGGCCGCTTTTCCCTCTGAAACGGTTAATTTTACCGTCTGCAAAGCTATGTCGCGAGCTGCGGTATGCGGAGACACTAAAAGCACCATAGTAGAACACTGAAAATACTTCTAAGTTTATGTAATACCCAGTAAGAAGTAGTACAATTCACGTTTTAGCTATCGATTATTGACTTTGTAGCCGGCTTTGGTGCCTTGGCCATGAGCTAGGACCTTAAGATTTTGCGTGAAAGGAGGACTAGCAGCCGCGTTACTGGGGTGAATGTGAAAAGTGTTCATACGTAGTGAAAACCTGTGAAATCCGTGTGTTTTCCTCAATTGTTGTCGAATCGACTTAGAGCATGATCGTCACATTGGCCGCTCTTCTCTCTGAAACGGTTGTACTTATCGTCTGCAAAGCTATGTCGCGTGCTGCGGTATGCGGAGACACTAAAATCACCATAGTAGAACACAGATGAGGCTTCTAAGTTGATGTAATAGCCAGTAAGAAGTAATACAATTCAAGTATCAGGTATCGATTATTGACTTTTTAGCTATCTTTGGTACCTTGGACATGAGCTAGGACCTTAAGATTCTACATGAAAGGAGGACTAGCAGCCGAGTTGCACGGGAGAATGTGAATTGTGTTCATATGTAGTAAAAACCTAAGATATTCGCCCGTTTTCGTCATTTGTTATCAAATGGACTTTAAGCCAGATCGCCACATTGGCCGCTCTTCTATCTGAAACGGTTACATTTATCGTCTGCAAAGCTATGTCGCGTGTTGCGGTATGCGGAGTCACTAAAATCACCATAGTAGAACACAGAAGTAGCTTCTAAGTTGATGTAATACCGAGTAAAAAGTAGTAAAATTCACGTTTTAGTTATCGATTATTGACTTTTTAGCCAATTTAGATGCTTTGGGCATGAGCTAGGACCTTACGGTTTTGCATGAAAGGAGGACTAGCAGCCGCGTTGCACGGGAAAATGTGAAAAGTGTTCATATGTCGTAAAAACTTGAGAATTTAGGCCGTTTTCGTCATTTGTTATCGAATCGACTTAAAGCCAGGACGTACATTCGCCGCTCTTCTCTCTGAAACGGTTACATTTGTCGTCTGCAAAGCTATGTCGCGTGCTGCGGTATGGGGAGACACTAAAAGCACCATAGTAGAACACAGATGAATCTTCTAATTTGATGTAACAGCCAGTAAGAAACACTAAAATTCAAATTTTAGTTATCGATTGTTGACTTTTACTTTTCTTTGGTGACTTGGAAATGAGCTAGGACTTTACGATTTTGCATGAAGGGAAGTGTAGCAGCCGCTTTACACGGGAGAATGTGAAAAATGTTCATATATAGTAAAACCTATGAAATCCCTCCGTTTTCGTCATATGTTATCGAATCGACTTAAAGCCAGATCGTCACATTGGCCGTTCTTCTCTCTGAAACGGTTACTTTTATCGTCTGCAAAGCTATGTCGCGTGCTGCGGTATGCGGAGACACTACAAGCACCATAGCTGAACACAGAAGAAGCTTCTGAGTTGTTGTAATAGCCAGTAAGAAGTATTACAATTCAAGTTTTAGGTATCGATTATTGACTTTTTAGGCGGCTTTGGTGCCCTGAACATGAGCTAAGACCTTAAGATTTTACATGAAAGGAGGACTATTAGCCGCGTTGCACGGGTAAATGTAAAAAGTGTTCATATGTTTTAAAAACCTGAGAAATCCGTCCATTTTCGTCATTTGTTATCGAATCGACTTAAAGCCACATCGTCATATTGGCCGCTCTTCTCTCTGTAACGGTTACATTTATCGTCTGCAAAGCTATGTCACGTATTGCGGTATGCAGTGACGCTAAAAGCAAACATAATAGAACACAGAAGAAGCTTCTAAGTTGATGTAATAGCCAGTAAGAAGCAGTTCAATTCAAGTATTGGTTATCGATTAATGATTTTTAGCCGGCTTTAGTTCCTTGGATATGAGGTGGAACCATAAGATTTTGCATGAAAGGAGGACTAGCAGCTGCGTTCCACGGGAAAATGTGAAAAGGGTTCATATGTAGTGAAAACCTGAGAAATCCGTATGTTTTCTTCAATTGTTATCGAATCGACTTAAAGCTAGATCGTTACATTGGCCGCTCTTCCCTCTGAAACCGTTACATTTATGTCGCGAGCTACGTAATGCGGAGACACTAAAAGCACTATACTAGAACACAGACGAAGCTTCTAAGTTCATGTTATAGCCAGTAAGAAGAAGTGCAATTTAAGTATTCTTTATCGATTATTCAATTTTCACCCGGCTTTGGTGCCTTGTACAGCAGCAGGGACATTAAGATTTTGCATGAAAGGAGGACTATTAGCCGCGTAGCACGGGAGAATGTGAAAAGTGTTCATATGTAGTAAAAACCTGAGAAATCCGTCCGTTTTCGTAATTTGTTAATTTGTACATTGGCCGCTCTTCTCTCTGAAACGGTTATATTTACCGTCTGCAAACCTATGTCGCGTGCTGTGGTATGCGAAAACACTAAAAGCGCCATAGTAGAATACAGAAGAAGCTTCTAAGTTGATGTAAGAGCCAGTAAGAAACAGTAAAATTCAAGTTTTAGTTATCGATTATTGACCATTTACTTTTCTTTGGTGCCTTGGAAATGAGCTAGGACTTTACGATTTTTCATGTAGGGAAGTGTAAGAGCCGCATTGCACGGGAAAATGTGAAAAATGTTCATATATAGTAAAAACCTGAGAAATCCCTTTGTTTTCGTCATTTGTTATCGAATCGACTTAAAGCCAGATCGTCACATTGGCCGCTCTACCCTCTGAAACGGTTACATTTATCGTCTGCAAAGCTATGTCGCTGGGTGCGGTATGCTAAGACACTAAAAGCACCATTGTAGGACACAGAAGAAACTTCTAAGTTGATGTAATAGCCAGTAAGAAACAGAACAATCAAGTTTTAGTTATCGATTATTTACCTTTTACACTTCTTTGGTGCTTCGGACATGAGCTAGGACCTTAATATTTTGCATGAAAGGAAGACTAGCAGCCGCGTTGCACGGGAGAAAGTGAAAAGTGTTCATATGTATCAAAAACCTGAAAAATCCGTCCGTTTTCGTCATTTGTAATCGAATCGACTTAAAGCAAGGTTGTTACATTGGCCGCTCTTCTCTCTGAAACGGTTACATTCATCTTCTGCAAAGGTATGTCGCGTGCTGCGGTATTCGGAGACACTAAAAGCACCGTAGTAGAACACAGAAGAAACTACTAAATTGATGTAATAACCAGTAAGAAGTAGTACAATTCACGTTTCAGTTATCGATTATTGACTTTTTAGCTGGCTTTGGTGCCTTGGACGTGAGCTGGGACCTTACGATTTTGCATGAAAGGAGGACTAGCAGCTGCGTTGAACGGGAAAATCTGAAAAGTGTCCATATGTAGTTATAAAGTGAGAAATTCGCCCGTTTTCGTCATTTGTCATCAAATCCACTTTAAGCCAGATCGTCATATTGGCCGCTCTTCTCTCTGAAACGGTTACATTCAGCTTCTGCAAAGCACTGTCGCTGGGTGCGGTATGCGGAGACACTAAAAGAACCACTGTAGAACACAAAAGAAGCTTCTAAGTTGTTTTAATAGAAAGTAAGAAGTAGTACAACTCAAGTTTAAGTTATCGATTATTGACTTTTTAGCCGGCTTTGGTGCCTTGGACATTTGCTGGGACCTTACGATTTTGCATTATGGAAGGTGTAGCAGCCGCGTTGCACGGAAGAATTTGAAAAGTGTTCATATGTAGTAAAACCTGAGAAGCCCGTCCGTTTTCGTCAATTGTTATGGAATCGACTTAAAGCCAGATCGTCACATTGGCCGCTCTTCTCTCTGAAACGATACATTTGTCGTCTGCAAAACTAGGACGCGTGCTGCAGTATGCGGAGACACTGAAAGCACCATAGTAGAACACAGAAGAGCTTCTAAGTTGATGTAATAGCCAGTAAGATAAAGTACAATTCAAGTTTTAGGTATTGATTATTCACATTTTAGCCGGCTTTCCTGCCTTATACATGATCTAGGACCTTAAGATTTTCATTAAAGGAGGACTAGTAGCCGCGTTGCTCGGCAGAATGGGAAAAATGATCATATGTAGTAACAACCTGAGAAATCCGTCCGTTTTCGTTATTTGTTATCGAATCGACTTAAAGCCACATCGTCACATCGGCCGCTCTTCTCTCTGAAACGATACAGTTGTCGTCTGCAAAACTAGGACGCGTGCTGCAGTAAGTGGAGACACTAAAAGCACCGTAGTAGAACACAGAAGAAGCTTCTAGGTTGATGTAATAGACAGTAAGAAGTAGTACAATACACGTTTTAACTATCGATTATTGCCTTTTGAGCCGGCTTTGGTGCCTTGGACATGAGCTAGGAACTTAGGATTTTGCATGAAAGCAAGACTAGCTGCCGCGTTGCACGGGAGAATGTGAAAAGTGTTCATATGTAGTAAAAACCTGAGAAATCCGTCCGTTTTCGTCATTTGTTATCGAATCGACTTAAAGCAAGGTTGTTACTTTGGCCGCTCCTCTCTTTGAAACGGTTACATTTATCTTCTGCAAAGCTATGTGGAGTGCTGCGGTATGCTGAGACACTAAAAGCACCATAGTAGAACACAGACGAAGCTTCCAAGTTGATGTAATAGCCAGTAAGAAGCAGTACAAATCAAGTTTAAGTTATCGATTATTGAATTTTTAGCCTTCTTTGGTGCCTTGGACATGAGCTAGGACCTTATGATTTAGCATGAAAGGAGGACTAGCTGCCGCGTTGCACGGGAAAATGTGAAAAGTGTTCATATGTAGAAAAAACCTGAGAAATCCGTCCGTTTTCGTCATTTGTATTCGAATCGACTTAAAGCAAGGTTGTTACATTGGCCGCTCTTCTCTCTGAAACGGTTACATTCATCTTCTGCAAAGGTATGTCGCGTGCTGCGGTATGCGGAGACACGAAAAGCAGCATAGTAGAACACAGAAGAAACATCTAAGTTGATGTAATAGCCAGTAAGAAGTAGTACAATTCACGTTTTAGTTATCGATTATTGACTTTGTAGCTGGCTTTGGTGCCTTGGACATGAGCTAGGACCTTAAGATTTTGCATGAAAGGAGGACTAGCAGCTGCGTTGAACGGGAAAATGTGAAAAGTGTCCATATGTAGTTATAAAGTGAGAAATTCGGCCGTTTTCGTCATTTGTTATCAAATCCACTTTAAGCCAGATCGTCATATAGGCCGCTCTTCTCTCTGAAACGGTTACATTCAGCGTCTGCAAAGCACTGTCGCTGGGTGCGGTATGCGGAGACACTAAAAGCACCATTGTAGACCACAAAAGAAGCTTCTAAGTTGATTTAATAGCCAGTAAGATGTAGTACAATTCAAGTTTTAGTTATCGATTATTGACTTTTTAGCCGGCTTTGGTGCCTTGGACATTTGCTAGGACCTTACGATTTTGCATTATGGAAGGTGTAGCAGCCGCGTTGCACGGAAGAATTTGAAAAGTGTTCATATGTAGTAAAAACCTGAGAAGCCCGTCCGTTTTCGTTATTTTTTATCGAATCGACTTAAAGCCTGATCGTCACATTGGCCGCTCTTCTCTCTGAAACGGTTGTACTTATCGTCTGCAAAGCTATGTCGCGTGCTGCGGTATGCGGAGACACTAAGAGCACCATAGTAGAACACAGACGAAGTTTCCAAGCTGATGTAATAACCAGTAAGAAGCAGTACAAATCAAGTTTCAGTTATCGATTATTGAATTTTTAGCCTTCTTTGGTGCCTTGCACATGAGCTAGGACCTTATGATTTTGCATGAAAGGAGGACTAGCAGCGCGTTGCACGGAAAAATGTGAAAAGTGTTCATATGTAGTAAAAACCTGAGAAATCCACCCGTTTTCGTCATTTGTTATCGAATGGACTTAAACCCAGATCGTCACGTTGGCCGCTCTTCTCTCTGAAACGGTTACATTTATCGTTTGCAAAGCTATGGCGCGTGCTGCGGTATGCGGAGACACTAAAAGCACCATAGTAGAACACAGAAGAAGCTTCTAAGTGTATGTAATACCCAGTAACAAGTAGTACAATTCACGTTTCAACTATCGATTATTGCCTTTTGAGCCGGCTTTGGTGCCTTGGACATGAGCTAGGACCTTAAAATTTTGCATAAATGGAGAACTAGAAGCCGCGTTGCTCGGCAGAATGTGAAACGTATTCATATGTAGTAAAAACCTGAGAAATCCGTCCGTTTTCGTCATGTGTTATCGAATCGAATTAAAGCAAGGAGGTTACATTGGCCGCTATTCTCTCTGAAACGGTTACATTTATCGTCTGCAAAGCTATGTCGCGTGCTGCGGTATGCGGAGACACTAAAAGCACCATAGTAGGACACACAAGAAACTTCTAAATTGATGTAATAACCAGTAAGAAACAGTACAATTCAAGTTTTAGTGATCGATTATTGACTTTTTAGCCGGCTTTGGTACCTGGGACATGAGCTAGAACTTTAAGATTTTGCATGAAAGGAGAACTAGCAGCTGCGTTGCACGAGAAAATGTGAAAAGTGTTCATATGTAAATAAAACACGAGAAATTCGCTAGTTTTCGTCATTTGTTATCAAATCGACTTTAAGACAAATCATCACTTTGGTCGCGCTTGTCTCTGAAACGGTTACATTTATCGCCTGCAAAGCTATGTCGCGTGCTGCGGTATGCGGAGACACTAAAAGCAACATAGTAGGACACAGAAGTAACTTGTAAGTTGATGTAATAGCCAGCAAGAAACAGTAGAATTCAAGTTTTAGTTATCGATTAATGACCTTTTACCCTTCTTTGGTGCCTTGGACATGGGCTAGGAACTTAATATTTTGCATGAAAGGAAGACTAGCAGCCGCGTCGCACGGGAGAATGTGTAAAGTGTTCACATGTAGCAAAAACCTGAGAAATCCGTCTGTTTTGGTCATTTGTTATCGGATCGACTTAAAGCAAGGTTGTTACATTGGCCGCTCTTCTCTCTGAGACGGTTACATTTATCTTCTGCAAAGCTATGTCGCGTGCTGCGGTATGCGGAGACACTAAAAGCACCATAGTAGAACACAGAAGAATCTTCTAAGTTGATGTAATAGCCAGTAAGAATTAGTACAATTCACGTTTTAGTTATCGATTATTGACTTTTTAGCCGGCTTTGTTGCCTTGGACATGAGCTAGGACCTTAATATTTTGCGTGAAAGGCGGACTAGCAGCTGCGTTGCACGGTAAAATGTGAATAGTGTCCATATGTAGTTATAACATGAGAAATCAGTCCGTTTTCGTCATTTGTTATCGAATCGACTTAATGTCAGATCGTCTCTTTGGCCGCTCATCACTTTTAAACGGTGACATATATCGTCTGCAAAGCAATGTCGCGTTCTGCGGTATGCGGAGACACTAAAACCACCATAGTGGAACACAGACGAAGCTTCCAAGTTGATGTAATAGCCAGTAAGAAGCAGTACAAATCAAGTTTTAGTGATTCTTATTGACTTTTTAGCCGGCTTTGGTACCTGGGACATGAGCTAGAACCTTAAGATTTTGCACGAAAGGAGAACTAGCAGCTGCGTTGCACGAGAAAATGTGAAAAGTGTTCATATGTAAATAAAACATGAGAAATTCGCTAGTTTTCGTCATTTGTTATCAAATCGACTTTAAGCCAGATCATCACTTTGGTCGCGCTTCTCTCTGGAACGGTTACATTTATCGACTGCAAAGCTATGTCGCGTGCTGCGGTATGCGGAGACACTAAAAGCACCATAGTGGAACACAGATAAGGCTTCTAAGTTAATGTAATAGCAAGGAAGAACTAGTACAATTCGAGTTTTAGGTATCGATTATTGATATTTTAGCTGGCTTTGGTGTCTTGGACATGATCTAGGACCTTAAGATTCTGTTTGAAGGGAGGACTAGCAGCCGAGTTGCACTATAGTATGTGGAAAGTGTTCATATGTAGTAAAAACCTGAGAAATCCGTCCGTTTTCGTCATCTGTTATCGAATCGACTTAAAGCCAGATCGTAAGATTTTTTGCTTTTCTCTCTGATATGGTCGTACTTATCGTCTGCAAAGCTATGTCGCGTGCTGCGGTATGCGGAGACACTAAAAGCAACATAGTAGGACACAGAAGAAACTTCTAAGTTGATGTAATAGCCAGTAAGAAGCAGTACCAATCAAGTTTCGGTTATCGATTATTGCCTTTATAGCCGGCTTTGGTGCCTTGGACATGAGCTAGGACCTTACGATTTTGCATAAATGGAGGACTAGCTGCCGCGTTGCTAGGGACAATGTGAAACGTATTCATATGTAGTAAAAACTTGAGAAATCCGTCCGTTTTCGTCATTTGTTATCGAATCGACTTAAAGCCAGATCGCCACATAGGCCGCTCTTCTCTCTGAAACGGTTGTACTTATCGTCTGCAAAGCTATGTCGCGTGCTGCGGTATGCGGAGACACTAAAAGCACCATAGTAGAACACAGATGAAGCTTCTAAGTTGATGTAATAGCCAGGAAGAAGTAGTACAATTCAAATTTCAGTTATCGATTATTGACTTTTTTGCTGGCTTTGGTGCCTTGGACATGAGCTAGGACCTTAAGATTCTGCATGAAAGGAGGACTAGCAGCCGAGTTGCACGGGAGAGTGTGATGAGGTGTCCATACGTAGTAAAAACCTGAGAAATCCGTCCATTTTCGTCATTTGTTATCGAATCGACTTAAACCCAGATCGTCACATAGGCCGCTCTTCTCTCTGAAACGGTTACATTTATCGTCTGCATGGCTGTGTCGCGTGCTGCGGTATGTGGAGACACTAAAAGCACCATAGTAGAACACAGATGAGCTTCTAAGTTGATGTAATAGCCAGTAAGAAATAGTACAATTCAAGTTTTAGTTATCGATTATTTACTTCTTAGCTGGTTCTGGTGCCTTGGACATGAGCTAGGACCATAACATTTTGCATGAAAGGATGACTAGCAGCCGCGTTGCACGGGAGAATGTGAAAAGTGTTCATATGTGGTATAAAGCTGAGAAATCTGTCCGTAATTGTCATTTGATATCGAATCGACTTAAAGCCAGATCGTCACATTGGCCGCTCTTCTCTCTGAAACGGTTGTACTTATCGTCTGCAAAGCTATGTCGCGTGCTGCGGTATGCGGAGACACTAAAAGCACCATA